>NC_143583.1:160772290-161104394 GCF_048544385.1 Mastigoproctus giganteus | reverse complement strand
TTGGTGGAATGGCGAATGCACGAAAGCAAAAAAGGAAAAAAAAAGGAAGCGTGGAATTTATTTCGATGATCCCCAACCACAGCTAATCTCATTAACTATAAAAAGCAAGATTCATTCAAAGACAAGAAAGATTCCTGGACTCGTTTTGCATCCACTGTAAATAGAAACACTGACAGATTAGTATGGAAGAAAATTATACAGCTTTCTGGCAAGTTACCGACCATTCCTTCCCCAGTTCTTTGCTGGAATGGGCAAGGTATCTTTGCTCCTCTTGATATAGCAAATGACTTGGGCAAAACCTTTGCCCTAGTTTCAGCGGCATCAAGTTATTCCTCGGAATTTCATAAAATCAAGATGACCACTGAACAGCGACTCACCAATTTCGTACCTCTCCACTCTTTCCATATAACAAGCCTCTTCAGTACTCGGATCTTCTACAATCCATTAGAACATGCAAGAGCGCAGCAGGGCCAGACGGAATATATTATATCATGATACAGCACCTTGATGATAAACATTTCCAGCTGCTGCTGTTATTTTATAATCGAATATTTCTGGAAAACATGTCCTATGACTTGGCGCCATGCCACAGTGCTGGCCTTGTTGAAACCTGGTAAAACTCCCTCTAGTCCTTATAGTTACCGGCCAATTTCACTTTCCAGTTGCCTCGGTAAGATCCTTGAGATAATGATCCACAGACGACTCGTTTGGCTCATTGAAGACCAAAATCTAATGAGTAATAGTCAACATGGCTTTTGCCAAAACAGTTCTGCCTTAGATCTCGTAATCAATGCGCTGCCCGCAAGCCTTTGTGAAAAATGAACACCTTGTTATGGTCTCAGACATAGAGAAGGCATTTGAAACTACCTGTCGTCACGGCATTCTTAGAGACTGCCTATATTCATTAAGAACTTTTTATGCAGTCGTTCTTTTCAAGTTCGATGTTCCAACTTTCTACGACATCCTTGCAGGAAGAAGTTCTGCAAGGGTCTATACCGGGCGCAACGCTTTTTGCTCTTAGAATTTACGCTATTTCAAAAGAACTTCCAAATATTGTTGAGGCGTACCTTTATGCTGACGATCTGTCAATTTCTTGCTATTCTCAGAACATGAGATCTATCGAATGTCAATTTCAGATATCCCTAAATAAAATACAAAAGTGGGCAGTGCCCAATAGCTATCATCTTTCACAACAAAACTGTCGCTATACAAATTTGCAATCAACGTAAATTGCATCCAGATCCCGAACTTCACATGCCAGACTTTACCATTCCGATTGCTGACAATATCAGATTCTTTGGATTAATCCTTGACAAGAAGTTAAACTTCCTTTAACATATTCAGAAGTTAAACTTCCTTGAAAGGGCCGCCGTAGCCTAGTGGTCAGGCGCGCGGGTGCATAAGTACACGTGCCTTGAGTGACGGGGTTCAAGCCCGTGATTGCTGAATACGGTGCTGTTTCTTGTATATTGTCTATCTTGTTAACTCCTCTGACTGTTTGGTCGTCCCGGAGTATAAACAGAAAATTTATTATTATATTAAATTTCTATGTAATACCTGTCTCAAAAAGCTCAACATACTAAGAGCTTTATCCGCCCTGTCTTAGGGAGCAGATCGTACTTCGATTATATAGAGCATTTATTAGATCTCGTTTGGTTTTTGGTGTTTCAGTCTACGATTCTGCCCGAACGAGTGTACTATGCTGGCTGGATCCTATACAACACAGTGCATTACGGATTGCACTTGGACATCTCCAACACATAGTCTATATATTGATGCTCACGAACCACCTTTGCACCTCTGCAGAAAAATGTTACTAGTGAAGTATGCAATCAAAATAAAAAGTTGCTGTTTTCGTCCTATTCACCCATACCGCTTCAATCCACAACTACCTAATCTATGTAGAAATAGACCTAATAAAATAAAGCCAGCAGGCCTATGGCTTTTTGAAATATTAGAGAGTTGGAAAGTTTCTCTTCACAATAGTCAACAGGTAATGAATTACTGTCACACACCTTGGACTCTCTTTCCTCAACTGAGTTGTGATTCCTATTTTCTTGAATGGGGTAAGAATCTTCTACCGACTCTCAACGTGAAACAAATCCATGTAAGTCATACTCAGAGCTATGTTGATTTCCTGCCAAGACATACCGATGGGTCCAAATCTTATTCAGCCGTTGGAGCAGCGGCAGTGTTTTTCTCTGCTATCATTTCAGATTCCTTTCCACCTGAGTATAGAAACTTTCATGCAGAACTACATGGAATAAAATTAGCTCTAGAAAATTTGAATCTTTACCCATCTCCAAAATATTTATTTTACACAGACTCTCTCAGCTCAATTAGAGCAATGCAAAATCCCTCCTATTCGAATCACCCTGCTCTAAACCAAATCTGCAGGTTGCTCTTGAAAATTGAACGTCGTCAACAATTATTGAACTTTTGTTGGATTCTAGCACATTTAGGGAGATATCTGCAAAAAATCCGTCAGCTTTAGATTTGACTTCTGTCCATATTCCAGCCTAGGACTATAATGTCGTCATAGCAGCACCATGCCTTGCACAGTGGAAAGAACTATGGTACACCCAGACTACTGATGAAAAAATATCAGTTGAAACGAACGAAAATTTTGGCACTCGAGCATTCAGACAACGAGAAGGAAAGAAGCGGTACTTGCACAGGCAAGAATAGGGCATACTCTTCTGATCCATATCCATCTACTCACAAGTGATAATCCTCCTCAGTGTCCATATTGCTCACTACAACTAACAGTCAAACATATTCTTATTGACTGTCCTCACTATCAACAAAACAGAACATCAGTCCTGCTTTCTTTAACAAATCTTCAACAACCAAGATAATTAGAGCATATTACTGTATTGGCGAACTTTTCAGCTTTCTGAAAAAAATTGGAATAAATTATCGATTCTGAATAGCTTTTTAAAATTAAATTGAAATGCCTTCAATTCTGAATTATTTCCTAACACATCCTAACTATGAACAGGCGAATTATAGCCAGTGTAGCTTATGCACAATTAACCACCCATAACACACACACACACACACACACACACACACACTATCTGAAGTACCGTCTTCTCTCAATAGCAAAAATCTTCAGAATTACGATTATATTAGATAATGACATTTCTTCTAGTTGTAAGGCAGACTTCATCGCAGAAAAAGAATCAGACAATTGAGGAAAGCCAGTTGAAGTATAGATATGTGGAACTTGCCTTTAGCCTGCGGGTAGTTGATTGCTAGAACAAACTTCTATCTGTCGTTGCGGAAGTTGACAGCTTAAATAAATCAAGGCTGAACTAAGCAAACTTTTGGAGTGAATGGATGGGTGAAATGCTAAGTGATTTTTTTTGTCAGCTGATGTTATATAAGCTTGCTTTATCATCTCATACACCTCTTCTAATGATAATGCTAAAATTGCAAGCGATTCCAATCATCTGACCACTAAAATAAAAACAGACGCTGTTCCTGAAAGTCTATGTTTTCCAGAGACAGAACCTGTTTGTGCAATAAATAATCATAGGTCCAAAGATCCTGGCCTGTGGTTTGATATCAGCACTGATGCTGTTTCCTACTGGATTGATCATAGACCAAAAGACTGCCAGCACTACTCACAGCCATTCGATTTATCACGTTAAAATGGTAAAAATACCAGGTATTGTTACAAAATTCATTTTTCAACAAAAAGTAAATAGTGAAAAGTATACGTCAGACTAGCTACTGTGTTCACCAACAACAGGTCTGTCAGCATTAGCATAGGATGCAAGAAAGCAAGCTTATGCGGCATCAGCCAAAAAAAAACCTCGCATTTCACCCAAATGCCTATCAACCTCAGCCTTAAATTTATTTAGGCTATCAACTTTCACAACAAAAGATGGAACTCTGTTCCAACTTCCACCAATCAACTACCCGCTGGCTAAAGACAAATTACCGCTTATCTATTCTACAACTGTCTTTCCTAAATTTCAATCTATGCCCCCTGAGGTCCTTAATCTGAGAAGTTGAAGAATCCCATCAGCATTCACCTTGCTCAACCCATTCAAGGGCTTATACACCTCAATTAGATCAAGTCTCATGTGCCTACTCTCCAGGTGCTCCCATTTGCAGGACATAAGCATTTCTTGGTAAGAATACCCCTTTTTTCCCTTACCAATCTTGTTGCTCTTCTTTGTACTCGTTCTAGCAACTCTACGTCCTTCCTAAAATAAAGCCCCAGACTTGTACACAACACTCAAGGTGTGGCCCGATCCCTTATACAACGGAATAATCACCTTCCTGTTCATGCTAGAAATTTTCCTATATACATTGACAAGACTCCACGAACTGCCCTGGCAGCCTGTCTGCACTGTTCAGTGAACTTCATATCTGACTGCACAATTCCCCCAAAGTCTTTTTCATTTTCCACTTACCTGAGTGTAGTACCACACACTTCGTATGTTTTTATTGTGTTATTGCTACCCATATGCAGTACTTTGCATTTGTCAATGTTACACTTCAGTTGCCACTTCTCAGCCCATTTGCCGAACTTTTCTAGATGCAGTTGGAGTAGCATAATGTTTTTACTGTCAGTAACAACCTTTGTATCAGCTGCAAACTTGGACATTAAACCTGATTTACCTTCATCAATATCATTAATTAATACACAAAACTACAATGGGTCCAGCACCGAACCTTGTGGAACTCCACTAATAACATTCGTCCATGAAGTGCGGTGTTCATTGATTACCGCTCTCTGTCGTCTCCCATTCAACAATCCCTTTACCCATTATAGCAACTTACCCTTAATGCCACACCGCTCCAATTTGTACTGTAGTCTTCCATGTGCAACAGTATCAAAAGCTTTCCTGAAATTCAAGAATATGATATTAAAATTATTTTTTGAATCCAGTTTCTTTGTGACTAAATCATAGTATCTAATCAAATTGGTCAAACAAGACCTCCCTTTAACAAACCGATGCTGTATCTTACTGACTGCGGGTCTTTTCTAGATAAGCTTGCAATGCTTCTTTAATCACTGGCTCCACTATTTTCCCTGGAACACATGTTAAACTTACAGGTCTATAGTACTTGTGTCACTTTTTGAACTCCTTTCGGATATTAGTGATAGATTTGCACACTTCCAAACCATTGGTTTGGAAGTGTGCAAATCTAAGTCCAAGGAAGCTCTCATAATAATTATCGCTAAGGGTTTGCTTACTTCCTTTTCTGCCTCCTTTAATATAACTGGATATATCCCGTCCACTCCAAGTGCCCTCTTTATATTTAACGTCAACAATTTCTCCTCCATTTTCCTCTCAGTTATTACAAAATCACTTAGTTCCCTGTTAGATTTTGTTAACGTTCTGGCACTCCCCTCATTGAATAACTCCTCATATGTGAATGTAGATGCAAAATACTCATTCATTTTATCAGCTACCTGAGCATAATCATCAATAGTCAACCCATCTATGTTAAGTGGTCCAAACTGATAAATTCCTTTCCTTCTAGAGTTCACATAAGTAAAGAACTCTTTGCTGTTTTTCTTTGCATCCTTTGCTAAAGATCTCTGGTAATCTGCCTTTCTCCCTGCCTAACCTCCTTTATGACTTGATTACATACTAACTTATATCTGCCGTAGTGTCTGTGTCTCGTGATAATTTATATGCACCCCATTCATTTTTCTTCCTTACCACGAGCCACATTAATTCATCTGACATCCATTTAGGCCTAAACCTTGAACAGTATTTCTTAGTTGGAATGAAAAGCCTAGTAGCCTCCAAGATTAAGTCCCTGAAAGCTCCCTATTTAGAATTCAACGTTGGTAACATCATAAGTAGATTCCACTGTATAGAATTTAAAAACTCTCTGAGACCCCTCTCACCGTTACGAATCCAAAAGCTCTTCCCTTTACTCTTGATGGTGGTTACATCTTTAGGTAAATCCCACATCAGTACATTGTGATCACTGTTACCCAGTGGTTGCTTTATCTGAAAATTTTTAATACATACATAATCACTGCTGAAAATCAGATCAGAATATTACTTTTTCTGGTTGCCTCGCGAACATGTTGCTGTAGAAAACAGTCATCCAATAAAACCACAAAATCTTCCTAGTCTGCGACGACCAACCCACAAATTCCAGTCAATATCTGGAAAGTGAAAATCCGCCATTATAAGTCATTCTGATTTACTGGCCCACTCTATTTTTCTACAAAATTGCTCATTATACACATCGGATTCATTAGGCCCATAGCACACACATACTCTTAATTTCCCTTTCACAGTGATTGTGTCACACCAAACTGACTCAACATTGCATTGTCCACCAACTTCAATTCGATGAACTTTCTTAGATTTTAGGTGTTTCTTAACTAACAGTATTATCCCTCATCCCTTGCTGCCTTATCTATACTTTCTGTACACATTGTGCTTCCCAAATTCCAATTGTGCATTGCTTATATCTGTGTCACCACGTCTTTGAAATCCCAACAATATCCGTCTTTGATGTCTTGACTAGCACTTTAATATAATCAATTTTGTTAACTATACGCCTAGCATTGGTGTACATGAAATTTACATGCATTTGTTCTTACTCTTAGTAACCCTAACACAGGCCATGTATTTTCTTGTTCCTCTATGACTACTCGCAGTGCTGGAAATCTCCAGCACCTTGCTTTCTAGGCTGCTTCTTATTCTAATAGAAGCAGTGCAAGAATCACTTTTGCCTCTGCCTGCCGCCACTGTTAACCTTTTAGTCTCTGTATCCCCCCTACGTGTTTACCGACCCATCTACACTGCCTTGATAGCATCAGCAAATATTATTGCAGCCTTTCTATTTAAGTGTATCCCATCCCTGTCAACAAGCACAGAACAGGCTGAAAAAAAATTCTACCCTGTGAGCTTTGCACAAAATCTCCAGGGCCGAATTGATTGACAAGGTTCTCGTCATATAGTTCCTCCTGTCGTGTCTGGGCAGAATTGCAATGTGTACAACCTTGATTCGTGACTTTCTTTCAACGTTGACCTACTTGTTGAGTAAATCTACCGATCTCTTACTCGTAATGTCATTAGTTCCAGTCTTCAACAATATCACGTTTTGTGCCCTGAAAAGATGATATCTGCTCTACAACGTCAGCGAATTTGGCCCCTGGCAGACATACCTTGCTCCTTTTCCACCTATCATTCTTGCCTTGCATATTCCCCATCTCCCTGACAATAGAGTCACCAACAGTAATTAGTTCCTATGGGACCAGCGCATTCTGCTTTGGAGATTGCCTCTCTGTTGCCTGATGCACAGAATGAGTTCTACTGCTGAGCTAGGCAGCTGAGAGCTTGATGGGCGCTCATATTAATTTATTCGAGGGCATTTATCGTACACCTCAAGCTCTCATAGACGCTCAGCAGAACGCTGAGTTGGTGCCTCATTCCTTGACATTCTAGGTACCTAGCACACACAAAGACATCCTCCTTGGCGAGATCACGTCCTATTTTAGAAAGGTCCGCAAACGTCTTTCAACTCTAAACTCTTTCAGTTCAGAATAAGCAATACCGATTCTTGCCTTTGTCTCCAACTAGAAGACTGGAACCACCTGCTTTATCACTGCCCTCTTTACGCTGACTTACGGAAATCCCTAAAAGACTGTTTAAAAACCTTCTCATCTGGCAACGAAAAACGTCTAGTAGAATCTGCCTCACACCTTAGAATCCTACAACAATTTGCTTCTGATTTATTTGCTAGAAATAAACTTCTGTTGGCCAATTCTGCTTCAGTTTCATCTCCTACGGGGCCTCCAACACCTTTAATAATGTCAGCCTCAACAGTGAACGGTGTCTTGCAAAGATAAAATATTGTCACCTTGAATAGCTCTTAGAAGATCACATAGATCCAGTTTTTTTATTATTATTTTTTTTTTATTTATTTTCTTTTTTTTACTTTCATACCCTCAGGCCTGGGCAACCCAAGGAAGCTGGCACCCAGTGGTATTGCACTGCCTCCAGTGGGTGCGGGATTTGTCCATTTTAGACAATCACTTTAATTTTTATATATCAATTTTTTTTATTTATTTATATATTTTTTTTTTCCTCTTTTCTTTTTTCTTCTCTTTCTCTCTTTATTTTTTATTTTATTTATTTATTTTTTAATATATTTTATTTATTTTTTTTATATATTTTATTTCTACTTTTTCGTCATTTTTTTTTTTCTTCTTCTTTTTTTCTATTTTCTTTAGTGGTGTACGGGCTACAGAAAATAAAAGAAAGTCTGGGCAACTGGTTTTTTTTATTTATTTATCTTATTTTATTTTATATAATTTTACTTCACCATCATTTTATTTATTTATTATTTATTTTATTAGAAATTTCCTTTTTTTTTTACTTTGTATCTATATATATTTCTTTATTTAATTTTACTTTTTTTTTTAATTATGATTTTATTTATTAATTTTTTCCTCTATGCTGGAACCTAAGTTTGGGTAGCTGTGGGTACGGGATTTGCTGGCACCCACTGGTATAGCACTATCTCCAGTGGGTGCGGGACTTTGCCCTCTTCAGGGCAGACAAAGATTGTAATGGTCTATCTCCACTTGGCTAAGGACATCGGCCCCGGGTGCCAAGCGTACCGTGACCAGGTAATTTCTGTGCGTTCCAAAAAGCGTTATATCCAAAGAGCCTTTGAACAAATTATATTTCGTTCCAACTACCGCTTTCTTTATTTAGAAATTACTGCAGCACTTTCGCACTACAAGAAGTGGGCAAAGGCCCAGAAAGGAAAGCCACCTTTCTGTTTCTATTTCTAACAGTACTAACCAAATAATTCAGCAGCTTGGTCATCTAGTGGCACTGCTCCTGCCTCCCCATGGTGGGGCCGGAAATCTGAGAGGTAAAGCAAACCCCTAGGGCCAAAAGGAGCAAAACATGAAATATGACAACTTCCTCCCGATTAAGACTGCAAATCCGAATAATACGGATTTGCATCAACCTGATATTGAGTCTACCAATCCAAAGAGACTGAAGACGGATACTCCTCGAATTGAACACCCAAGTTTTCTGATTTTTCATTCACTGAAAAACCAACCCTTAGGCAATCTATCGCCATTTCTCATTCAAAAATGTCTTGAGAACGTAGCTGGTTCCCCGAAAATGTGAGACGACTATCTGGCGACCTTGTAGAGATCACAAGCTCTAAACACTCTGAGTATCTACTTAGACTCAACTCATTTGGTGGAATTCTAGTCAAGGTGTCCCCACAGGCCACACTAAACACATCCAAAGGCGTAATTTCAGAATGGGACCTAATGAATGTCTCAGAGGAAGAAATTGTTCAGGAACTGCAGGATCAGAAAGTCACACAGGCGAAAAGAATCATGATGAAAAAAGATGGCGAGCTAATTCCAATTCGGAGCATCATACTAACATTCAGCTCACCAAACCTACCTTCGTCAATGAAAGCAGGGTATTTGCATTGACGCATTCGTCCATATATGTATTCCAAACCCAATAATATGTTATAAGTGTCAGAAATTTGGACATTCACAAACAGTCTGTCGAGGTGACCCAGTATGTCCAAACTGTGGATCGAAAGAGCATACCCAAGCTGACTGTAATGTCCAGTCTTCTCTTTGTCCCAACTGTAAAGGCAACCATCCAGCCTTCTCCAAAAATTGTGAACAGTGGAAATACGAAAAAAAAATCCAGAAATACAAAATAGAAAAGAAAGTCTCGTTCCCAGAAACACGAAAGCAATTGCAACTACAGATGCCTAGACGTACATACACCGAAGCCTCTAAAAAATTTCATTCAGTATCCATTCAAACTGACACATCAATTCCACCAAACATCTCCATTTCTGAATGGGCTCAATCCTTGCTCTCTTCTGTACCACAATCATCAAAGCAACATATTTCAAGCAGGGCTAACAACACGCCAGTCACCATAATTTGCAAAATTTAAGTTTTGCAAATTATAGGTGATGTGATTCAGGTGCATAAAACCATAAATGGTTTGAGCATGCTCAAATCTGATGGGATTCTTTCTCTTACTCAGAATAATCACCTAGGACGATATAAATTAAAATTGAAGCAAGACAGTTGTATGATAGATGTGCGGAAGTTTGCCTTTATCCAGCGGATAGTTGGTTGGTGGAACAGACTTCCATCCTTTTTTGTGGAACGTTGATAGCCTAAATAAATTTAAGGCTGAGTTGGACAGGTATTTGGAATGAACGGAGAGGTCAAATGGGAGCGGTGTTTTTTTTTTTTTTTTTGGCTGATGCTGCATAAGCTTGCTAATATCATTTATCATAACCGAACATGTGAGGGGCCCATCAAGCTCTGAGCTGCCCACACCAATGCCAGAGCTTGCACTTGGTCATCGCGCAACAAAAGCGGCAACCCCCAAGGCAGAATGCGCTGGTCCCAAAAGAACTAGTAGTTGTTCGTGACTCTATTGTCAGGGAAACGGGAAACATGCTTTGTAAAAAGGATAGGTGTAACAGGACCAGGGTATGTCTGCCAGGGGCAAAGGTTGATGACATTGTAGAGCGGATATCATCTTTTAAGGGCACAAAAGGTGATATAGTTGTACACGTTGGCACTAATGATATTAAGAGTAGGAGACCGGCGGAATTGCCGCCTCCGTAGCCAGGTGGGCAGGAGCAGCAGTGCGTAGCACACGCTTCTTGATTAGACCGGGGTTCGAGCCCGTCACCACCAAATACGGAGGATGCGGAAAGGTCAGGGAATGACCACCGCATATCCCGGAGCAATATGGCCTTAGTTGCTAATGCTCCTAAAAACCAAATAACTAACTAACTAACTAACCGGCGGAATTACTTGACAAGTACAGGTCACTGATGAAAAAAAGCCGTGAATTAGGGTTGAAATTGAAAGTGTCTGCAATTCTGCCCAGACACGATAGGAGGGAGTATATGATGAGAGCCTTGTCAATCAATTCGGCCCTGGAAAGATTGTGCAGGGCTCAAGGGGTAGAATTTTTTTCAGCCTGGTCTGTATTTGTTAACAGGAGAGACTGCTTCTACAGGGATGGGATACACTTAAATAGAAAGGGTGCAAGAATGTTTGCTGATGCTATCGAGGCAGTGTTAGGTGGGTCGGAAAACTGCTAGATTGGGGGGATACAAGGACTAATAGATTAACAGTAGCCACTGGCAAAGGTAAAAGTAATTCTTGCACTGCTTCTATTGGAATGAGCCGCAGCCTGGAAAATAAGATGCAGGATATTTCAGAGACTGCTGGGAATCATTGGGGTACAAGTAAACACACGCAAGTATAACTTGCGTGTACACCAATGCTAGGAGTTTAGTAAATAAATTTGATGAATTTGAGGTATTGCTCAAAACATCAAAGGCAGATATTGTGGGGATTTCAGAGACGTGGTGTCACACAGATATAAGGAATGCAGAACTGGAATTTGGGGAGTACAATGTCTACAGAAAGGATAGACAGGATAGGAAGGGAGGAGGGGTTATGCTATTAGTTAAAAAACACATAAAATCCAAGGAAGTGAAGCCAGTCGACATCGCTGGACAGTGCAGTGTCGAGTCAGTTTGGTGTGACATAAGCATTGGGAGATCAAAATTGAGAGTAGGAGTGTGCTATAGGCCTAATGACTCTGATGAGTATAATAAGAAACTGTTCGGAGAAATAGAGTGGGCCAGTAAATCAGAGAGTCTTATAATGGGGGATTTTAATTTCCCAGATATTGACTGGAATTTGGGGGCTGGTCACTCACACAGTAGCAAGGCTTTTGTGGATTTATTGGATGATTGTTTTCTACATCAGCATGTTCGGGAGGCAACTAGAGGGAGTAATACTCTTGATTTGATTTGATTATCAATAGTGATTCTTCATGCATTAAGAATCTGCAGATAGATGAGCCACTGGGTGGCAGTGATCACAATGTGCTGAAGTGGGAGTTATTCAAAGAGGTAACTACCATTAGGGGTAAAGGGAAGGGGTATTGCTTTCGTAAAGGCGACTACAATGGACTGAGACAGTATTTAAATTCTATACAGTGGGATCAACTGATGATATTGCCAACAGCAAATTCAAAATGGGAAGCATTCAAAGAACTTATCTTGGAAGCTACTAGGCTTTACATACCAACTAAGAAATATTGTTCAAGGTTTAGGCCTAAATGGATGTCAGATGAACTAATGAGGCATATGGCAGAGAAGAAAAATGCATGGGATACATACAAATTAACACGTGACACAGACGCCTATGATAGATACAAGTTGATCTGTAACCAGGTTACAAATGAGGTTAGGCAGGTGAAGGCAGATTACGAGAGATCCTTGGCAAGGGATGCGAAGAAAAACAGCAAAGAGTTCTTTACTTATGTAAATTCTAGAAGGAAGGGGATGAATCAGATTGGTCCACTTGAGATCGATGAGTCAACTGTTGATGACCCTGCTCAGGTAGCTAACAAACTAAATGAATATTTTGCATCGACATTCCCACATGAGGAGTTATTCAGCGATGCGAATGCCAGAGGTGTATTCAACTCTAGCAGTAAGCTAGAGAATCTTGTAATAACTGAGAGCGAAGTGGAGGAAAAATTGTTGAAGATAAACACAAGAGAGGCACCTGGGGTGGATGGGATCTATCCAGTTATATTAAAGGAGGCAGCAAAGGAAGTAAGCAAACCCTTAGCCATAATTATGAGAGCTTCCTTGGGCTCAGGGGAGGTACCCATGGACTGGAGATGTGCAAATGTGACCCCAATTCACAAAGGGGGATCAAAGGCTGACACAAGTAATTATAGACCTGTGAGTTTAACTTCTGTTCCCGGAAAATTAATGGAGGCACTGGTTAAAGAAGCACTGCAGGATCATCTAGACAAGACTTCAGTTATAGCTAGGACACAGCATGGTTTTGTTAAGGGGAAGTCTTGCCTGACCAATTTGATTGGATACTATGATGCAGTCAAAAAAGAACTGGATGCAGGGAATAACTTTGATATTATATACTTGGATCTTAGAAAGGCTTTTGATACTGTTGCACATGGAAGACTGCTACACAAATTGGAGCAGTGTGACATTGGAGGCAAATTGCTGCTATGGATAAAGGGGTGGTTGAGGGGGAGAAGACAGAGAGTGGTAATCAATGGACACTGCTCATCGTGGACTAATGTTATTAGTGGGGTCCCTCAGGGTTCAGTATTGGGTCCTTTATTGTTTTCTGTATTTATAAATGATATTGATGATGGTATATCAGGCTTAATGTCCAAGTTTGCAGACGATACGAAGGTTGGCAGGGTTGTCAAGGACACTACTGACACTATGCTGCTGCAACAGGATTTGGAAAGGGTGAACAGATGGGCTGAGAGGTAGCAAATGAAGTTTAACATTGACAAATGTAAAGTACTACATTGGGAAACAGCAACCCCAGAGCAACGTATCAACTCTGTGATACTACACTGACAGTGGTAGAGAATGAAAGGGACCTGGGGGTGGTTGTGCAAGCAGATATGAAGTTCTCTGAGCAGTGCAGACGGGTGCAAGAATAGCTCATGGTGTATTGTCAATGATATATAGGAATTTTTCTAGCAGGGATAAGGAGGTGATTATTCCCTTGTATAAGGCAATGGTCAGGCCACACCTAGAGTACTGTATACAGGCCTGGAGGCCTCATTTCAAGAAGGATGTAGAGCTGCTGGAACGAGTACAGAGAAGGGCAACAAGATTGGTGAATGGGACAAAGGGGTGCTCTTACGAAGAAAGGCTTAAGTTTTGCGAATTACAGTGTCTGGAAACTAGGCACCAGCGAGGTGATCTGATAGAGGTGTATAAAGCCTGGAATGGTTTAAGCATGCTCAATGCTGATGGGATTCTTCCTCTAGCTGAGAAAAATCACCTGAGAGGGCATAAATTCAAATTGAGGAAAGACAGATGTAGGATAGACGTGCGGAAATTTGCCTTTAGCCAGCGGGTGGTTGGTAGGTGGAACAGACTTCCATCCCTTGTCGTGGAAGTTGGTAGCCTAAATAAGTTTAAGGCTCAGCTGGACAGGTATTTCGAACGAACAGAGGGGTGAAGTGGAAGTGGTTATTTTTATTTATTTATGTTACTTTTTTTTTTATTTTTTTTTTTTTTTTTGGCTGATTCTGCATAAGCTCGCTTTCTTGCATCAAATGCCTCTGCTAATGCTAATGCTACTGCTAATGCTAACATGGCTCTTTTAACTCCATACTCTTTCAGTTCAGAATAAGCAATAAGCAATATCGATTCTTACATTTGTCTCCAACTGGAAGACTGGAACCACCTTTGCTATCACTGCCCTCTTTATGCTGAGCTACGGAAATCCCTACAAGACCGTATAAACATCTTCTCACCTGGCAACGAAACAAATTTAGTAGAATCTGCCTCACTCCTTGGACTCCTACAACAATTTGCTTCTGATTTATTTGCTAGAAGAAAACTTCTGTTTGCCAATCCCTCTTCAGCTTCACCTCCTACTGTTCCTCCAGCACCTTCAATAATGTTGTCAGGATCAACAGTGAGTGGTGTCTTGCAGAGATAAAATATTATCATAATGGCTAGCTCTTAGACGACCACATTGATCCAGTGTTTTTTTTTTTTTTTTCTTCTTTTTTTTTTTTTCATCCCCTCAGCTCTGGGCGACCCGAGGATTGCTGGCACCCACTGGTATTGCACTGCCTCCAGTGGGTACAGGATTTGTCCAATTTAAGACAGTTCACTTTTATTTATTATTTTTTTAAATTTATTTATATATATATTTTTAAAAGTTTTATTTATTTATTTATTTATTTTTGTATATTTTATTTATATATTTTTTGATATATTTTGGTTATTTATTTTTTTGTAAATATTTTTTCTTCTATTTTCTTTAGCCTTACCGCTAGAGAAAGTCTGGGCAACTGTGGTTTTTTTAAAAATATTTATTTATTTATTTTTTATTTTAATTTATATAAGAATCATTACTTATTTATTTATTTTTTTTTACATTTATCGATAATGTTTTTTTATTATTATTTTATAGAGTTTTACTTCACCTTCATTTTATTTATTTATTTTATTAGAATTTTTTTTTACTTTGTATCTATATATATTTTTTTATTATTTTATTTTACTTATTTTTTCTTTTTTTTTTAATACTGTTCGATTTTATTTTTTATTTTTTTTTAAACTTATCTATAAATTTTAATCTTAGTTAATTTTATTTTACTTCTTTCTTATCGACTACATCATGACTGCTAGTTCAACAATATTGGCGCCAACACTGGTGAATCGTAACTTCCAAAATTCACAAGTTCAATTCAAAAAAAGAAGCTAAGGAACGCTACTAAACCTATTTAGTATCTTTGGAGAACATAATGTAGTTTGTTAATTAAAGACGAATACGGTAAAAATATCGAAACTGCTTATCGCTTTACAGTAGTCAAAAAATAATCTGTTGTGAACTGTTTTCAAATAAATACTCATCAAGCTGATTTGCAGCAGATCGATTCAGTGATTGGCGAAATACATATGCAATTGAACAACATGAAAACAATACATTTTTCAGCCATTCAATGTTGACGTATTTAAGTCGAAAACGGGGTTTTGGTTTGACACAAAAATTGCAGGAACAAATGAGATGAGAACGCGAATACTGGTAACATGTTTTGCAGCATGTTATAAATGCGGTTATCTTTAGCTGAACGTGGTCTGCCCTTCTGAGAATTCAATGAGATATTTGAATCATTACAATATGGAAATGTCATTGGGATTGTTGGAATTTGTGTCTCGGTTTGATTCCCTTTTAGCAGATAGGGGTCAGCCAAATGGAGTACTGGTTATGCGATTTGATGTTGTTATTAAGTTTTGGGTATAGGGTTCAAGCAATTTAGAGATGGTTCGGAAGCTGGTTATAAGTTTTAGAATGGGAAAGAGACTGAAGGCTTGGGGGAAAAAGACAGAGATAAGGGGTTCATAGAGAAGATGACCCCCAAAACAGTGGAGCAGGCCCGTGCCCCACCAGAGGGAAAAGAGGGGCGTCGAAGGGGGGGAGACCAGGGGTAACCTCCCCCCTGGGTGGTGGAGGAAAAGGACCACGCAAGGGAGCGTGGCAAGGAAAGCTTAATGGCAGCAGCTGAGCTGTGCTGGTGGAGTGTCATACCTGGGACGAAGGTCCCATCCTGTCTCCTTTTTCAGAGTCTGGCGAGCCTCATTGTGGTCACACTTGGGACTGTACGTCATGCGTCCCGCCCGATGTATACTTGTCACTACGAGTTCGGAGCTTTCAGGTCTGGTCGTCAGGTGTGTGGTTATATTAGCTCTCTTCCAATCAGAGGGGAAGACTCCTGTCTGCAGGCAGTGATTGAACAAGTCGAGGATGAGGTATGCGACATGCTCCACAGTCTTCCTTATAATCTCTGGTTCCATTAGGTCTGGTCCTGGACATTTATTTTTGCGGAGTAAATTAGTTGCTTTGGGCAGCTCCTCAATAGTGAAGGCGGCTCTTGATGTTCTGGTCTGTGTATACTGTTGCCCTGGCAGAGTTGCTGGTGTTGACTTCTACTTGGATCCATTGCTGGTTGGATAATTGTATCCAATATGTTAATAATGGATCTCTCCCATGAGGTTGTTATGTTACCTTGAGAGGTTATGGTTGCTGTCATTACCTCCCCTCTTGGGAGTTTGTTGGTTGTGATTTTATAGACTTCACACCAGGGATCGGTGTTTCCGGTTGTGGAAACTATGTGTTCCGATGATGTTTGCTTGCGTTTCCTGATAGTAGCCGTGTATACATTTCTGGTCTCTGTATTGCTGGCCAGGACTGTCGCGGTTGTTCGAAGGCTTTTCTCCAGGAGTTCACCTCCCGCCGAAAGCGCTGGAGTTCTGGGGCCCCCACGATGGGACAGCACCAGGAATGGATTTCTTCGTAGGAGCTTCAATAATTATATTTGTGACTTTTCTCTGGTAGGCATAAGAATCAGTGGGATGGTAATTATTAACTTACAGCTGCTGGGTTAAGGAGCGCAGCTTCGCAAAAATGTCCCATTTTGCTCTGGAGATGGCATACCTTTGAGGGGTGAATCTTGATGTTGGGATTCTATCCAGGTATCTTGTTATCTGGTATGTTATGTCCCTGTGGTCTGAGGTGGTCCAGGAATCCTGGATGGCCCAGCTCACCATGAAGTTTGATATGTTTCTCGTAGCCAACGTGACATAAATTGTGAATTCCCACAGGGTACAAGGTGGGAAGGTTGTTCAGCCTGTTTAGAACCGTAAGCTGGGAATTTGCCAGATCTTCAAGTTTTTGGCTGTTCCTACAGCCATGCCTCTCAGCAGTAGTGCTGAACCAGGCAGGCGACCTGCAGATGGCGTCAGCATCGATGATGATGATCTCGTTTGGGAGAGTTGTGAGGACGATCTCCAGATACCTCGTGTATGGAAGTATATCCACCCCCAGCCTGCAGTATAATGAGACTATATAATAATTTCCCAGGGAGCTGATGATGTGGGCACATGCCGCCCAGGCTGTGCATAATGGGGGATTTTGGTGACAGTTATGTCAGGGTTCCTAGTTGCTGTTACACCCAGGGGGGCCTCTTCATCAACTTGAGTAATTTTATAAGTGAGGAGGTTGTTCCACAGGCTTTTCCGTCATATTATGCTCTTGCCTATCAATATACTCGTGAATCCTCGCTATAGCAAGTCAGCACAATATCATGTGAATTCCAGAAAAGCCTGGGTTTCGAATGATCTATCTAGTGGTTCAAATTAGGACAAAATCCTGCGCCCTCAAGTCTCACTCAACATGTCACAGTGAGCGTACTCGCAGCGACAGAATTGCGTTGTGTTTTTCATCCCGAAACAACTCTTAGCTAAGGGCTGGTTCGAAATGCCGCCATAAATGATTCTTTTAAAAATGATTGTTCAGTGAATTTTATGTAATTTAGAGAGAATGATCAGAACGCAAAATAATAACAAACAAAATAAGGTTTATTTAACCTATATGTATACAAATGAGTACAATATAACTGGTAAATAAAGTAGATTAATTGGTATTTAATTGTTAAGTAAACTAACTGGATACAAGCAGTATCTTGCTTTAGCAATATTATAATTTTGTAATGTTCTTCATGTGACTTTTACACTAATTCTCTATCAAGTACAAAATTCTAGAACAGGGAATTATATTAACAGGAAAAAACTAGAACAGGTAATTATATTAACTTAATAGTGTAATTAATATTCGACCATTAAATTAATAAGTCGCATTTTCCATTAAAACTGAATACTAAGAAAATAATACAATTGTCGGGGCATATTTATATATATTTATGTGAGGAATGATGTCTTATAAATGCATTAAACGTATGCAGATAATGGATTCGGCTTTTGGGTGATTTAATACTGTTTGTTATCAAACAATAGGGGTTGACTTACCCGAAAATATTCTGCAACGCCTCGGGGGGGGGGGGGGGGGGGAATCTGTATCAGACATCAATACGATTCTTTTCTCATCTTTTCCTATTAATTATTAATTTACCTCTTCTTCACATAATGACAAAAATC
Source organism: Mastigoproctus giganteus (assembly GCF_048544385.1). Lineage (NCBI taxonomy): Eukaryota > Metazoa > Arthropoda > Arachnida > Uropygi > Thelyphonidae > Mastigoproctus > Mastigoproctus giganteus. The sequence continues at coordinate 161,085,854 of NC_143583.1, read as the reverse complement.
GGCCAAAACTATCACTGATCTTTCTTCAGTCATGTCTTGCACAAAGATCACTGTGTCTGTGTGCCTCTCTCCTTTCTTTTTCCCCTTCAAATATATATATCTCTGCATCGCCTCGGGGGAGGGGGGTGAGAAATAAATTGATACTGTACCATGCACGGCCTCGTAGTGACAATTAATATCTTTATAAAGGTCTTGTTATGCAAGACCTGCTGTGTCTTGTTCTGGTAATTTCTACTCATATACAATTCACCGTTCTTCGGACCTTTGCGTTCGATCAACATTCTTGTCCGCTCAGGAGAACGGGTGACGTCACTGTGGTGTCCCCTTACGGCGACCGCATCCCTGGGGTGATTTGAAAGCGAAAGTAAAAGCTTAGCTCAAGTGACGCTATCGTTATATAATTTAGTTGTATAGGCCGTGAAAAATATATCAGGCATTATTAGGCCAAATACCTCTTGAAAGTAAGTGAAAGGGCTGAAAATGAAAATATTTTTCACACACCTTCCCCCTACGGATAAGAAATTCTGAGCGCCGAGAATTTCACAAGCTCAAAATTTCTCAAGTTTCTCTTTTTTTTTTTTTTTTTTAAAAAAAAAGTGTAACATGAATTCTACCGGTGTAAAAAAAAAAATGAAGTGACAGACATCTTTCCTCTTACAGAATTCGGATTGTTCTCCAATATGATAAATGGTACCCCAAACAAAAAGAAATAATGTGTCTACATACACTTTTCAAAATCTTCTGAGTCCTCTAATCCTACCTTGGATGAGCCAACAACTTGGTAATGTGTCTACATACACTTTTCAAAATCTTCTGAGTCCTCTAATAACAACAACGATAACTTTATGTAAATTTTCACATTCAACAACCCTACCTTGGTTGATCCGCAACTTGGTCTCCACAGACCTTAAACAAAATCCCATATTAGCAAGTAAATTTTCACAAGAGGTGTTTATCATATATGCAATGTCTATATTGTAGCAATGTTTATTTTTGTATTAACACAAATTGTTGTAGTATGTTGCACTGAATGTTCTCTACACAAACGTCTGAACTGGACAATTGAAGCACTGGAATACTGATAGGATTGTTCATTGTTGGTCAGGGAAAAATACTGGAACTACTTCTCAAAGAATTCTTTGGTAACATTTCCTTTATATCAGCATTGACTCCACACAATAGTATTACATGCAACAAAAAAAATCAAAGAATCAGTATCTATTCTTTTTAACAAAATTAGTATAATATGACAGTAGATATACTATTCATTATGACAATTAACAACTGAGATACAAATATTCAATACATAAGACATCCTTTTATAATGAATGTATTTAAAATATATCAAGCAAACAGCAAAAAAAAATATTCTTCTAACATGTGAACATTTTTTACTTATTCTATTTTATTTATTTTTTTTTTAAAGGAAAATATAGCAAACATCAAACACTAAGTGATTATATAATATAAATCCTCATATATAATTAAATTCTTGCATAATTAAATTCTTGCAACTAATATACAGAATTTGCAATAAGAACAAAAAATCATAGAATACATTGAATAAATATGGCTGCATGTTCCAACTTATACTTGCAATGTTATAAGACTACAGATTCAATTGTAAAATTTAGGCAGTTATATTAACTGACCAATTGTATAGTTTAACTGTTCAGCACCTTCTGATGGTGCAACCATCATCTGTGGAAAATATCTCACTAACTCTCCAGACAGAGAGAGTTCTGGGGTTCACAAATCCTTTAAGTTCAAGCCTAAGTACACTTGTCGGCTGTGAAGACAACATAATATTCCTTGAGTGATTTCATAGAGATAGTCCTTCACTATTAACTGGAACACCATGTCAGAGCATGAGAAAGACTAAATGTTCACTACAGTTCTGAATGGGAGAACTTTTTGCATGGCTTCAGAGGAAAGTCATCTGTTGTGCACAATAAAGAACTAAGACATCCTGAAAAATCTCCTCGAAGCAACTGAGCAAGAAGAGGGTAAAATGTTAAGTAGATCTCATTTCTCTTTCTTTCTTTCCCTTTTTTTTTGATCAACACGTTCAAATGTCATGTTCACAATCTTTATTCATCTTTTCAGATTTGTTTTGACTTGTAGGAGAGGGGGTGAGGTCTCATGCCATTTACCCTTCATCTATACACTTTCCACTCACTTTTCTTGTACTTGATCACACTCCAAAACTGTCACCTCCTTATTTCCTTTCCTTACATTTCAAAATTTGGTTCTTACTTTATTTGCGAAACTGAAACACACAGGTCACTCATGACAGATAAACAAGATTCCCTTAACAGAAATTAGTAACCAATCTCTAAACTTGAAAAAATGAGCACTGATCTTCTCAATCAGTGCACTATTTTAATCATCAGCTATTTGGATTATCAAAGGCAAGAGCACAAGATTGATACTTCAACAGTTTGCTTTCTGTTCTCTTTTCATTATTGCAGTTGATATAGTCTAAATATGCATACCATCCAAACTCTACATTAATACAATATCATTAACCTTTCTAATGTCATATGTGATACAACTGTAATTAGTGGATATACTCCTTTTCAAAAAAAATAATTATTTATGGAACTACTACTCTGATTTATATTGTTTCAACTTTAACTCAGGATGAGGCTGAGTATTCTTTTTCAAAATGGTACAAGGAAAGATTCACCTATCTTCATCTAGAAACACAGGTGTTACTATTTATTACACTCTACTCTTCTCTTCGGAGGAACGACAAAACAAGCAGTAACTGGGCGGAACCAGCCGTCCTCAGGCCACTTATTTCATCCGATCTTCAAAAGAAAAAGCCTAAATATATATATAGACATATTTATATTTTTTTCCAGAATCTTTTCTCTTGTAGTGAAATTTTAGTCAGCAATGAGAGAGAGAGAAAACAAAAGAAACTAGGGGGTGCACCCAAAAGGCCCTAGTATCCACTGCAACCTTCCTCTCAAAATTGGCCTATACAATTGCAACATGTTTTGTGGAATGAGGGTGATAATATAGGTTCCATAAGAAAATATTTTCCTCAATGGTCAAATTTGAATAAGAGTTCTAGTATTTATCTTCTTTTACCTCCTCTTTTTTTTTTTTTTAAAACAACTCCTGAAAATAACTCTTGTTTTTATTTGAATTCCAGATTCTCTTTCCATGTTCTCTACCTGTATCCTTTAATTCTCTGTGCTCACTACATCATCCCTAACATAACTGCTGATAAACACAATGATAGAGTTTGATGAGAACTAACCTTTCTGTTCCCTTTATAAGTAAAAACTTCATGGGTCTGATACTCTAATTAATCAGAAACTTCATTTAATGTATCTCTTAGCTTATAAGCAAATCATCTTCAACCGAATGCAATATTCATCTCATGCCACTATGCATCAATTTAGCATGATACTGGAATCATTATTCTTATATAACTTTCCCTCTCCAAGAACTGACTTCTTTTCTTTAAAGATGGAGGAAACACAATAACAAACTTTTCCTCATACTGTTTTCTCTTTCTCACAAATTTCAATTTTGCTTCTTTATAGTTTTAATCTCTCCACGCATCTCTTATAAGACCTGCCAAATCAAGGCCTCTGTCATCATTTGGTGTATTTAACCTCGCGGTAAGTGGACTTCCCAACATCCACTGAATAGTCCTATCTAATCCACTGGGTTGATCAGCGTGATCTGCACTTCCATGTTCTTCTGTATTTTGATCAGAAGATTCGCCTCTCTGCATCTCTGTTTCATGAGAGGAGCTTCCATGTTTTGTTCCTACTCTACTGTCAGAAGCTGATTCGGGAATTCTCACTTCATTTTGTGACGGTGGATTGAGGGTTACCACATATGGTGTGTGAGTTACACGACTACGACTGCGCAAATTATAGTCATGTGTCTGTGCTGGCTTATGGGTAGATTCAACTGTCTCTTCAGACTGTTTTATCACTGACGGCCTATTTTGGTTCTCATTTGAAGATGTCGTCAAAGGTTCTGGAATAGGTGCAGTTCTGGTTGGCTGCAAATACACAGGTTGGGGGTCTATGGGTGGGATTAAATCACATTCTTCTATTATGGGGTCATCAAAGATCCATGTTTCTTTTGGCACTGTCTCTGTACCAGGTTGATCTTGTATTTCACCATCTTCTGATTCTTCTGACTCTTCTACTCTAAGTTCAGGAAACACTTTTCTATTTACCACCTTTGTCAATCTGTCAACATGCACTAACTGCTTGTCCTTAGGTTTATTTATATTCTGTTTTCCAAAATTGACTGGAGAGGTCTGATTGATCACACGGTAAGGTCCTGTACTCAATCGAGCCAGTTTCTTCGTGGTACCGGCTTTTACCTTAGGAGTAAAAAGGTAAACAAGGTTTCCTACTCGAATATTCTTATCCACAGCTACTGCTGCTCTACGCTGTTCTTGTTTCTGCACTGCTTCTTCTAAATGTTCAGAGACCATTTCATAAGCTCTACGGAGTCGTGCACACATTTCTTCTGAATAGTTCTCTAAGGATGCGTAACTTGGCCTTAATTTTGCATGCCATAAATCTGAAGGTAACACTAAATCTCTGCCATAGATTAAAAAGTTGGGTGTTTCTTGAGTAGAACTGTGAGTTGCAGCATGATATACAGCTACAGCCAATGGAATCATTTCGTCCCAGTCAGTCTGAGTCTGATTTATGACATGGGATAATATGTTCGCTAAGGTACGGTTTAACCGTTCCACCTTGGCATTGCACTGCGCATGAAACGGAGAGGTATGAATTTGGTGAATGTTCAATTTTTCACATACTTGTCGCAATAATGAGGACATGAAATTTGTACCTTGATCGGTGAGTATGTATTTAGGAATTCCATGTCTCGCTATCACATTGTTTATAAATGCGGTGGCTACTTCATCTGCCTTCTGAGTTTTGAGTGGAACTGCTTCAACATAACGCGTGAAATTATCCACTGCTAACAATAAATATTTGTGTCCTCTCAAGGACATAGGAAGTGGTCCTAGGATATCTAATGATACTCGCACCCAAGGTGAACTTTCACTGGGAACTCTCATCAGAGCTGCTTTAGCTTTCGGATTGTACCCTTTTCGTTCCAAACACGATGGACATGACTCAATATAATTCTTAATGTCGCTGTAAATCCCAATCCAGAAAAAATTCTTTTTTACCTTCTCTAATGTCTTCTGTAGAGACCAATGGCCTCCGTTGTCGTGGCATGCTTTCAATACCTCTGTCTTTAGGCCAACGGGGACCACTAATTGTTCTGTTGGCTCTTCTCTTGTCGCTCCAGGGTCAGATAAAGTGTAATGATATAGTATCCCCTCTTTCGATAAATAGAAGGAATCTGGGATTTTTGCTGATGCCTGGGGTATTCCCTCCAACTGTTCGATTAACTTTCTTAAAACCGGATCTTCTCTTTGCAGGGTTTTAATTAAATTCCTGGTTTGTTGCTGGGGCATCACCAATGATTCCATGGTTAAATCAGCTGATATGGGAGCTACTAACTCCGTTGTTTTAGGCTTCCTTGGCCTTTTTTTCTTTTCATCCTCTTCTAACACTGGCCTTGAAAGAAAGTCTGCGTTTGAATGTACTTTACCAGGACGGTACTGAATTTGGAAGTCGTATTCTTGTAAAAGCATACTCCATCTCGCTAAGCGGGGGGAAGGATTCTTCAGATTGAGCAAATAACTCAAGGGTTGGTGATCTGTTATCAGGGTGAAATGATTGGACACTAAAAAAGGTCTGAACTTTGTTACTGCGAAAACAATAGCCAAAGCTTCTTTCTCTGTCGTACTATAATTCAATTCTGACTCCTTTAATAGCCTAGAAGCATAGGCAACTGGCTGTCTTGTATCTTCATCCATCTGAAGCTCGAGACAGGCCCCTACACAGTACGCTGAGGCATCAGTAGATAAGAGAAATGGTTTTGTAAAGTCAGGAAAAACCAACAGAGGTTCAGTTGTCAAGGCAGTTTTCAGTTGATCGAAAGCGTGCTGCGTGGAACAGTCCCAAACAAAAGGTTTTTCTTTTTTTGTTAGCGAAGTGAGAGGTCTTGCTATCTCTGCATAATTGGGAATAAATTTCCTATAGAAACCTGCCATTCCAAGAAATGATCGGACTTGTTTTACGGACCGGGGGGGCGTGCGTCTCGAACGGCGACTAAGTTTTCTCGATCCGGACGGATGCCTTCAGAACTAACTAAATGCCCAACATATTTAAACTGTTCTTTCAGGAACTCACATTTCTTAGGTTTTAGCTTAAGGTCGTATTCTCTCAGACGCTGGAAAACCTTTCGCAACCTCAAGAGATGCTCATTCAGGTTGGGCGATGCAATAATTATATGATCAAGGTAAGCGAAAATCGATTCTTCCCTGAGACCATGAAGCACTAATGATAAGGCTTTCAAGAATGACGAAAATCCATTCTTTAATCCATGTGGCATTCGAGAAAACTCAAATAAGGCTTCTCCAGTAGTGAAGGCGGTTTTGTGTCGATCAGCTGGGTGCACCTCAATTTGATGGAATCCACTTCGCAAATCAAGTGAAGAGAAGTAGTGCGCTTTCCCTAAAAGTTGGAGAATTTCATTTAAATCTGGGACAGGATATGCATCTGAAACCGTTTTCGCATTCAATCTCCGAAAATCAATACACAGCCTATATGATTGGTCCTTTTTGCGCACCAAAACAATTGGCGCTGAATATGGGGAGTGGCTTGGTGGTATGATGTTGGATTCCAAAAGTTCATTTACCTGCCTTCGAACTTCATCTTTCAACAAGAAAGGAACTCTATAAGCTGTCTGCTTAACCGGTATGCTGTCCGTCAATTTAATTCTATGTTTATATACCTTTGAATTTCCTAGCTGAGCTGGACACTTGGCAAAAATGTCTCTATATTCATACAACAAGTCTGATAGTTCATGTTTCTGATCACCAGTCAAATGATCAAGATTAAAATCATTTAAAGTCACAGGAGATGTCTTATTGTCTTCTACTTCCTTACCTGCAAAAGTAACTGGATTAATTTCAACCCTTTCCAAACTAGCAATACCCATCCCCTTTGGAAGATATAAAGGCTCAGTTGACAAATTTGCCACCAGGACTGATACTAATCCATCGGCCTGTACTTTGTCCACTGAACAACGGACAGCTAAGTCCTCACGACCAAGGTTATAATTAGGCTCTGTTAACACAAGTTGTTCTGTGGAAACAGCAAGCTGGTTACAATATGCTGTCACCACCCTTTCGGAATATCCAGGTAGCACATGTTTACAGGTGAGTTTAGCTACCACAGGTTTAGAACTCATAATTTGTTCCCTAACACCTACTTCTCTTAAACAAATATTCAATGGGATTGAGCGAACCATTTTTTTACCTAAGTCAATTATGAACGAAAAACGTCTCAAAACATTCAATCCTAATATAACATTATATTGTCCGGTGAAATTTCCATTAGCTACCAAAACATTATCTTGAAAACATGCATTATCCAGTTTAATGTTTACTGTAATTTCAGTATGGATCGGTACTACATATCCAGAGACACCCGTTACCATCAAGTTTGGAGCTCTTGGATTTAGAGATTTATCTTTTTTAATTTTATTAAATAAATCTGTACTAATTAAAGTTACGCTAGCGCCTGAATCTACCAAAAATTTAGCCTCAACATTTTGAACTGATCCCATGATCAACGGCAATTGAGAATCGTTATCTAAGATATAAACTCCATGTTGCACATTTTTGTGGTTGGCATACGATTTAGCTCCTCTATAATAATTTTGACCTGGTAACACATTTCTATGACGCAGATAGTCCCTTCTATTTCCTTCTGACATCCGTTTATGTCAGAAATACCTATCTCTATCTTGTCTGTAACTTACATTATCTACCTGGTTAATTTGCCTACCAAAAATCGCTTTAGGGTGAGTTTGTCCCTGATTAAACTTATTTCTAGGTATTTCTTTTGTTGCACCCATGTAAGAGTTCATATCTGTCCTATTTCGATTATTATAATACATTTTATTTGCATTTTTAACCAGTATGGATCGGTACTACATATCCAGAGACACCCGTTACCGTCAAGTTTGGAGCTCTTGGATTTAGAGATTTATCTTTTTTAATTTTATTAAATAAATCTGTACTAATTAAAGTTACGCTAGCGCCTGAATCTACCAAAAATTTAGCCTCAACATTTTGAACTGATCCCATGATCAACGGCAATTGAGAATCGTTATCTAAGATATAAACTCCATGTTGCACATTTTTGTGGTTGGCATACGATTTAGCTCCTCTATAATAATTTTGACCTGGTAACACATTTCTATGACGCAGATAGTCCCTTCTATTTCCTTCTGACATCCGTTTATGTCAGAAATACCTATCTCTATCTTGTCTGTAACTTACATTATCTACCTGGTTAATTTGCCTACCAAAAATCGCTTTAGGGTGAGTTTGTCCCTGATTAAACTTATTTCTAGGTATTTCTTTTGTTGCACCCATGTAAGAGTTCATATCTGTCCTATTTCGATTATTATAATACATTTTATTTGCATTTTTAACCCCATTTCCATTAAAATTGCAACTTTGTGTATTAACATAAGGCGTCCGATATTTTGGTAACTCAGTGTATTCGCGCGCTCCGCGACTCCGGCACGGACGGTTAGAATAAGTTGGCGTCGGTCGGGAGCTGCTCGGACGACGGCAAGCGGCATAGCGTCTTACTGCCTGTCTTGCTTCGTATGTAGGGTTACAGTATACATGCTTCCCAGCATAGCACGGAGCAGGAACGCGTCTCTCACTTTGGGCGAGTTCATTGCTACTGACACCTGAGGGCATAGCGTCTCTTCGTTCGTCAGACTGCGAATACGTAAAACTGGGCGCTCTGTTATTGTAGGAAGGAAAAAATGGATAAGCTGCAGTATCAAAATTTTGACATCGTTCCGTTTCGTAAATTGGCGTTTGTAAATTATTACAAGTCGCGTTACTTACAGCTAATGCTTTAAGTGATTGTTTTAAGTCCAGTATTTCATCTTGTAAAGGTTTAATAAATTTTTCGAAATAATTTTCCTGCTGGCTATCGACTTCATTATTAGATTGACAATATATGGCATTAACTGGTTTATGTTTTGTTTCTGTAATAAGTTCATTTGTTTCCTCTCGTTTCGAAATAATAATTGCTTGATGGAAAGTGAGGGGGTTTTGTGACAAGACTATCCTTTTAATTTTATTTGAAACACCCCTAAGAAATTGGGCTAACATTGCCTGATCTAAAATCGACTTTGCTTCAGGGGTTTCATTTTGTATCTTAAACGCCTTTCTTGCCAGGTTTTGAATTCGGGCTCCAAAGCTGGCGACATTTTCGTCAGGTTTTTGCACAGTATTAGCGAATTCACTTAAACAAGTGACTATGGGTTCCGTTTTTTCAAAGTGAGCTAAGAAAGCATTTTTGAACACGTTATAATTTTTTTCCTTCCGTAATTCAATGGATTGTGCTAGAAATTCCGCGGCCAAAGAACGAAATTTCGCTCGACAAATCGAGATGAGTTCGGAATCACGCCAATATGCTAGTTCCCCTACGCTTTCTAAAGTTTCAAAAAAATATTGGACCGATGGGCCTTCGTCTGTACCAAAAAAAGGAGGCACCAAACTTAGGTAACCTGCGATATTAGCCACACGCAGTCTGTTAGATCCGGGAGGGGATTGCGTTTGTTGCGTATCAAACAATGGGGCAGAAAGGTCGGTTGAAGTTTGTGGGATTTGTTCTTCCATGTTGGATTTATAAGTGTCTATGTTAAATTAGACGACTCTATTAATATTTGAGTAAAATTTGGGGTGGAAAGGTCCCTCCAAAACAGTGTACTTACCTTTACGTAGCTGAAACAGAATTAAACTGTTAGTACTGAGCAATGCTAAGATCAAAATGAGTTTCTAACATATAGCAAATAGAATTTTTTTTTTTTTTGTAATTTATTATTATTATTTGTTTTGACAAATCAATTAACTACTTCTAGTTGCTTCTAGTTGCCATGTGTTACTATTATGTATGTACTTGAGGACTATGTTATTTGTATTGCTGAAAAAGAAAAAAAAATTAATAAAATGTCTCTAACCATTCTCTGTATACACACAAAATCACTAGTGTTAGACGTTTCCCTTTTATTCTATTACCACATTAATCCCTTTATTTGTCTTCTATTCCTAGTTACTCTTGTTGTGCTTTGCTCTTCAGTTTACAGTAATCCTCATAACTCACAAGCTTTCATATATAAAAAAAAGAGGTTTTTCATCCCGCAAAAGCACATTTCATCCTGGTCACGATTAGCAACCAGTGTTCCACAGGCTTTTCCGTCATATTATGCTCTTGCCTATCAATATACTCGTGAATCCTCGCTATAGCAAGTCAGCACAATATCATGTGAATTCCAGAAAAGCCTGGGTTTCGAATGATCTATCTAGTGGTTCAAATTAGGACAAAATCCTGCGCCCTCAAGTCTCACTCAACATGTCACAGTGAGCGTACTCGCAGCGACAGAATTGCGTTGTGTTTTTCATCCCGAAACAACTCTTAGCTAAGGGCTGGTTCGAAATGCCGCCATAAATGATTCTTTTAAAAATGATTGTTCAGTGAATTTTATGTAATTTAGAGAGAATGATCAGAACGCAAAATAATAACAAACAAAATAAGGTTTATTTAACCTATATGTATACAAATGAGTACAATATAACTGGTAAATAAAGTAGATTAATTGGTATTTAATTGTTAAGTAAACTAACTGGATACAAGCAGTATCTTGCTTTAGCAATATTATAATTTTGTAATGTTCTTCATGTGACTTTTACACTAATTCTCTATCAAGTACAAAATTCTAGAACAGGGAATTATATTAACAGGAAAAAACTAGAACAGGTAATTATATTAACTTAATAGTGTAATTAATATTCGACCATTAAATTAATAAGTCGCATTTTCCATTAAAACTGAATACTAAGAAAATAATACAATTGTCGGGGCATATTTATATATATTTATGTGAGGAATGATGTCTTATAAATGCATTAAACGTATGCAGATAATGGATTCGGCTTTTGGGTGATTTAATACTGTTTGTTATCAAACAATAGGGGTTGACTTACCCGAAAATATTCTGCAACGCCTCGGGGGGGGGGGGGGAATCTGTATCAGACATCAATACGATTCTTTTCTCATCTTTTCCTATTAATTATTAATTTACCTCTTCTTCACATAATGACAAAAATCGGCCAAAACTATCACTGATCTTTCTTCAGTCATGTCTTGCACAAAGATCACTGTGTCTGTGTGCCTCTCTCCTTTCTTTTTCCCCTTCAAATATATATATCTCTGCATCGCCTCGGGGGAGGGGGGTGAGAAATAAATTGATACTGTACCATGCACGGCCTCGTAGTGACAATTAATATCTTTATAAAGGTCTTGTTATGCAAGACCTGCTGTGTCTTGTTCTGGTAATTTCTGCTCATATACAATTCACCGTTCTTCGGACCTTTGCGTTCGATCAACATTCTTGTCCGCTCAGGAGAACGGGTGATGTCACTGTGGTGTCCCCTTACGGCGACCGCATCCCTGGGGTGATTTGAAAGCGAAAGTAAAAGCTTAGCTCAAGTGACGCTATCGTTATATAATTTAGTTGTATAGGCCGTGAAAAATATATCAGGCATTATTAGGCCAAATACCTCTTGAAAGTAAGTGAAAGGGCTGAAAATGAAAATATTTTTCACAAGGTACCCCTTGACTTGATTTCCATAGGTATGTGGCTCCTGTAATATCAGAATATCGAAGTTATCTTCATATGCTTTTATTCTTAGCTGTTCAGCTACTGCTTTTGCCCATTGTGCATTTATTTGGAGTATCTTCAGGACGCTGGTATTGTACGGTAAGACGTTGGGCAATAATCGGTCTTTGTTTTGCCTTTATATATATCGGACATTTGTTGTCACGGATAGAGTGTTCGTGAGGCAACTTCTGTCCCTTGCAATTTGCACAGACGGGCAGTTTTTCTTTATTAGGGCACGTATTGTACTCATGGCCCTTTTCAGCACAATGGCCACAAGTAGCAGTAGCCTGGGTGCGGGTGCGGGTGGTGTGCCCAAATCTGCAGCATTTCAAGCATTTGGGGACAGCCATCCCTGAAGCGGTGACTGCCCCAGTTTATAAAAACTCTGTCTTGGTGAATGACTGTTTGCCAAGCAATAGGGGCAATTTCAAAATTCCAGTTTACATTGTTTACATTCCTGGACTTTGTATGGTACTTTGGGGATGATAATTTCCTCCGGGTTGACGTCTGGGAGTGTTCTCTGGATATTTCTTCCGTATAGTTCGTTCCGAACCTGAGTCGGGGTGAGATCTTTGTCAACGTCAAACACAATAATGGAGAGTCCTCTTTTCTTTTGTGGTGCGACTATGAGCTCGAGCATTGGTATCTTGGGGGTTGTTCACGATATCAACAGCTTCTTGGCCAAATTCAGTTTCTATGATTACCCCCACATTTCAGGTCTTTCTAATTGACTTGATCCTAGTAGTATTTTGGAAGTCTGTGGTCAATTCTAAAATTACTGTCTATTTTACTTCCTCACTGGTTTGTATAGATTCTCGTTGCATGTGCCGGAGAACAACCAAATGTATTTGCTTTATGAGAGTCTTCTTTCTTGTTATTGGTGCCTATTTAAGTTGGATGAATGGGGTTTTAAATTCCTCAGCGCATCAGCATAAGAGCAGGAGCGCTGTTGCTTTTTAGATTCCCGTTCTACTTGATAGGCAGGAATCTAAAAAGGAAAACTCGGCCTGAGCCATCTCGTTTTCAATGTGGGAATTTAGTAGAATTAGTTCCATCTTACCCCAGATTTGAATTATTTCTTCTCGGAGAGTAGTGGTGGTTTGATTATCTGATTTGCCCATTAGTGTTTCTATCTCTGACCGGAAGACGAAAACGTGATCCATAATGAATCCCTCGGGCAGGGTGGACATATCGAAGATGATGCCAGATAAATTGGCCTCTTTTGGTTGGGTTGTCTCTGGTAGTGGTGGTGGTGGTGGTGGTGGTGGTGGTTCAGTGTGGTTCTTAGTACCATTCTTAAGGACACTGTTATATGTAGCATCTGTATCAATGCCTGCTAGAAGGGTAGGTTTGCAGGGCAAACGACGTTCAACTCGACGGCGAAGAATAGGTATTAAGTCACGGCTTGGGGGGTTTCTCTAGTAGTTAAGAAGTTGTTAAGATGGTGGAGTCCAGAAGGGTTCCCCCCAACACGATTGTCATTAAGCTGGTCAGTCTCTTCTACTTGTTGGATAGAGTCGTTCTCATGTTGTTCCCAAATTTTCTTCCTTGGAAGGAGATATTTGAAAAACATACCTGTTTTGTTTTTTCTTTGCCATAGACCTTGTAGTGTGCGTTTGGGGGGAAAGCAGTGAGCATTATTTAATTTAACCACCTTTGCTTTTCATAAGCATTAAATGCCTACGTGCTTTCAAGGTAATGTCTCCGCAATCCTTGCTGTCTGCACCTTTCCGAAAGCTGCAAACTTGGCGGCGACATAGTGCGCGTGGTTTATTTACTCATTATTTTCTTTCATTAGTCAATATATGAGGCATGGATGGGATGAGGAAATGTTTTAGTCTAATACAGCAAACTCAACCACAGAAAAAATATCTACTGGCTATCTTCATTGGCTTTGCTGGTGCCTTTGATTCCATCTGGTGGCCCAGCATTGTCAGGAGATTACGTCAACTCAATATTCCACTCAACCTCTACCGCTGTCTCCAGAACTACCTCTTCAACCGCTCAGTAACTGTTCAAACAAATTTTCAGAAAACCTCCCGACCAGTTGTTAGAGGGTGTCCACAGGGCTCAATTCTTGGGCCCTACTTCTGGAACTTGATACTAGATGAATTCCTTCTTATGGATCTAGGTCCTGTGGACTGCATGGCCTATGCAGATGACCTCATCCTCCTTATCAAAGCTGATTCTAGAACTCAGCTTGAGCAAATTGCCTCCCCTGCCTTAACGATCCTCCAAAATTGGGCAAACAACCACAAGTTAGTCATCTCTGGGGAAAAAACGAAGACTATCCTCCTCAAAGGATATTTGAACATAAGAAGACCGCCCCAAATTAAAATCTCTGGGCAGACATTGCAACTCAAAACAGAACTAAGATATCTAGGAGTAACCTTCGACTCCCGATTAACATTCCTACCTCATCTTAATTACCTCTCCAACAAAATACGTCGTTATACTGCCATGATCGTAAGAATTAGCAGAGAAGACTGGGGTTTGAAGAGGAGGACTCTCATGCTACTTTACAAAACCATCTTCTTACCAGCTGTGTGCTATGGTGCAGCCATATGGTTCCCTCGTGCCATCATTGCCTGTAATAAAGCAAAGCTACATACAATTCAACGCAATATCCTACTTACTGTGACTAGAGCTTGCCGCACAGTCAGTAATCCTGCCCTGCAGGTCTTAGCAGGTACTCTTCCTCTGGACCTGGAGGTTATTCGTCGCAGCCTTGCATACCGCATAAAGAGAGGAATTTCCACCACCATTCTGGATATAACACTCGATCTAGCTAATGATCCAAAAAACGAAATGAAACAGATTTACTCTAAGCTTTTCCAGCATTGGCAAAGATCTTGGGAGCAAACAACCAAAGGTAAAACAACTAAAAGATTTCTTCCACAAGTTATGATAACTGCACCAAAATCTCCTCCATGGTACTCACCAGGCCTTCACGTCTCGTTCTTCCTCACTGGTCATGAATCGTTTCGGGCCAAGCTGCATGCCCTGGGTCTCACCGATTCTCCTCTCTGCACATGCAGTGACAATGAAGACTGGATTCACCTCATGTATAATTGCCCTCTTTATGATTTACCCAGAAGTCTCCTAATTACCAGAACTGGAAATATACCCAGTGGGCAGGAACATCTCTACATAATTGACGAAACCAACTACAAAGCCTTCACTACTTTTGCCCACACTGTATTTGAAATGCGTCAAATTCACCAACAGCATACTGTTCAACGCACCCCCATCTTATAATGAACCCAAAACTCAATTCACAGAACATATCCTGAATGGAATCAAAGAAAACACAAACAGAATATTGATCTTTATCCAAACCTAACAGGAATCTCTCGACGTTCACAAAGGAAGCTATCTGACAAACCCACGAACCCAAAAAGGACTTTTCTACAATAGACACAAGAACTCCAAGCAATCCTCGAGCTTCATGAATCCATGTGCCTCCTCTCATCCCCTAAGAGAAGGTTATCCAAGTCCTCTACCCAGTGTGGGACACTGCTCATTGCCCACAAGTCACCCTTGGATGAAGAAGATTAAATTGCTGACACTGGGCCCCTTGCCCAATGTGGCACCCACTCACTTGCCGGCACCTCCTCTCTTCAAGGTGTAGGACAATATCTGATTTTCCTACTTGTGTAGGAACTCATATAAATACTCCTCTGGGAGTGGGACTGGCATTTGACATCAAATGCAGGGTCATACTATTAGGCAATCTGACTTTATGGGTCACTTGACCTCACAATCTTTTCTCTTCTTCCTGAGGCAGGGTGGGCTTCCCCCTTTGCCTCACCCTCTTTCTTCTGCTTACCTTCTTTCTTCACCTCAATCTCTCACCCCTTCTCCTATTTCAAAAAGAAAGAGAAGAGGAAGAAAAAAAAATTTATTTTTATTTTTATTTTTATTTTATTTTTATTATTTTATTTTATTTTATTTTATTTTTTTATTTATTTATTTATTATTATTATTTTTTAAATTTATTTATTTTTATTTATTTTTTTTAATTTTTTTATTTATTTTTTTTATTATTATATATATATTTTTTATTATTATATATATATTTTTTATTATTATATATATATTTTTATTTTTATTATTTTTATTTTTTTTAATTATTTTTATTATTATTATTATTATTTATTATTTTGTTTTTTTATTTTTATTATTTTTATTTTTTTTAATTATTTTTTTTATTATTATTATTATTTATTATTTTGTTTTTTTATTATTATTATTTTTATTTTATTTTATTATTATTATTATTATTTTATTATTATTTATTTATTATTTTTTTTTTTTTTTTTGGCTCTCCCTGGGAAGCTCAGGCTAACCCCAGGGTAGGCCAGCCAGAGTTCTCTTCCCATATACCTGTTCCGGCTCCCAGTGCCAGTGACGGTAACTAGTGGTCTGTGGTGTTCCACGGACCCTAGGCTAAGCGGCCAGATGAACAACATAACCCGCACTAAGCAAACATGAACATACACTAACATATGCTATCTGGCCTTGACAGTACTGTACTGTCTTACTTCACAAGAGATTCAAATGCGGAGTTGTGCGAAAGCACCGGTGCTGCTTGTCAAAAAAAACACTATGTCACTAACACTATGTCTATTGTTTCTACTTTCTAAGCGACAATTAGTATTGATTTATTGTTTCCTTGTGGAAGTTGTTTATTTTTGATCTACAGTGGTTTTGTGAGTGATATGGGCTATGAGAGTTAAATAAAAATAGTTTATATTTTATTATTTAATTCTTTGTAGTTATTGAACTCATCATCAATCATGTCAAGTGCTGAAAAGAAAAAGTGTCGAAGTATCTGGATGAATATCTAGCTTATGATTTTATTGAAGCCCATTCGACTTAATACAGCCTATACGTCTTGTGAATAGTTCGTTTTCAAAGGAAACATCTTGATAAAGTTGGTAAACATATCAAATATTTTAAAAATTTAAAACAGAATTTTGAGCAACGTAACACTGTTAGTTCCTTATTTAAGAACACACAAACAAATGACGATGGAATGATTGCGTCTTATAAAATTGCAAAAATCATTACAAAAACTGGTAATGCTCATACAGTTGCTGAGACTGTGATACGACCCGCGTTAGTGACTGTAAATTTCAACAGCAATGCATCAAAACCCTTCCAGTATTTTAAAAACATTTCCATTGAGCAACGATTCAATTCGAAGAAGAACCGATGAGATGTCAGGCTTGAAAATACTGACAGCCATCAACAGAAGAAATAGATAAAAAAAAAAAAAAAAAAAAAGAGACACAGAACACGCGTGGAGAGGACTCAAGGAGAACCTTTCTCAGAACCTGCTCACTACTAATAATAACTAGCGAACGGAAAAATAACCCCACGGAGATGCGGATCTTCCCATGATGAACAGAACCACCGCAGCCATTGATAACAGACTGACAACGGACCTCACCAGTTTTCTTAGCTGAGGAGGACAAACCTGGATACTAAAACCGATGATAGAGAAGAGCTCCAAGTTTGCCACCTTGACGGAACCATATTGGCTCAAGGCCCTGCACTCTCTTGTGCGGTGCAACCCTTTTTTCTGCTATATCCGGCAAGGGCAGGGGGAGGTGACGGCTTGCTGTCTCCTCTCTCCCTTGCCACACCATTCCTTCCCTCTGGTGGGGCATGGGCATGCCTCACTGAATAATTGGGGGTCACCTACCCTATCGACCCTTTTCTTCCTATTTCACCCCCCAGCCTTCATTCTCCCCTCCGAGCACTTTCACTTGCACAGTGTATAGGTCCTACACGTCCAAATTTAAAATACACCAAAAAAATTTTCGCTCGACCTTTTAGGCACTTCAGAAACAGGCCTTCAGCGTCAAACCCCGTATTAGCGTTTTAATGTAACTGAACAATGTAATGAACTTTAATGTAACTGAACAATGTAATGAACTTTAATGTAACTAAAATCAACCGCGCTCGTTCCAATTTTATTTTAGGTCCTAGCCACTAAAATCCCAGGAAAGTAAGTGGCAGGACCTGCCAGAGTACAATTGACTCACTGGTAATACCTGGCTAGCCTCCAAGTGGCGAGGTATGGGCAACGGCGGGTCCCATTTGGGGCCAGGCGGCCTATAAGCCGGATAAACAATGGGCACAACATATAACACTACTCATGACCTCTTCTAAATCTCTGGCTTTGACAGGGTACTGTCACCGATACATAGAACATTCGCGGAGATGGGAGAAATCCCAGGAGCCACTAGACCCTCAATATATCTCATACCTCATGCCATATAACACTAAACACACTCTACACTCTACTCTTGAAGAGTAGAGTGTAGGAGTGTGTGGCAGGATTGAAGGAGGTTATGATATTCTGTGTCTCCAAGAACCTTATGTAGGTACATTTGCAAACTCTTGTAAGGTCACTGGATTTCCAATAACTGCTCATGTTATACACACTACTGTAGTTAAACCTAAAACTGCTATTGTAGTTTTTAATAAGAGTTTTAATATCACTGTTATATCTAGTCTTTGCTCTGAACATGCTACTTGTATTCATGTTTCAACTAATGTGATATCATTTTATTTAGTATCTCTATACTGTCCACCTTCATTTAATATTGATATTTCAGTGCAATACTTAGAAAATGTAATGAATTTTGTAGCTTCTAGTAATCTTATTTTAGCAATGGATGCTAATGCAAAATCACATTTGTGGTATAGTGATATGGTTGATTATAGAGGTGTTCAATTAGAGGAATTCATTTTATGTCATAATTTAAGTGTTTTGAATGAACCTTTTAAACCATATACTTTTGATAACATTCATGGTGTTTCCAATATTGATATCACCTTAGTAAATAATCAATTAAATAGAAGAGTCAGTTCTTGGGATGTTGTTACAAATATGACTAACAGTGATCACAGAGCTATTGTAATAATTATAAAATTATCTGAAATTAGCAATACAGATATGTCAACAGATGATACTTTGAGATTTAATTATAAAAATATTATGTGGGATAAATTTAAAGGTGCTGTGTTGGATAGTTTTTCAATTTATACTAGGGAAAATTTAAATTCATTAACTGCTTCTGAATATGCATTTTTTGTTCAATCCTCTATTTTTAATGCTTTAAATTTAGCTGCTAAGAGAAGAAAACAGAGAGGTCATAAAGTACCTTGGTGGTCTTTGGAGCTATCAGTATTAAGGAGGGAAGTGTTTAGAATGAGGAAGCTTTTTCAGAGGGTTAGGAGTAGAAGTAATAATGAAGCATTAAGGTATAAAGAAATGTATAAAATTAAGAGGAGAGAATACCATAAGGCATTCTCTGAACACAAATTTAATGCATGGAAAGAATTGGTTTGTACTACTGGAAATAGTGAGCCATGGGGATTGTTGTTTAAGTTAACTAGAAACAAGTTGAATGTTAATAATTTAATTAATACTGTGTATTCAAATGATGCTGAGTCTACTGATTGGTATTCTACAATTGCTACTATTACTAGCACTTTATTTTTGAATGACAACTGTGGGGAAGATAGTGTACAGCAGCGACAAATTAGACAGGGGAATGAACAATACACTGGATCATCTGAGATGGAATTGTTTAATATTGATGAAGTGAAATTTGTATGTTCTAAGGTTGGGGATAATAAAACACCAGGTTTGGACTTGATTGAAAATAATTGTGTTAAAAAGTTTTTTGTTGACTTGTGTCCAGAAATAATGGTTAATATGTATAATAAGTGTTTATTGAAAGGAGTTTTTCCAGGATTTTGGAAAATTATTACAAAAACCTGGCAAATTGTTGACTGATCCTAGGGGTTATAGACCCATTTCTTTGTTAGCAAATTTGGGTAAAATATTGGAAAGATTGTTGTTGTTAAGGCTAGAGAAATTGTTCAACGAACAAAATCTTCATTTTAAATATCAGTATGGTTTTAAGAGAAATAGTTCAACAGAGGATGCCCTACACGATTTGATTAATTTTAGTGTAAATTCTGGTGAGAAATATGTGTTAGCATTATTCATAGATTTTGAAGGAGCATTTGATACTGTATGGTATCAAAGTGTGCTTTTTTCATTAAGAGAATTAAATTGTCCCAATTTGTTATACCAAATTATTAAAAGTTATTTAATGGATAGACAGATTATTATAAGATCCCAACATTTAACTTTTAATAGAATTATTGATCGCTGTTGTCCACAAGGATCTGTGTTGGGTCCTATTTTATGGAATCTGGTTTTAAACCAGTGGTTAAGTAGAACAGTCCCTAATTGTTATAAGGTGGCTTATGCTGATGATTTGGTTTTGTGCGTGACAGGAAGATCTAGAGCAGTATTAGAAAGTAGAATGGAGGTTATTGTTCAGGATTTGACTGATTGGGCTACATTAAATAAACTAAAAATTTCATCTTCTAAAACTGTCATGATGTTATTAAAAGGAAAATTAGACTACAACAGACCACCTCGATTATTAGTAAACAGTAAACCAATTCCTCTTGTTTCCCAGGTAAAATATTTAGGGGTTATCTTGGATGACAAGTTATTATTTTTCCAACATTTGAATTATTTAAGTAGGAAAATAAAAAATTACACTGCTTCTATCGTTAGGGTTACCAGAAAAGATTGGGGATTAGGTAAACGCATTTTGTATCTATATTATAAAGCTATTTTTATTCCGATTGTGTCGTATGCTGCATCAATTTGGTATGTTCGTACTGTCAATGTAAAATTTAAACAAAAACTATTATCAATACAAAGAATAATGTTGTTAACTATTTTGCGTGTTTGTAAGACTGTTTCGACTAATGCTCTACAGGTGATTGCGGGGGTATTGCCTTTGGATTTAACAGTCGTGTATAGAGCTTTTTGTTATTTTATAAGAAAAGGAATACAAATTACATTTCTGGGGATTACTAATGAAGTTTCTTCTGCAGTCAGCAAACAGAAGAAAGAAATTTTGGTGAAATTAATTAAATTATGGCAGGACCGTTGGGATTCCAGTAGTACTGGTAGAGTAACTTATTTATTTATACCTAGTGTTGAATTTAATTTTAATAACAAATTGCATCGCTGGTTTTATCCAACTATGGAATGCTCATATTTGATTACGGGGCATGGTTCCTTAAAAAGTAAGTTGCATCAGTTTAGTGTAGTGGAGGATCCTTACTGTGTTTGTGGAAGGTTGGAAACATGGGATCATATCTTATATGAATGCAATTTGTATGATGAATTTAGATTAGACTTATTTAATTTGGTACCTAATTTTATTAGGGGTTCTGAATTAATTTGGCTGTCTAATGAAAGGAATTTTGTAGAATTTCAACGGTTTTGCAGGTTGACATTTAATAAAAGGAGGAGTATACATGTTGTTACTAATACTGACTAAAGACCTGGTTTTTTTTTTTTTTTTTTCCCTCCTCTGGATGGATAGGCATTCTGTCTTGGAGGTAGGGAAAAATTTTAATTTTTTTTTTTTTTTTTTTTTTTTTGGCTGGCCTTGTGGAATGACCATGAGGCGGGATTGTTGCACTCACTAGTAAGATGTATTCTCCTAGTTGGTGTATTTTTTTTTTTTTTTTTTTTGCTGGCTCTTGGGTGTGGGCACCCCAGGAAGCCAGAGTTAATAGATCCAGACATAGCTCCTCGTGCCAGGGATGGGCACCAGGTGGTAATTGCCCAATGGACTATCACCTGGTGGCAGAGTAGCCTGTTTGACTTATAACACATTACACACACGTGTACACACACTTACACTAACAGGCCATTATGAGAATATGGTATTATATGATAAATTGGTGGAGATGGATGTATGTCCGGGTGCCACCCTTCGACAGTTAAATACATACATACATACATACTCTTGAAGAGTCTGCGTGGTAGCACAGTGGCTGTCCTCCCTACACCGGGTGGAAAAGGCCCGGGTTCGAATCCCGTCGATGACGCGAGCAACTTTAATGGGCTTTTTTCGCTCCGTGGCTGAGTTAATCGGCCTCAGGCGTAGATAGCAAGGTTTTTACCTGCAGAAACTGGGTTTTTTCGTCTAACAAAACAGGCAAATCGATCAGAGAACACACGCAATTTACAGTCATAATACATATACGGGCATATGTAACAAATTATGGGTGGCCCTAATATAATAATAATAAAAAAAAAAAAAAAAATAGCCTTGAAGACCAGCTAATTGATAAACTAAAAACGAAAAAAATTTTTATTCAGATTATTGAATTCAAAGTTACTGACATTAAGGCCCTTCTAATGGCATACGTTCATTAATTCGATGATGATTGCAAATTGCAAGAAGAGATGTTGATTGTAAAATCCGGAGAAACTGACTGTACTGGAGCAATGTCTGCACGGCTAGCACAGTGGCATCGTCACGGTCCTCCCCGCACCGGGTAGAAAAGGCCTGGATTAGAATTCCCGTCGATCACGCGAACAACTTTAATGGGCTTTTTTCAATTCGTGGCTGAGTTAGTCGGTCTCTGGCGTATATAGCAAGGTTTCCCCCAGAAACTAGGTTTTTTTTCGTCTAGAAAAACGGGCAAACCGACCAGAGAACAAACGCAATTTACATACAAAATACATACATTGGTATATATTAAAAATAATGTCTGGCCCTAATATAATAATTTGATTTGAATTTGTACTGGAGCATCCTGTCTGCGCGGGTAGCACAGTGGTATCGCTACGTTCCTCCCCACACTGGGTGGAAAAGGCCCGGGTTTGAATCCCGTCGATGACGTGAGGAACTTTAGTGGGCTTTTTTCACTCCGTGGCTGAGTTAGTACGACCTCAAGCGTAGACAGCAAGGTTTTTTTCCCACAGAAACTGGGGTTTTTTCGTACTGCAAACAGGAAAATCGACCAGAGAACACGCAATTTACAAACAAATAAATATACAGGTAGATATAATACAGATTTAGCAACCCTAATATCATAATTTTTTTTTTTTGTACTGGAGCATCCATTTTTGCTGCTGTAAGAACAGGGCTCGATGAAAAACGACTACCATTGGAAAATTTGGTATCCTGTTCTACACTGATGGTGCTACTCCATGATTGGAAGTTATAAAGACTTTATAGCCCACCTAAAGAAAGTATGTCCTGAAGTTCTCGCAATTCACTGCATTGTGCACCGACATCATCTAGTTGCAAAAAAATATTCGTCCAGTTCTTTATCAATCTCTCGGTATAGTTATTAAAACCATCAATAAAATAAAGTCACATTGCAAATATGAACGCCATTTCAGAAAATTTTGTGTTTATAATGAAGACCAGGATGTGAGGCTTCTTTTACATACAGAAGTAGTAGTAATCAAGGCATTTGCAAGAAAGTTATTTATTTAAGCTCTCAACTTCCACAACGACAAAGGGAAGTTTGTTCCAGCAATTAACTATCTGCTGGCTAAATGCAAATTTCCACTCATCTATTCAATAACTGTCTTTCCCCAATTTGAATTTATGCCCCCTTAGGTTCGTAATCTGAGCAAGAGGAAGAATCCCATCACAATTGAGCCTGCTCAAACCATTCAATGCCTTACCTCAATCAGATCGCCTCGCAGGTGCCTAATCTCCAGACGCTGCAATTTGCAAAACTTTAGCCTTTCTTCAAAGGACAACCCTTTCGTTACCCTCACCACTCTTTTAGCCCTTCTCTGTACTTGCTCAAGCAACTCTACTTCTTTTCTAAAATGAGGTGTAGAGACTTGAATCCATGGCCTTATAGAAAAGAGATAATCACCTCATTTTCCCTACTAGCAAAATTCCTGTATATTATTGACCATTCCCCGTTACCTGCTCTCGCGGACTGTCTGCACTGTTCAGAAACCACTGATAATATCTATAGTATCCAATGAAGTAAATCCCACATCAGTACACTGTGATCGTTACCATCTAGTGGCTCCTTTTATCTGCAAATTCTTCTACTTCTTCTTTAATGCTGCCGAATGGCGTTTGCGACTTCGTTTTGATATTGTTCTCTGTCTAGCTGCGTGTAGAATTTGTGCTGTTGTCATGTGAAGCCAGGTGTTGATGTTATCTAGCCATGCCATTTTCGGTCTGCCTGGGCGTTTCTTGCCTTCGATCTTTCCCTCCAAGATGAGTGGTAGTAGGTGATATTTTTGTTGGTTCCTAGCGATGTGACCTAGGTATTTGCATTTCCTGCTGATGATGGTTTTGAGCAGGTCCCGTTCCGTGTGCATGTCCTGCAGGACCTGTGCGTTGGTTATCTTGGCTGTCCACGGAATTTTCAGCATTCTTCGGAAGGAGAATGCTGAAAAGCCACTACAAAAAAGGCCTGGAGCTTTTTTGTAGTGGCTGATGTTAGAGTCCAGGTTTCTACACCGTAGAGCAGTATTGGCCAGATGTAGCATTTCAATGTGCGTAATTTGAGCACGATGTTCAAGCTTCTGTCGGTGAGGAGGGTTCTCCATTTGGTGAATGCCTGCCTGGATTGTTCAATTCTGCTTTTGATTTCGGCCTCATGGTTCAGCTGGTCATCAATGAGCACTCCGAGATACTTGAAGCGGTGTATTTGCTCTAATTTTTCGTTGTTTAGTTTGATCGTGATTTTGCTTGCAGTCCTGCTGACCTTCATCACCTTTGTTTTCTTTTTGTTGATTCGTAGCCCCCATGCTTGGCTTTCTATGTCCACTTCGTTCAAGATGGTCTGTAAATCTTGTTCTGAATCCGCTATTAGTGCTGTGTCATCGGCATATCTTAAGTTATTGATGTAGTGTCCGTTAACTTTTATGCCGATGTTCTTGTCAGCCAGTGTTTGGTCGAAGATCATTTCCGAATAGATG
Organism: Mastigoproctus giganteus; assembly: GCF_048544385.1. NCBI lineage: Eukaryota > Metazoa > Arthropoda > Arachnida > Uropygi > Thelyphonidae > Mastigoproctus > Mastigoproctus giganteus. Next base: position 161,061,223 of record NC_143583.1, on the reverse strand, counting down.
TTAAAAAGAATGGGAGATAATGGACAGCCTTGCCGGACGCCTTTTTTTATTGGAATTGGGTCTGTCAGATCGTTGTCATAGCGAAGCCGGGCTGTTTGATTCCAGTAGAGAGTTGTAATAAAGTTGATATCATTGTTTTCAAGCTCAAGTTTTCTCAGTCGGTCAATTAGGCGGTCGTGGTCTACTGAATCGAAGGCTTTCTCGTAGTCAATAAAACATATATACACGTCTTTTTGATGTTCATAGCACCTTTGTAGCAATATTTGTAAACAGAAAATTGCTTCTCTGGTGCCTAGTCCCCTGCAGAATCCGAACTGTGTGTTTCCTAGTGCACTTTCGCACTTACATCTTATCCTTTGCTGAATCACCTTGAGGAAGACTTTTAGCACCTGGCTCATTAGACTGATCAGCCTGAAGTCTTCGCATTTCCGGCTGGTAGCCTTTTTTGGTAGGGCCACAAAGATGGATTGGAGCCATTCGGATGGAATGTCGTTGTTGCTGTAGATTTGATTGAACCATTTTGTTAGTTGTTGGATGTTGCTGTAGTCTAGTTGTTTCAGCAGTTCCACATGAATCTGATCAGGTCCACAGGCCTTGCCTGGCTTTGTTATTCGGATGGCATGTTCCACTTCAGATGTTAATATGTGGAGATTGTCTTCCTGTGTTTGTTGTTGCGTTTCTGCCGGTTTTCTGTTGGTGCCGAACAGATTGTATATATAGCTCTTCCAGGTGTCGAGTTTGGCTTGTTTGCTTAGTATAGGTTGATTGTTGTCCGTATATAAACTTGGGATAGGAGCCAGTTTGTAGATGTTTCCAGCTTCTTTAAGCTTCTTGTGCAGGTTATAGTTGTCATTTTTCTTGATTAGGTCTTCGATTTCTGCACACTGATCTTCCATCCATTTTTCCTTCGCCTTCCGGATTTCCTGTTTGATCTTTTGTTGTATTTCTTTGTATTTTTCCCGGTTGTTGTTGTTTTTGAATATTCTCCGTTCATCCATTAGGTCTAGTATGTGCTGGGTCATCCACCGTTGTTTCTTTTTCGACGCCTGATGTCCTAGCAGGGTTTCTGCTGTTTCATTGATGCACTGTTTGAGTGAACGCCCGAATGCTTGCACGTCTGTTGTTACTGCTTCGATCGATCGGATTGTAGTGTTGAGATGAAGCTGTACTTGTCGTCTGTTGGCGGTGTTCTTCAGTTTCTCCAGGTCGATTCTTTTTGTTGTGCTTGTGCGTTTGACTGCTCGTAATTTGAGACGTAGTGTTGCTGTTACTGGGTTATGGTCTGATGATATGTCAGCTCCGGGGTACGTTTTTGCATTGAGGACACTTGACTTATATCTGATGTTGATTAAGATGTAGTCAATTTGATTCCTGACGATATTGTTGTCAGAGTCTTGTGGTGAGGTCCAGGTGTATAGTCGTAGAGGTGGTAGTTTGAACCAAGTGTTGGCAATGCTAAATTTTTCTTCTTGGCAGAACTGGACGAGTCTGTCTCCTCGTTCATTCCGTGTCCCCAAGCCATGTTCTCCGACTATGTTTTGTAGCTTTCCTTGACCGATTTTGGCATTAAAGTCACCGAGGATGACCGTCATGTCGTGCTTCTTCAGCGACTTTAAAGTGTTGCTTAGCTTGTCGTAGAACAATTCAATTTCTTGATCGTCTTTGTCCGCTGTTGGTGCGTAGACCTGGAGCACATTCAGGTTGATCTTGTTGCCTGCTAGCTGTAGTAGTGCGATTCGTTCCGATATTGGGGTGAAACTGGTGACTTTGTTGGCCAGTTGTTTGTGGACAACGAAAGTGACGCCGTACGTCTGCTTGGTGTTCTCTTCTCCTACGGAACAGAAGACGTGGTGGTCGTTTGATATAAACTTCTTTGTTCCAGGCCATTTGGTTTCACTTAGCCCAAGTATGTTGATGTTAATGCGTTCCATTTCTTGTAAAGCATTGGCTAGTTTTCCTGGTTGTAGTAGGCTTCTAACGTTCCATGTAGCTAGTTTCAGAAAATTCTTCGACGGAAGCACCCCTGCCCCATTCAAGGGACGCCGAGACTCGGGGCCGTGGTTTATTTTGCTTGCTATCATTGAAGTTTTCAAGGGAAAGATAATCCAAGTAGTTTCCCGTTGCTTTCATGGATCACAATTTAGTTGAAAAGGTCGTGTGTGGACCTTTTGAAACGGGTTTCGTCTGACGTCTCCACTGAAACCTTTCCGCCATGGAAGGCCCTTCTGGGAGCATATATCTTTCGGTGCTTTAGTAGTTTAACAAATTAAACTACTAAACCTGCCGCAGCCATATAAATGGAGTAGCTCTTATTCAGTGATGAAGCTGCCTCGTGATGTCATAATTTTACGCAATTTATGCCGAATTTCTAGTCACCACTGACCAAGCAGGTGGCACTGCTGTAGTTTTATCTCCTGGAACATCCAAATGGCTGACTCGGTAAAATTACTGTGACCTTGAAAATACCAATAATGTATAACTCAGCAAAACGTGAGTATTTTTAAATACAATTTGGTATCCTGAAAACTTCTACATCAAAGCTATCATGTAGCACAACTATTCTACTAAGAATTCCCAGCGAATGATTATAGTTCCTTAAAAATTTAATGACCTTGAAATTTCCTATGTCCGAACATAACAATGATAACCATTTTAAAAAGTTCAGTCCGAAAAATAAAACCACGTTTAGGTCTCAAATCTTAACCTATCACTCACCCACACTTATCTTATCTAAAATATAACTTCTTTTTGAGTAACACTCCCGAAAACCTTCTTTATTTATTAATTTTTAAGAGCGCACTAATTTAGCTAGCATACAGCTGGTGCCACCAGCGCCACCCTGCAAATTCTTAATGCAGGAATAATCACTGCTGATAACCAGATCAAGATTATTACTCTCTCTCTCTCTCTCTCTCTCTCTGCCGTGTTGGAGATTTAGACCTTGTAGTAATTGTCAGATATGAAATTTTCTGGGAATTTATGAAATTACTCTCTCTCTCTCTCTCTCTCTCTCTCTCTCTAAAGTCAGATGGCTTTTTTAGAAACTGTCTAACAAGATTTATAAACCTTTTTGATATGATAATTAGTTTTCTAGAAAGCGAAGGTGAAAGATTTAGCAAAGGAGATTAACACACAAAAACAACTTATACTGCATGGAATGTGAAATGAAAAACAGATTTTCAGATTTATTTTATTTTGAAGTGAAGCCATGGATGTTAGATCCAATTGAATGTGATTTTGAGTCTGCTAGTGAAGAAATTCAAGAACTCGTTGAATTAAAATATAACGAAGAATGCAAATATAAATTCTTAAAAGGTGGAATGGCTCAGTTGTGGGATCAAAAACCAACTAAACTTCTTTATCCAACAATGTGGTCTAAAATGACCAAAGTACTGATTTGTTTTCCAAAGTCTTATATGGTTGAAAGTGGTTTTAGTTCAGTATATAAAATATTAACAAAGGAAAGAACCACCAGAATTAACATATGTTCAAGAGGAGACATTAGAATTAAACTTACTAACATCATACCAAACATTGACCTTTTAGCCAAGAAGAATCAGACTCCGGGATCCCATTGAATGAAAAAAGAGTAAGTATAAAGTATTTTCTTGTTTAAAATTTCATGGGGCGATTTGGAAAAAAAATTGTCTAATTAAAAAAATGGTTGAGAAACACTGTCTTAGATAAATTGGTTTTCAGGGAAACCTTTGAATAATGAAAAGCAAACACAGATTGTGTTAGCTAATGTCTGCGCGTATAGCACAGTGGTATCGTCACCGTCCTCACCTCAAGGGGTCGAAAAGGCCCGGGTTCGAAACCCTTGATGACGCGAGGAACTTTAATGGGCTTTTTTCACTCCATGGCTGAGTTAGTCAGTCTCAGCCGTAGATAGCAAGGGTTTTTTACCCCTGAAAGGTTTTTCGTCCGACAAATCGACCATAGAACACACGCAATTAACAGAGAAGACACAGCATGGCAGATGAATTTAATTATTCAGGTGGCCTAAATATAATAGTTTTTTTTTTTTTTTTTTTGTTAGCTAATGAGTTTTATTGTACAGAGCAGAGCGAGCATCCATTCTCTCCCGCTGAGCTTGAAATTGCTTTTCAGGCAACTAAAGCGAGAAAGAGCAAGAAAAACACTGTCAAGGAGAAAATTGAGTATACTGAGTTATGCAAAGCCATTAGAAAGAGACTCAGAGAGGACATAAGAAGATTTAACACAAGAAAAGTAGAAGAAACATTAAGGGAAAACAAAGGGCTTAAATCAGCAGCCATGAGCGGTAATACAGAAAGACAAATGATACTGAAACTGAAGAATAGCAATGGTGTACTTATAAATAGCAAAGAAGGCATAATTAAAATAGCAGAAGACTACTATAGAGAATTATACGAGGAGCGAGGGAATGATGCCAGCAGTAGAGAAGATGGTTCGCAAATTAGTATCACAAATGAAATACCCGATATCCTTCCTGATGAGGTAGAACATGCGTTGAAGAAAATGAAGAATCAGAAACCCCGGGGGAAGATGAAGTTACTGTAGAGTAGTTAAAATTTGGAGTCAGAGGCATGGCCAAAAACTTCCAAGACTCTTCACAAAATGCATTAGAAAAGTTGTGATGCCTAAGGAGTGGAATAATGCAATCATAGTTTTGCTGCATAAGAGAAGAGATAAATCAGAAATTGGAAATTATAGACCAATTAGCTTGTTATCCCATATCTACAAGTTGTTCACAAAGGTCATTGCTAACAGATTAGAAAGAATACTTGATGAGAATCAACCAAAAGAGCAAGCTGGCTTTAGGACAGGATTCTCAACTATGGATCATTTTCACGTAATATCACAGCTAATGGAAAAAGCAAATGAATATAAAACACCATCATGCCTGGCATTTGTGGATGATTATGAAAAGGCATTTGACTCCATACAGCATAAGGCAATTTGGGCATAAGTTTTGGGCACTGGAAAGACAATGCACAGATACTCCATATACGGAGTGTTGATTCAGCCTTTTGATAACGATTTTTAAAGTCCTTCAAAACAACGAAATTCCATGCCGCCGCCACTGGTTGTGTTCTATTGGTTTTCTCTACTCTGGGAAAACTAATTATACCAATTATCGCAATTTCCATTGAAATAAAGCGTGCTGCAAAACTGCCAAATCGATCTTTTCCCATTCCTGCTGGCAGAGTTTCCACAAACCCTCAACAGTTCTGGTACGGCTGTTTCCAAGAGCTCTTTTCAAAAGTCCGAATAGGCAAAAATCCATGGGTGCCGCGTCAGGTAATTTCACAGGTATGTCTTCAAACGGCATCGAACGAATACTTATCGCCGCTTTCATTCTCCTCAAAAAAGCGCGGGTGGAACGTGACATGTGGCTGGATGCCTTATTCTGGTGCACCCAGACCTATTCAGCATCAGAACCGTACAATGTGGGTATTTCACGTTCAAACAACGGCTGTAGAATTTCCGTCTAGTAATACTGAGTTGACTTTCACATGTTTAGCAGCTCTACGCAACTCAAATTTGTCCTTTTAACAAAAACCGGCTACAACCATAAAACCTTGGCCAAAACTTTCTTTGCACTGACAAACCCATGTTGGAAAGGCCATGTCACCCTATGGACGGTAATAAATTGCCTGAATTTTATTGCAGTCTTAGAGGTATATGCATGCTTCATCCAATGTTGCTACGAATTTCCACCTTTTAGCTGCCAGATATTTTTCATAGAGTTTTCAAGCATTGATCCGCCGCTCTACAATTTGGCTTGCCTTTAGGTGGTGTACGCGGCCCTTGTGCTTCTTCTCCTGTTGCAAATTTTCGTTCATTACGCGACAAGCGGTTGACTGGGAGGTTCCCACACGTGACGCTATAGCTCTTTGGGTTCTTGGATTTTCACTGACAACGAGCGACTGCACATTTCATGCTACCTCCCTCGTTCGACTTGGAGCAGGATGCAGTTTCTACGGTGTTTTCCGCCCACTTGCAGCAGCTTCGCGGAAATTTCCTTTGCCATTCAAAACCTTATGGATACCAAACTTCGATACACTAAAATTTTTTTACTTGCGCCTATCAATAATTTTGGCATAACTGTCCCCTTCTTTGGAAAGCACGGTTATGTAACCTTCCAACCATGGGTCCAATTTCTGAAGCATGTCCACATTAAAACAACTTCTACAACTGATGCACCTGTTCATAAGGTTTGGGATGCACCTGCTCGAAAAAAAAATTTACATTGCTCCCCTACGTCACAAGCAGGATTAATATCAAAATCGTTATCAAAAGGCTGAATCAACCCCTCTATATTATGATTTTGAAGAAAACATATGCGAACGCTACCTCCTTTATTAGACTAGACAAAGACAGTAGCAAATTTAAAATTGAGAAAGGAGTTCGACTAAGAGACACAATATCTCCGAAATTGTTTACTGCCGCCCTCCCTTGAGGAAGCTTTCAGAAGATTAGACTGGTCGCAGAAAGGAGTCAATGTAAATGGAGAGTACATAAACCATTTACGATTTTCACTTGACATTGTGGTCATAAGCCACAATCCCAAAGATTTAGAGAAAAACCTTAATCAATTAGTTAGAGTTATAAGAATTTTGGAAAGATGAATATGGCTAAAACAAAAGTAATGATGAACAAGTATGCCGTAGAAAGGGATATAATGATTGAAGGAGCAGTAATTGAAAAGGTGCAATCATATACTTATCAAGATAGTGACGAATAAACTTCCCAGGGGGGGAGTCATTTCAACCACGCAGACACCACAAGGTGATTATACCACCACGTGGCAACAATCTATAAGCAATATATTGGATGCCATGTTCCCGGAACCAATAGAGTCAACACTGCCAGAGCAACTTATCATCTGTCAAGATAATGAAGCTTACTCAACAGACACTCAGGAGCCACTCTTCAATAAATGTCCAGGCCTGTGCACTACTTAGAACCCAAAATTATTAAGAAGACTGTGGGATCGTTCTAGACCTCCTCTTACACCTATATAACAGCTGCTTGGCTAAGGGCATCTTCCCCAAAAAATGGAAGACAGCAAAGGTAAAATTAATCTCCAAAAATTCGAACAAGCCACCCCACCTGCCAAACTCTTATCGGCCAATAGCCCTACTGCCGGTTGCAAGCAAACTGCTAGAAAGACTACTCTGCACAAGGATAAATCAGCATTACCAGACAGCGAAACTCACAGAGACATCGCAATACGGATTCAAGCAGGGTTCGTCTACTGTGGAAGCCTTGCGTAGCCTATCGGAATCAGCAGCAAACTGCAATAATAAATATCTACTAGTCATCTCCGTTGACTTCGCTGGGGCGTTCGACACCATTTGGTGGCCGAGTGTACTGGCAAGACTATGGCAGGCACAAGTGCCGATCAACTTATACTCCATAATTAGGTCATATCTCTCCGAGAGACGCATCATCGTGGAAGCACCTTATGGTAGAGTGAATCATGATGGCAGGTGCTGTCCCCAGGGTTCTGTTCTGGGGCCACTCCTGTGGAACATGGTTCTGTACAGGTTCTTGGCTTTGCACCTTGGTGATGTACGCTGCCAGGCCTTTGCTGATGATTTGGTCCTCACCATTGCTGCAGATACAGGGCCCAGCTAGAGGAAAAGGCCAATGAGCCAATGCTGATATTGCAAAACTGGACCAGAACCCATTGCCTGATGATATCAACAACAAAGACGTCCTCCATCCTGCTAAAAGGCAAGCTTGATATACGTAGCGCCCCAAAAAAGGTGGGACCTCCCACAATAAAATTAGTGATCCAGTTAAATATTTAGGGGTATACTGGATGGTAAGCTTACCTTTAAACACCATCTAATTTATATCAGAGCCAAAATTAAAAGATACTCTGGATTGGTGGCCAGGATCGCCAGGCGGGACTGTGGGTTAAACCAACTTACCCTCTCATTGTTTTATAAAACAACCTTTTTACCGATCATCACTTAAGCCTCAGCAATATGGTTTCCCAAAACAGCAACTGTACTAAACCGATGCATCCTTGATGTAACGCAAAGAACCATCCTACTGATAGTTACACGTGCTTGTAGAACAACCAGTACCCATGCACTGCAGGTCTTGGCCGGGGCTCTCCTCCTTGACTTAGAGATAACGCGCAGGGGAACGAACTAGAACGAACGAACCACATAGAGAAAGGAATACCTTGTACATGCCATGGCTATACTGTGGACGTTAATGCACCACAAAAAATGAAAAGACAAGACTGCAAAAAAACCTGATGCAAGTTTGGCAGGAGCGCTGGGCCAACTCATATAAGGGAAATATCACCAGGAAATTCATTCCGAACATTGACAGGATGTACCCCAGTCCCCCAACTTGGTTTCAACCTGGCTTACCCCTGGCATGGTGCCGTGAAGGGTATTGTATGGTCGTGGTACCTGCGTGTACCGGTGAACTGTACAATAAAGATCTTACTTATACACCACCTATTTACTGACTGGTCACGGGGCCTTTAAAGCCAAGCTGACAGCGCTGGGGATTGAGGTTGATCCAAGCTGTGCCTATGGGGCGCTTGAGTGCTGGAAGCACATTGTGTACGATTGCACCCATTATGAGGACCCCCAGGTGCAGACCGATCACTGCAATACACTACCTCCCCAAGAACTTTGAATCACATCTATTGGACTCACTAGAGGAATACAGGGAGCTAAAGGAATATGCCCAAAAACTATTTGGTAGGTATAAAACAGAGATAGCCATCCACAGAAGAAGTTAAAAATAAAAAATAATAAAATAAAATAAATAAATAAATAAAAATAGACACAGAACACGCGTGGATAGGACTCAAGGAGAACCTCCCTCAGTAAACTGCTCACTACTAATCATCTAAAAAAGAATAACCCCATGGAGATGCGGATCTTCCCATGATGAAGAGAACCACAGCCATTGATAACAGACTAACAACGGACCTGACCAGTGTTCATAGCTGAGGACAAATCTGGATACTAAATGCTACCGATGACAGAGAAGACCGACGAAGATAGAGAAACTCCAAGTTGCTGCCTTGACGGAGCCATATTGGCTCAAGGCTCTGCACTCTCTTGTGCAGTGCAATTCTTTTACTCCCACACCCGGCAGGGGAGGGAGGTGACGGCTTGCTGTCTCCTCTCTTCCCATGCCCCACCATTCCTTCCCTCTGGTGGGGCATGGGCATGCCTCACTGAATAATTGGGGGTCACCAACCCTATCGACCCTTTTCTTCCTATTTCACCCCCCAGCCTTCACTCTCCCCTCCGAGCACTTTCTCTTGCACAGTGTATAGGTCCTACACGTCCAAATTTAAAATACACCAAAAAAATTCTGCCCAACAGGCCTTCAGCATCAAACCCCATAGCGCTTTAATGTAAGTGAACTAAAATCAACCGCGGTCGTTCCAATTTTATTTTAGGTCCTAGCCACTAAAATCCTAGGAAAGTAAGTGGCAGGACCTGCCAGAGTACAGTTGACTCAATGGTAACACCCGGCTAGCCTCCACGTGGCGAGGTATGGGCAACGTCGGGTCCCATTAGGGGCCTGGCGGCCAATAAGCCGGATAAACAATGGGCACAACATATAACACTACTCATGACCCCTTCTAAATCTCTGGCTTTGACAGGGTACTGTCACCGATACATAGAACATTCGCGGGGATGGGAGAAATCCCAGGAGCCACTAGACCCTCAATATACCTCATACTTATCAGGAACAATTCATCAGCTGTAATAAGGATAAATGCCTGGAAGTCAAGAGAAGAATAGATTTTGGATGGATAGTATTATATAGTCACATACTGAGGAGCAATATCCCATTTTGTCTGAAACGAAAAATAATGACCCATTGTATACTACCCGCCATGACTTATGGAAGTGAAACTTGGGTAGTCACCAAAAGAGTGGGAAGAGAAACTTAGAATTACACAGCGAAGAATGGAACGAGTTATATTGGGAATCAGACTGTTAGATAAGAAGAGAGACACATGGATTAGGCAGCAAACTCAAGTAAAGGACATTCTTAATAAAACTAAAGAAGTCAAATTGTGTTGGGCAGGACACAGCTTGAAGACGTGATGAGAGATGGACTAAGAGAATAACAGAATCGTACCGAAGAGGAGCTAGAATAAAACCTGGAAGACAACGACGGAGATGGACAGATGAAATTCATGAGTTTGTGGGTAGTAAATGGATGACCATTGCAGAAAACAGAAGTAAGTGGAAAGATGCTATAGAGGCCTTCATCCTGCAGTGGATTGAAAATGGCTGATGATGATGTTGTTTATATTGTTAGTAACAGGGCACTTTGCCACCAGAAAGAAGACACAGGGTGTCAGCTACCTCGTGCACGTCCCTGGCACGTGGAATGGGAGTAATCTGTCAGTGCATATTACACTATGTTCCCCCACCAAAAAAAAAAAAAAAAAAAAAAATATATATATATATATATATATATATATAGTCATCTGTTCCCCTCATCCATCAGTGACAACCAAAAATGGTAGATGCGGAAATTCCGCATCCACTCTACTTGCACTAGGAGATTGTAAAAAAATAGAAATAAATAAATAAATAAAAATTTAAAAAAAAAATAATAATAAAAAAATTCTACCTCCACCAAAAAAAAATTATACATTTTAACTAGCTGGTATCAGTAACAACTGGAATTAATCTTCTTTTTCTAAACACCTGCCTACAATATTCTTAAAAAACCAGAGAATTGTTATACAAGAAGACAGCCACACAGCCTCAAAATTACTGTTACAATCCGACTGTAAATTTCTTAATATATCTCTAAATTCATCTTACAATGGACAATCATATAAAATGTGGCCCCAGGTTTCAAGATTACTACATATACAAAATAGTGGCCCTTCTAATTCTAGTTGAAATAACTTATTTCTTAGGGAGCCATTTCCTCTTATCAAATATGACGCCTCCGTGCAGTAATCTATTCAGTTTATTGTTACAATTAAAGCTTATATTAGGGATAAATAAATACGTCGTTTTGCCAGTCAGATTAATATTCCAACGACTTTGTCAAATTAAAATTAACTTCAGCATAATTATATTCTCTGCATTATATATTTTCCTGATTAAATCCGACTGTCACTCATAACCGATATTTGCCTCCCTTTTTGCAAAAAATAACAAATGCTCTGATTAAGACTGCCAAATCCAATGGAAGGGTTCCTGCAATAACTTGCAGAGTTTTTTTACAAACCTTCAATACTTTGGATGGATATTAGCTTCTGTCTAAATTTCACTTTATTTATTCGAACATGCCAAATCGATGCACCACTATTGGGAGAAATTTGCCAAATCGATTATACCACGAACATGCCAAATCGATTATACCACTATTGGGAGAAATTTAGGCTTATAATAAAGGTTCAAAACATTTTTGCGTAATCCCTAATCTTTCTTAGTGATCCTCATAATAGAGGCCGTATAATTTTTAATCTTATTACTCAGATGTTGTAAGTGAGATGTAAATAACGGTTTGTCATCCAAGATTACTCCTAAATACTTGACCTACGAAACTAGGGGGTTGTTGTTGATCTGCAGTCGGGGTGGCCTGTTATAATCAAGTTTTCCCCTTAGTGGCATTATAATGGTCTTATTTGGAGAAATTTTAAGCTTATTCATATATACCCATACTACAAGATCACTCACTATTATTTCTAATCTGGCTTCAATCACCGTCCGAGATTTACCAGACACACACACACAAGACCAGATTATCAACAGAAGCTAAAAAGCGGGAACTCTTTTTTGCAACCACCGGTTTAATACCAAATTTCAGAATTGGTCCTAAAATTGATCCTTGTGGACAGCCCCTACATCTCTTCTTCTTCTTCTTCTTCTTGGTCCTTAGCTGGCAGCTGGGGGAGGCGGTTGGCCACGCAACCAGTATGCTGCTGTAGGTGCCGCAGGGTTTCGGACTTGCTCTGTGATGTTCTTCCATACTTTACGATCCATGGCGTCAGTCCTGGCCTGGTTAAGGTCGAGACGTCGGCTCTTCAAGTCATTTTCCACTTGCTTGGCCCACGTTTTCCTAGGCGCGGTCCGTTGGATGCTCCATTGGGTGGGTCGTTGTCTCCAAAGGAGTGTGGATGGTATTCTGTTCGTGCCCATTCTACATACGTGGCCAAACCATTTAAGCCTTCGCTTCTGGATTTGGTCGGCAATGGTTGGTTGCTGTTGGCATCTGGCGAGGATGGTATCATTAGTGATGCGGTCACGAAGTGAGATGCCCAAACTCTGCCGCAGGCATCGCATTTGGAATACCTCAAGTTTGTTTAAATCTAGCTTGAGACAAATCCATGTTTCTGATCCGTAAAGGAGAATGGGCAGGATCAAAGTCCGGAAGAGTCGGATTTTAGTCTTTGAGGAAATGTTGGTCCTCTTCCACAGACACCATTTGAGCGAGGCGAACGCAGTGGCCGCCTGGCTTCAATCAGCGTCCTACTACTATAAGTTAAATCTCTACTATAAGTTAAATGCTGTGATCTTACAATCATTCTCCTACTTGTAAGGGAGTTCCTTAATAATGTTTTATAACAAGTTAGGGCATGACAGAGTCCTTAAAGCTAAAAGAACAATTTGATACCATACAGTATCAAAGGCCCCTTCGAAGTCTATAAATAAGGCTATCACATACTTTTCATTGGAATTCTGACTATAGCTAATGAAATTATTTATTGCATTTTCCGTAGAACATTTTTTTAAAAAAACCATATTGATATTCAAAATTCAACTTCTTATCATTAAACAATTTTTTTAACCTTAATAATATCAGACTTTTAAATATTTTTCCTAGATTGGACAATAATGAAATTGGTCTATAAGCACGTGGATCTGTCATCAATTTAGCTGGTGTTTGAATTAACTTTAGCAAGCAACCTTACAGAACCCTGGAAGGTTGTATTGATGTTACATTATATGACAGATTTGTCAAGTATGTAAAAGATGTATTCGCACGTCGACCAGTTCGCTAGATAGGGCGACCTACCTCGTGGTGGGGGTTGAGACGCTATCCCCGCCTTGAGGCCAAATGTTCATTTGTCTAAACTCTGTTATTTTGAATGTTAATATGACTTGTGTTGAATATACTAATTGCTTTGTTATTTAGTTAATAACTTACTAACCTTAGAAAGAGGTTTCAGATGCAAGTCACAGCCTAGAACTAGTATCATATGGGCGGAAACTAGGATGGAAACTCATTCAAATGACGAAATGACAAATGTGCCTAAGGTAATTACAGGTATGACAGAAGTTCTTAAGTGAGGCGCCATTCGAATTGACCTACGAAACTAGGGGGTTGTTGATCTGCAGTCGGGGTGGCCTGTTATAATCAAGTTTTTCGCTAATTCAGAAGCGACTAAATTAGTGGTTTCTTTAAAATCTTAAGGCATCTTTTCTTCAATGACACTAGAAAAAGAAGGCTTGCACTTCCTCTGTTCAGATAAATTCCATTCTTACAAAAGGAAATTTTTCGTTTAACTACGGCTGATGATATACCGTATTGTAAAATACCATATGTTGATATGTAGTATCGTCTCAAGCTGTATTATGCCTAAGACAAGAAGCTTAAATTAAGGAAATGACGAGGTGTTCCCACAGATTGGCACGAACGTCTTCTATCTGCACGGATTTCGGTTCCTAACCTTATAATATGTATACTGATGTTCAAAAAAGTGCATCACCCTTTAAAATTGCAATTGTCGTCCGAATAACGTAAGTATATGGCAATATTTCTTACAGATTGCAAGAAATAAGATTGAATCGCGTAGGTCATGACGTAATATTGCATCAGCTGTTAGCTAATTAAGCACGATCTGCAAGAGTTGCAGTCATTCCATGCTTTTGCCAGGATGGCGAGTTACGTGCAGTTGACGCCACGAAGAAAGAGTCTATTGTTGCTTTACATGAGGAAGGATTTTCTTCCCGTGATATATTGCTTATAGAATGCGTTGCAGTCTGAGTAGATGTCATTCCAAACTCAAGAATACTGGTTCTGCTGATAGGTAAAAAGGAATCAGATACAAACGAATCTCTAAGCCAAAACAGGACTGCGTTCTGAAGCGCTTATGCCTTAAAAACCGTAAAGCTTCTTTGTCTGAGCTGAAACGAGAATGGGAAGAACAGAGAGGAGTGGTAGCAAGTGTAGTAAACAGTCAGAAGATGCCTCTTCAAAAATGGACTTGTAGCCCGTCGTCCTAAGAAGAAGCCCGTCGACATACAAAAAATGAAAAAAATCCCAATTAATTTGATGTAACGAGCTTGTCAAATGATGAGCCCCCAAGCAGAGGAAGGCAGTTATTTTCTCGAATGAGAAAAAATTCAACCTGCATGGCTCTGACGGGCGACAAACGATTCGCCGCAGACGTGGTGAAGAATACCATTCAGAGTGTATGGTGTCTACAGTGATATTCAATACTATCTAAATGTTATGGGGGGGAGGGCATTTCGTATCGCACAGTAGGTCACCTGTAGTTTATAAAAGGTTGCGTATTACCTGGCTATATTGGAAGGCAAATTGCTGCGAATCATTTGAGGCCATTTCAATCTGCCAAGTAACTGCATTTTTAAGGAAGACTCTGCTCCTTGTCATCAGGCGAAAAGTGTAAGTAGGCACTTCTGTAGTCACTTTAGCTTCATTTCTGCATTATAGGTGGCGCCTTTGTAGCCAAGTTGGCAGGAGCAGTGTGCGTAGCACGCACTTCTTGATTAGACCGTGGTTCGATTGTTTGTTTTTGATGTTTGTTTGTTTTTTGGTTTTTAGGAGCATGTGCAACTAAGGCCATATTGCTCCGGGATATGCGGTGGTCTTTCCCTGACCTTTCCGCATCCTTCGTATTTGGCGGTCACGGTCTAGAACCCCGGTCTAATCAAGAAGCGTATGCTACGCACTGCTGTTCCTTCCCACCTGGCTACGGAGGCGCCCCGGTGTTCGAGCCCGTGACCACCAAATACGGAGGATGCGGAAAGGTCAGGGAATGATCACCGCATATCCCCAGAGCAATATGTCCTTAGTTGCTAATGCTCCTAAAAACCAAATAACAACAACAGCATTATAGGTTCGACAGTAATGTGTTTACATTTATTAAGGGTGAAAATATTGGTTGGAAGAACGGTCCATTACTACTCTTAGCTGACCGGGAAACAGCTTGGACCTGAATCCTATACAATTGTTGGCATCGTGTGGAATCTGGAGCTGCCAGAAAGAAACCAAAGACCCTTCGTGAAGTTCAGGAAGCGATAATTCGTGTTTGGAATGACAAACTATCAATTGATTATCTTCAGAAATTGATCTTGTCAATGCCTCGATGGTGTGCTGCTGTCATCAGGTCGGGAGGTGGTTCTAGCATCACCCTCAGTGAGCGATCAGAGAGAAAACTGGAAAACCAATTACAAAAAACAGTTGTTAAACCGTAAGATGGAAGCTTGTTTAAAAGATCTTTATGCCAAACACGATCGAAAGCCTTTGAGATGTCAAGAGCAACTACTTGTGTTTCACCGAGACCTTTCCATTGAATTAGTCCATAAACAGGTAACTTAAGCCAGAATATCATTAACGGATCCACACTGACGGAATCCATTCTGGCGATCGTTGATCAGACTGAAGGTTTCTAGGTAGTTGAAGAGTTGGCAGTGAATTGATTTCTCCATTACTTTAGAAAGAGTAAAGGTAATTGCAATAGGACGATAATTGGATGGGAGGGATTTGTCACCCTTTTTAGGAACTGGCTGGATATGAGCAAATTTACAAGCAGAAGGAAAAACACCTTTGGATTGCATCGAAGTTCTTCAAAATCCTTCTGACATCCTTTTGACATCCTTTTGACGGAAGACCACAGGAGGCATTGAATGGAGCGTGTTGGGAATGGTGGGAGGTGTTTTACCAAGATCATTGATACATGATTAGGAAGAAAAATGGAATGCTAGCAGGTCAGCTTTATCCTTGGCTGAAGTGACAACAGAACCACCTGGTTTGGATAGAGGTGGGAGCAGAGATGGGGAAAAGTTGCGGCCAATAGCTTTGACAAGAGACCGGAACGCTAGACTACCATTAGTGCAAGAAGCAAGTTTCCTATCTTAGTCTGCTCAAAATCAACTTGTACTGATTAATAATTGGTTTACAATTGTTGCAAGCTTTGGTGTAGGCAGAAAATGAAACCGAAGAATTGGAAACAATCCAATTTCGATATGGAACATTCTTCTCTTGATCATCCTTAGCACATTTATTAGAAAACCAAGATTTAGATAAAGGACGAGATTTTAAAGTGAAGTGTGGAATGATGCATTCCATTCCTGCAAGAATAATTTCATTGACACGATCTGAGCAAACGGTTGACATCAGAAGTTTTGAAATAGTAATCCGACGAAGGAAAAGAAGAAAAGAAATATCGCAGGTCATCCCATTTTGCATTCTTGTAATGCCAAACAATAGGAGGTTGGGAATAGCCATGAGATAAAGGCTCCATTGGAGAAGAGATAATCACCAAGTTGTGATCCGAAGTGACTAAAGGACCAATCACTTCGACCGTGTACTTAGAAGGGGGTATTTGTGAGAAAAAGATCAAGCATGTTGGCTGTATGGTTAGGATTGTCCGGTATTCTTGTAGGTAAATGAACAATCTCTGCTAGGTCATTAGTAATTGCAAAAGCCTCTGCGTCTCGACCAGCTGGGTCCGTGTGACTAGAAAACGGAAGCCAACTGGTGTTGTGAACATTAAAATCATCAAGAAAAATTACCTCACTGTTAGGAAAGGTGGACTGGAGAAAGTCATGTTGCAAAGAGAGGAAGTCAAAGAGCTCCAAGTAATTAGTGGAGTTGAGAGAACTGTAGGGACAACAGATGAATTTGACACAATGAGGTAGAGAGATTTTAAGCCAGAGAAGATCGAAAAGAGGTGATTCCAAATTACGAAGTCTCTGACACGGAACATCGGAACGGACATATGCACAATTACCACCTTTGAGGCGAAAGGAATCATACAGCGAATAATTTGGGTATCTGAGATAAGTAGTAATTGAATCAACCGATAACTGAGATTCTGTCAGGAAAAGTACATGGGGTTTGGCAGACTGCAAGTGGAAATGGACGTCGTTGAGAAGATATGAATAAATATCTTTTTTTATATTTCTATTTGTGATGCTAGTCATTAATATAACATACCATCAGGAAAAGGGTTATTAATGTGAAATTCCTAGTTGATGCACTTCCTTTGAACATCAGTGTATGATGTACAGCGCACGTAAATGTTGAAAAGTAAGCATTCATGTTCATTCTCTTTTTAAGATAATCATTACGTCTTGCTAAGTTAAGCTGAATTTTGTAAATTGAATCCGTGTTTTTAAAAAAAAAAAAATGTTCATAAACGGTAGGGAGGGAGATTCGCTTTGAGAATAACCAGGAAAGCAACAAGATCCGAAAAAGTACTAGCCCCTTTACTAACTCGGCTCTGTTTAATCGAAAGGCATTTCCCATTCAACACGCTGTTCTTTGTTAACGGTTTGTATATAGACCCGTTCTTATTAGCCCATAACGAAGCTCTCCTGTCACAAGCAGCTGAACTCATACTAACGAATCTCCACCGAACTAAACATAACCACAAAGTTACATGCTTCCTGTCCTATCACCCTGACTTTACAGTATAGATGTCTAGCGTGCACTACCTCATCAGGTACCTTCAGTCTTTATGTATTGAACTGCAGTTTCTCGTGAATTAGCTAAGTTTTGAGAATTTAATGATAGCCAAGTCCCGCCAATTATGTGTATTTAAGTTAAATTACACAAGTGTCAATAATTTTGTCTTTTCCATTAATTGTACTGTTTTCTATTCTAAACGTGTGTCTTTATGCTTTACTGTAAGCCCCTTTAGCTGTTGCATCAATTGTCCCGTGGCAAGCTCAGTATTGTCAGCATGTTTTCTGTACTGTATAGATAGTACAGAATGCCTTTTGGACAAACCTTCAATCACTGGCTTGTCTGGAGCTATTGCCTTTCTGCATTATAGGAACCCGTGACCGAGGTAATAAACAGAATTAAATTAATTCAAATATAAAAATTTAGTTCTTCTGTGGTAGGGAGATTCAAGTACAGTATATAAATTTAGTTCTTCTGTGGTAGGGAGATTCAAGTATATAAATTTAGTTCTTCTGTACCCTCTTTGTCGTTAGGAAGAAAAAGATGGGCGGATACTGCCTAACCATTTTCCTGCCCTCTTGCGGTTGATGTGTTAGCTAATTTCAAAATGTGAGACTTAGATGTATTTTTCATTTGATTGATCTGAAATGTAGTCATTTTGTGGTTGCAGCTGTTTGGTGGCGATGTTGCTTTAGGTTACTTGTGTAGTCTTCTGTGTTGTATATGCTGTTGCATGCTCAAATCGGTTGAGTGTAAGGCTGCAGCTCTAGCGATATAAATTTGCCAGAGTAAATGGATGGCAATATTTATTTATCTGCAGTCATATGTGTTGCACTTTATTGGTTGTATTATAACCTCTGTTCTCGTGTCTTGATGGTTTATCATTCTTGATTCTAGTTTCTTTTGGGAACAGTTTGAAGTTTTTAAGTGCTAGTAAATTGTTCTGGAGAGTGAGTAAAGTGAATCTGTACACCTATTGGAGACAAAATTCAATCAATAAGAAAGATCACAAAGCGGAGAGAAGCCAACTTATTTGTGGGGGAAACTGATCAAGTTTCAGCTGAAGATGGCTGAAGATGAGGTGCTTTTCGATGATGTATACGAACTCTGCGAAATCATCGGCAGGTAAGGTTTCATTGAATGTGTATTGCCTGTTTTAACAAAATATTTCGAATTTTTTTTTTTCGAAAAGAGAATAGTTAGATTTCCTGATGCACCTTGCCAGTTTACTGAAAAGAAAGAATAATCATTGAAGTTTGTTTGTTTTTTTTTTTTGCCAGTTGTATGGATGGAACTTTATTGCTTTGAGTGCAGGGAGGGTTCTTTCGGTGAGTCAGATTAGTTAGGTTAGAGTGAACTAATACCACGGACATGCCGTAATGTTTTTCCGTTTCACGCAGAAATGGTTATATAATGCCGTGTGTAAATACTTATTCATATTTGCACACGCATATTATAATTATATTAAAAATACAAATATGACTTGAATATAAAATTTATTTGTATAAATAAGTACATTGTAGTTCAATGTTTATTTAAAAAGAAAAATCCAAAACAGTACACCGATAACCCATTTTGTAGGGTTAACAGTGGAATTCTGCAAACATGGCAGAGCCTTAGACCAGGTGCAGGTTTATATCTGTATTCGTTTTTGAAACATAACCAGCCCCGGATTATAAGCACACCAAGCATATGACCATTTCGATCTGTATTTACAGTTAATTTGATTTGGAACACTCGTATTTTCCCACCTTTTTTGCTGTTCAAGCAGCGTATGTAAAAATCAGGCTGCTATCATAATTTTTTTTTTAAATTTCAGATAACTAGGAAAAGGGACATAATGAAACATCACCAACTGAGTGGTGCACATAAACGTACACTTGTAGAAGATAAGAAATTAGAAAAATAGTGAGATAATTAAAAAAATCCCAAAGTTGATATTTTTCAAAACAAATCTATCTGAAGTATCATCTCTCAGTAGCAAAGACGTTCAGCCAGCAATTGCAAGTATCACAGATAATGGCATTTCTAATTGTTGTGAGGTAGACATCATCGCAGAAAATGAATTAGAAATTGTAAGTGATTCCGATCATCATACCACTAATGTTTAAACAGACGTTCCCAAAAGTGTAGATGTTCCAGAGACTGAACTTGTTTATGCAATAATAATGTGGCAAAAGATCCTGGATTGTGGGTTGATTTCAGTGCTGATGATGTTTCCTACTGGATTGATTATGAGCCAAAAGGCTGCCAACACCACTCAGGGCCATTTGATTCATCACGTCGAACATGTGAAAATGGTAAAAATACCAAGTATTGTTCACAAAGTTTATTTTTTGGCACTAAAGCAAATGGTGAAAAGTATACCCAAGACTGGTTACTGTATTCACCAACAACAGGTTCTGTGCACTGCTTTGTTTGTAAACTGTTTTCAAATAAATCCCAACCCAATTTATAGTAGATGGATTCAGTGATTGGTGAAGTACGTATGCAATTGAACAACATGAAAACAACAATTTTTCAGAGATTTGATGTTGACATATTTAAGTCTAAGACAGGGTTTTGGTTTGAGGGAAAAATTGGGGGAACAAATCAGAGGAGAACACAAATACTGGCAACATGTTATAACTGTGATTAGAACTTTAGGTGAATGTAGTCTACTTTTCTGAGGATTCAATGAGATATTTGGATCATTACAAAATGGAAAAGTTGTTGGAATTGTTGGAACTTGTCTCAGTTTGATCCATTTTTAGCAGGCCATATCTCAAAATATGGAATGCTGGAAAACGCAACCCATCACATCTGTCTAAGACAATATGTGATGAACTAATGGATTTAGTGAGTGACAAATTTATCGTTAATTTATTGTTGTTGAAATAAATTTTGCTCGATACTTCAATTTATCTATTGATTCTACTTGTGATGTTTTGCACACTGATCAAATGAGTATTGTAATAAGGTGTGTCATCTGTGGGTGACACATCTTATTGTAATATGTTACCCACAGATGGAAAACTAGTGTAATGATTTTTAAAGCTCTCCAAGAAGAATTGGATTTAAAGAAATGCAGATCTCTACTAATTGTTAGAAGATTACTTGCACACACCGAAGAATGAGTTCTAAAAATTTGAAGACAAATCAAAAAATATCTTGCCTGACACTGACTTTAGAGAAGCTAATCCTGAAAGCAAAGTATAAAAAAAAACAAAGCAGTGATGGAAAAGGGCTAGAAACATATTTAAATCTTAGAGACAAGTTTTGCATATCTACTTTCAGTGTTATATTTAATACACTTGAAGCAGATATGAAAAGAAGTGAACTGTACAAAGAAGTCTCAAGTAAATTTTCCTGTCTAACCAACACGAACATGTGTGATGAACAATATTTGCAACTTCCCAAAATCTGGTTATATTGTACCTTCTTGACCCAATCGTGAATATTTCTGGAGAACTGTGGCAATTTCACTGTTATGAGCATGCTAAGTGTAATGACACAGGAAAAAAGAAATTGTCGACTTAATATTGAAAGATGGAATACAATGTATATGTCCAAATTTAGAGATCACACTACATATTTTCTTAACATTAATGATTATTAACTACCCTGAAAAATATTCTTTTTCTCAGCTAAAAAGAATGAAACTCTCAGAGAACAACGATATATCAGGACAGACTTAATTCACTTGCTCTACTTTGTATTGAAGTGGATATGCTTTGTTGACCTAATCAAGATTTTTTCAATCAGAAAATCAAGAAAGAAGTTATTTTAAATCAAACATATAATGTGGTTGTTTACATTATACTTTTGAAATAATAATAATATTATATTTCAAACGTATAATGTAATTTGAAATAATAAAAACATATTTTTTGTCTTTGTATTGTTTTTTTTTGAGTTTCACATTTTGTCGGAAGGGGAACCATAATATTTTCAGTGCTTTGGCCTTTAATCAAGCCTTTAAGGCTTTAATCTGGCTCTGAACATAACCCACAATATTGTTCCTACCCTAATATAGCTTTGACAATGGATTAAACTTAAATTCAATGCAAGATTGATATGGGCAAATGAGCTTAAAAAAGTGTCTATATATATATATATATATATATATATATATATATATATGTGTGTGTGTGTGTGTGTGCGTGCGTGCACACACACACATACTGAAAGGACAGAATTCATGGGATACCTGGTTCCTGGGCAACACGACACTGTCACCCCTCTTGCTAGTGGATGAACCCGCAGCTTGGCAGGTATATAGGTACAGTGCATTGAGATAGACAGTAATTCGATGTCAGTATGGATAAATGTTGTGAGGTAACAACTTTGAAAGAGGAATGATAATGGGTGTCCGACACCTGGGTCACTATTGTGGAGGTGGTACAGAAATTTCACTATCCCTGTTTGACAGTATCAAGAGTGTATTGGAAATATGTCATTTCCGGAATAACATCTCATTGTGGACAGCGCTGTGAGTGTAGAAAGGTGGTGGATGAACATGGTTGTCAGTGTCTGTTTTGCATTGTTTCAGCCAACTGGAGACCAACAGTGGCACAAATCACCGCTGACTTCAGTGAGGGAGGTGCCAGAATTGTTTCCACCAAGATGATCATTAGTCGCAACAGGTTATGGGAGCAGCCGACCCACCAGAGTCCCATTGCTAATACCACGACACAGAACTCTATGGCTCAACTGGGTGAAAGAACATTGGCACTGGACTTTGGATGATTAGAGATAGGTCTCCTGGTCCAATGAGTTCCGTTTCCAGTTATTTCGAGCAGACAGGAGGTTGCATATCTCATGGAAACCGCACAAAGCTATGCATCTGTCATTTTAACAAGGAACTGTTCAGGCAAGTGGACAGTTGCTAGTGGTCTGGGGCATGTTCAGCTGGCACACGTTGGCACCTCTGGTACGTCTAAACCAGGGATTCTCAACTGGGGTGATATCACCCCTAAGGGGGCAAAAATTGGTTTTTGGGGGGAGAAAAAATCATGGGTATTACAATGGTTTTGTGGCCCTCAAGTTCAACCCTACCTGACAACATCTTATTCCTTAATATTTAATTTCTCTTATTGGGTTTTCTTTTCCCATGAGAACTGATTTTTAACATATAATATATTAGGAGTGAGTGAGAAATTTTCATAAAAGGAAGATAGTGGGCGTTATTTAATTTAACCACCTTTGCTTTTCATAGGCATTGAATGCCTAAGTGCTTTCAAGGTAATGTCTCCGCAATCATTGCTGTCTGCGCCTTTCTGACAGCTGCTACCTTGGCGGCGGCATGGTGGGCTTGTTTTATTTACTCATTATTTCATTTCATTAGTCAATATGTGAGGCATGGATGGAATGAGGAAATGTTTCAGTCTGTTGTTTCTACTTTCTAAGTGACAATTAGTATTGATTTATTGTTTCCTTGTGGAAGTTGTTTAATTTTGATCCACAGTAGTTTTGTGAGTGACACGGGCTATGAGAGTTAAATAAAAATAGTTTATATTTTATTATTTAATTCTTTATAGTTATTCAACTCATCATCAATCATGTCAAATGCTGGAAAGAAAGTGTCGACAGTGTCTGGATGAATATCTAGCTTATGATTTTATTGAAAGCCTATTCGATTCAATACAGCCTATGCGTCTTATGAATAGTTCTTTTTCAAATGAGGCTATGAAACCATCAAGGCTTTTAGATTACTTAAAAGGAAAACATCTTGATGAAGTTGGTAAACATATCAAATATTTTAAAAATTTAAAACAGAATTTTAAGCAATGTAATACTGTTAGTTCCTTATTTAAGAAGAACACACAAACAAATGATGATGAAATGATTACGTCTTATAAAATTGCAGAAATCATTGTGAAAACTGGTAGTGCTCATACAGTTGCTGAGACTGTGATACGACCCGCGTTAGAGACTGTAAATTTCAACAGTGATGTATCAGAATCTTCCAGTATTTTAAAAGCATTGCCATTGAGCAACGATTCAATTTGAAGACGAATTGTTGAGATATCAGTTAACCTTGAAGAGCAGCTAATTGACAAACTAAAAACGAAAAAAAAAATTTTCTATTCAGATTGATGAATCACAGTTACTGACATTAAGGCCCTTCTAATGGCATATGTTCATTAATTCGATGATGATTGTAAATTGAAAGAAGAGATGTTGATTGTAAAATCGAGAGAAACTGACTACTGTAGCATCCAATTTTGCTGTTGTAAGAACATGGTTTGAAAAACAAGTACCATTGGAAAATTTGGTAACCTATTCCACTGATGGTGCTACTCCATGGTTAGAAGACATAAAGGCTTTATAGCCCACTGAAAGGAAGTATGTCCCGAAGTTCTTGCGATACACTGCATTGTGCATCGACATCATCTAGTTGCAAAAAATATTCGTTCAGTTCTTTAGCAATCTCTCGGTATAGTTATTAAAACCATCAATAAAATAAAGTCACCTAGCAAATATGAATGCCATTTCAGAAAATTTTGTGTTGGTAATGAAGAACAGTATGTGAGGCTTCTTTTACATACAGAATAGTAGTAGTAGTAATCAAGGAAAGTGATGCAAGAAAGCAAGCTTATGTAGCATTAGCCAAAAAAAAAAAATTTCACACTTCCATTCACTCTAAATGGTTGTCCAGTTCCTCCTTGAATTTATTTATTTAAGCTATTAACTTCCACAATGACAGATGGAAGTTTGTTCCAGCAGTCAACTACCTGCTGGCTAAAGACAAATTTCTTCACATCTGTTTAGTAACTGTCTTTCCTCAATTTGAATTTATGCCCCCTAATTTGAGCAAGATTATAATTTGAGCAAGAGGAAGAATCCCATCAAAATTGAGCCTGCTCAAACCATCCAAGGCCTTATACACCTCAATCAGATAACCTCGCAGATGCCTAGTTTGCATATGCTGCAATTTGCAGAACTTAAAGTCTTTCTTCATAAGACAACCATTTCGTTTCCCTCAAGACCATTTTGTATCTTTCACCAATCTTGTTGCCCTTCTCTGTCCTTGCTGAAGCAACTCTACTTCTTTCCTAAAATGAGGCCTAGAGACCTGTACGCAGTACTCAAGGTATCATTGCTTATAAAAAAGGGATAATCAGCTCTTTGTCTCTGTTAGCCAAATTCCTATATATCATTGACAAAACTCCATGACCTGCTCTGGCAGCCCCTCTGCACTGTTCAAAGAACTTCATATCTGACTGCACAATTACCCTCAGGTCTTTTTCATTCTCCTCCTCCCTTGTTTAATGCCTTGATCATAGAAGTCTGCACTCTTTGCCTGAAAGGCCTCATTTTAGGAAGGATGCAGAGAGTTGCTAGAATGAGTACAACGAAGGGCAACAAGATTGGTGAGGAGAACAAAGGATGCTCTTACCAAGAAAGTCTTAAGTTCTACAAATTGCAGTGCCTAGGAGTAGACACCTGCAGTTTGTAGAAAAGGCCTTATACACCTCAATCATCTGATTGAGGTGTATCACCCTACTTATCCTTTATGATTAAGGATCAGTAGGGTTTCTCAGAGTTTTTGAGAATTAATCTTAATACAGCTTTTTTCCATATTTTGAGAATACCTTCTGTCATACAGTTATTATATAATGCTATTAATTTGTCTGGTGCTATTTCTGATAATTTTTTGATAATCTCAATCTCTAAGAGATTATCAGAAATCTGGGCATTTATTGTTTTAGATAGTGCTATTTATAAGTCTCGTGTAGTAAACAGAGGTTCAGTATTGGCATTGTCGTATTCATTGTTTTCTTTTTTAATGTCCAGCTGGTTGGGGGGGGGAATGATCTCCAGTTTTGATCTGAATAATACTGTCTAGGATGTTATTTACAGAGTCTGCAGGCACCTCTGTAGCCAGGTGGGCAGGAGCAGCAGTGCGTAGCACACGCTTCTTGATTAGACTGGGGTTCAAGCCCGTGACCACTAAATACGGAGGATGCAGAAAGGTCAGGGAATGACCACCGCATATCTCCGGAACAATCATGATCCAATCTAGGTCCAATCTTCCTTACATTTCGAGAGTGCAGCTCTAAAACGGTGTTCGCAGGCTGGCCGCTAGATTGTACACCGGACCGAACTTATTGGTAACTCTCTAGGAGGCTTCCGGATCAGCTGGAGTGTAATATTGCTACCTCTACTCTGCTAGATAATGACTGGAGGGAGTCCGAGTAGTGTGTATGCGGGGAGCATTGTCGAGGCCACGTTATGGGTATATTCTTACCATGTGTACGCCATATCCAAAAATTTCATTACTTACTTCCTACAGCATGTCCCACCCACCTTTTCTTACTATTGAATACACCATGAATTGTTAAACTAATAGAGTAAGCTTATCTGCGAAAATATCTAAACCTCCCAAACGCTTCCTAATTCATTTCTCAAATATACGTGGTCTCAATTCTAATCTCAACGATGTCCATTTCCACTTGCAGTCTGCCAAACCCCATGTACTTTTTCTGACACAATCTCAGTTATCGGTTGATTCAACTACTGCTCATCTCAGTTGCCCAAATTATTCGCTGTCTGATTCCTTTCGCCACAAAGGTGGTACATGTGCATATGTCCGTTCCGATATTCCCTATCAGAGACTTGGTAATTTGGAATCTCCTCTTTTCGATCTCTGGCCTAAAATGTCTCTACCTCATTGTGTCAAATTCATCTGTTGTCTCTACGTTATCCCAACTTTACTAATCACTTGGAGCTCTTTGACTTCCTCTCTTTGCAACTTCCCCTCGACGTGGGCACCTGTACGTGGTGAGGGGATCTCCCAGTGACGCTGCTGGACTTCCAGACTAGCATCACTGGGATTCAACGCCCACAGCCCAGGTTCCAGGCTTACATCAATGGAATCCGGCGTGTTTGCCGTGCGCTGCGACCCGTGGAAATTCGGAAAGGGGGATCCTGGTGGTTGAGGGGCCCAGCTTCAATACACCACTTTGGCCCCTGCTTCGACAAGACGGGTGGTCCTGGAAGGCCCGGCTAGGATCAATCGGCTAGTAGGCTCGCCTGCGAGGGTCAACCGTGTCAATGCCACGCCCCTACCCTCATGGTCCGAGGGACAGGATTCAGGCTGGCGGCGGTGCGGGTATAGTGTCTGGGTAGCCCTGGCGTCCCACTCCCGAGAGCATTTATTGCATGCCGGGTAGTGGGCGTCCCTTTGGGCTCCGTGGTGGGTGGGGAGCCCGGGCACTGAACAATATAAAAAACTCTATGAATCCTGATAAACTTACTTCTTCAGGGGCCCCAACCCGGTCCCTATCTGAAAACATAGACGGAGAGGCAGATATTATTGCAACAAAGAGGCAGCGAACTGAAACATCATCATCAGGGCCTGTCCCAAGATTCCTAATTATTCACTCCACCAGTGAAAAACCGATTGGTAAAATGTCGCCCTTTTTTATTCAAAAAGGGTTAGATGGGTTAGTAGGTTCTCCCAAATCAGTTAAGAGGCTCCGTTCCGGAGACCTCTTAGTTGAAACAAAAAATGACAGGCAATCCGAACATCTACTCCGAGTAACATCAATCGGAGGAATCCCTGTAACAGTGACACCACACAAAACACTCAATTCATCGAGAGGTGTCATTTCGGAGTGGGACCTTCTCGACGTCACCGAGGAGGAAATCTGCTCCGAATTAAAACCACAGGGAGTCATTGCCGTCAAGAGAATCACTGCGCGAAGGGATGGAAAAATAGTTAAAACCAGGAGCGTTATCCTGACTTTTAACTCTCCTAAACCTCCTGACGAGATCAAAGCTGGATACATCAACTGTTCAGTGCATCCATACGTTCCGAACCCTTTACGGTGTTTTAAATGCCAGAAGTATGGACATTCTCAAATGGCCTGCCGTGGAGTCCTTGCATGCGCTCGATGCGGTGCAAAGGACCACGAAACAACAGCATGTTCAGCCGCAAAACCCACCTGTATTAATTGTGAAGGCGAACACCCGGCCTACTCACGAGCATGCCAGAGGTGGAAAGAAGAAAAAGAGATTCAACGGCTGAAGGCAGAGCTTAACATATCATACCAGGAGGCAAGGAAATCGGTCAAACCCCTGAATATCAACAAACCTACCTACGCCCAGAAGGTAGCAGGGAGATGTTCCTTCGGAACTCAGACGGACATGACCATTCCTCCAAAGGAGTCTTTCACTCCCATCGCGCGGTATCTATTAAGTTCTCAAAAACCTGCACAAAAGGACCAATCAGCTGCCACTCCTATATCGGTACCTCCTAATGCTCCACAAATTACAAAGGTAGTTATGAAAGAAAAGAATAAGAAAGGGGAAGTTCCCCCTAATTCCCAAGAAAAGATGGATGTCGAGCAGAAGGAGGTACCCGAAGAGTCAGTCTTGGAACTCTTTGCGGAGGAGGAAATGGACACGGGACAGCGTCCATTCTTCCCCAAAAAAGATAAATCCAAGACTGATAAAAGTAAGCCCTCAGCACCTCGGAAGCCGCCTGATGGACCCACCAAGCCAAAATAATGGCTAAATTCCTACAATGGAATTGTCGTGGATTCCGGCGAAATATAGATGACATCAAGGCCCTCCTGCAAAAGCACGAGCCAGTTTGCTTCTGCTTGCAGGAGACATATCTAAAGGCAAACGATGATCCCACCATGCACAACATCACAGTTTTTCGAAAGGATAGAATTGCGGATGGCTCTGTACATGGGGGAGTGGCTATCCTTGTGGGTAACCAGACCCCTGTGCAGCCCTTACTAATTACAACCAGCATAGAGGCCGTTGCAATTCGCCTTTCAGTGGGATTTTTATTAACTGTATGCTCTATTTATTTGTCACCTGGGACTGACATCTCCCAGGCAGACCTTGATGATCTTCTAACGCAGCTGCCTCCCCCTTTCTTACTTCTCGGGGATTTTAATGGACGTAACACCCTGTGGGGTAGTGCTAACATCAACGGAAGGGGACGAGTCATAGAGCGTATGCTCAATGACAATGACCTTTCCCTTCTAAATACTGGAACAAACACCTTTTTCCACATGCCTACCCGTACTTCTTCTGCCATTGATCTCTCTATCTGCTCCCCTTCTCTACTCCCTTCACTTACTTGGGAAGTGGAGGAGAATCCATACGGAAGCGATCACTTCCCCGTGATAACCTTGTTACACAGTGGGAGACCATGTCTTCCTTTCAGGTTACCACGGTGGAAAATTGATCAGGCTGACTGGACTGCCTTCCAACATCAGGCAAATTTTGATCTTAGCACAGTCAGTCAAGAGCCGATCAATGATGCAGTAAAGTACATCACAGAAATCACTGTCCAAGCAGCTGCTAATGCTGTCCCAAAAACATCAGCCCGGTTTCCACCATTTCCCAAACCTTGGTGGAATTCACAATGCACAGCAGCAAAAAAGGCTCAAAACAGCGTGGGGGATATTTCGCCGATATCCTACCACGAACAACCTTATAGCCTTCAAACGTGCACGAGCCAAAGCACGCTACATCCGTCGTCAGAGTCAAAAGGAATCGTGGATCCGTATTACATCATCTATTAACCAGTCTACCAACTCTAAGGTAGTCTGGGATAAAATCCGGAAAATGAAGGGAAAATATACCTCCCACCCTTCTGCAATCCTAGATTATAATGGATGCGCTATTGCAGATCCAACTGCAATAGCCAATGCTCTTGGGGAAACATTCTCTAAGATCTCTGCAACATCTTCGTATTCCCCAGAGTTCCTGGTCCTTAAACATAAACTGGAAAGGCAGGCACTTAATTTTAAGACCAAGGGCCTCTATCCCTACAACGGGGCATTCACTATAGAGGAACTGAAAAGAGCCCTCACTCTTTCCAAAGCAAGTGCTGTTGGGCCAGATGGCATCCATTATGAAATGATTAAACATCTTTCACCAAAATCTGTTGATTGTCTGCTCCTTCTGTATAACAGAATCTTTACTGAGGGGCAGTTTCCGGATTCCTGGCGAAAGGCACTCGTTCTTGCCTTTCCTAAGCCAGGAAAGGACCCAAACATTACCACCAATTATCGTCCTATTGCTCTGACTAGCTGTTTGTGCAAAATCCTGGAGAGAATGGTCAATTCTCGTTTAATATGGTATTTAGAATCAAATGACCTTCTCTCCAGCATCCAGTGCGGCTTCCGAAGGAACCGGTCCACTTTGGACCATCTTATTAGATTGGAAGCATCCATCCGGGATGCTTTCCTAAAACGCGATCACTTGGTGTCGGTGTTCTTTGACATGGAGAAAGCGTATGACACAACTTGGAGATTTGGCATTTTAAAAGATCTGCATAGCCTTGGCCTTAGGGGGCATCTCCCCTTTTTTATTCAAAACTTTTTAGCCAATCGATCTTTCCAAGTTCGTGTGGGATCCTCACTCTCTCGTCCCTTCAGCCAAGAGGAGGGAGTACCACAAGGATCAGTATTAGGTGTCACGCTTTTTGCCATCAAAGTCAATTCCATCACAGAACAACTTCCTCCAACTGTAAACTGTGCCCTCTATGTTGATGACTTTAGCATATTTTGTCAGTCATGCAACATGAGGGTTATTGAAAGACAACTGCAGAAAGCCATTGATCGCCTTAATTCCTGGGCACTTGGTAATGGCTTCAGGTTCTCGCCGGAGAAGACCGTTTGCATACACTTTTGTCGCAAGCGTAATCTTCATCCTGAACCTGAATTAAGGCTCGGACAAAATGTTATTCCAGTAGTGTCAGACACAAAATTCTTG
The DNA here is from genome assembly GCF_048544385.1 of Mastigoproctus giganteus. NCBI lineage: Eukaryota > Metazoa > Arthropoda > Arachnida > Uropygi > Thelyphonidae > Mastigoproctus > Mastigoproctus giganteus. The sequence continues at coordinate 161,030,830 of NC_143583.1, read as the reverse complement.
GGACTTGTGTTTGATAAAAAGTTGACTTTTCTCAAACATATTCGTCAACTTCGTACAAACTGCACGAGGGGACTCAATATCCTCCGCTCTCTCTCCTCAACGTGTTGGGGAGCAGATCGATGCACCCTACTACGGCTTTACCGTGCACTTGTACGTCCCAAATTAGACTACGGGTCCCAGGTATACTCTTCAGCTAGAGATAGTGTCCTCCGATGGCTAGACCCTGTCCACCATCAGGCTATCCGTATCGCTACTGGAGCTTTTCGAACATCTCCTGTCCAGAGCTTATACGTCGAAGCAAACGAACCATCGTTATCCCTTCGACGTAAGCAGTTGTCTTTAAACTATGCTTTAAAGTTGAAATCCCTGCCAGACCATCCTACGTGGACATCGGTTTTTGAGCCACGTTGGGAAAACTTGTACAATACCCGTCAGACTGCCAACCGACCTTTTGGTATTCGTGTCCAAGAGCTAATCAGTGAGTTTAACATCATGGTAGACAAGGCAGCACAAACACCAAAAGAAACTACTCCACCCTGGCATGCTCATCCCCCACCGTGTGACCTTTCCCTTAAGAAATGGGTAAAGTCTGAGATGTCATCATCTGTCTACCAGCAGCTCTACTCTGCACACCAAGCTGAGCACTCAGACTTCCTGCCCGTTTACACAGACGGCTCGAAGTCTGAATCGTGCGTAGGATCTGCTGCTGTCTTTCCGGACACTATAATATCTCAGCAGATTCCTCCCGAATCCAGCATATACACTGCAGAGCTATATGCTATAGAGCTAGCCTTGGATCACATTCGAACTTGTCAATTCCAAAGGTCAATAATATATTCTGATTCTTTGAGTGTATTACAGGCTTTATTATCTACGAGATATAATTCTCATCCAGTTTTTTGTCGGGTTCAGCAGAAGAGACATTCTCTTCATGAATGCAAGTTTGATATCCGCTTCTGCTGGGTTCCTAGCCACATTGGGATAAAGGGAAATGATTTGGCTGACGCTGCAGCCAAATCAGCAACACCCACTCATAATCGCTGCCTGTCAGTCCCCTATACAGACTACAGGCAAATAATACGCAAAAAGATATATTCCCAATGGCAAGAACTATGGCAGAGACAGAGAACAAATAAATTATATCAAATAAAGCCTGTAATAGAAACATGGCAGTCTAGTCTGCGCAGGAATCGGAGCGAGGAAGTTGTTCTTGCTCGACTCCGCACAGGACACAGTCATCTGACACATTCTTTTCTGCTGAGGGCTGATGACCCTCCTATGTGCGAGTCTTGCGACACCATTTTATCAATAAAGCATATTTTAATAGATTGCGTTAAATTTACCCATGTTCGCAATATATATTTTACCGCTTTTACTCATCCGACTGAGCCTTATACACTCAGTCAGATTTTATCAGACAACGACCACGTGTCAGCAGTTTTTAAGTTTTTACAAGCTATTAATATATACACACATATATAAATTGGATCATTTATTTTTAAATATACTGCTTTTATACATTTATATATATATATATATATATATATATATATATAAATAATTTGTATATATATATATATATATATATAAAATATATATATAAAATATATATATATATATAAAAAAAATAATATATATATAAATAATATATATATATAAATATATAATTATAAATAAATAAATAAATTCTGGTAACCTTTTTAAGGTTACCAGAATTCATTTTTAGTGTTATTTTAATCATTTCCTGGCACAGTATAGCCTTAGTTGTTTTTGCGCCAATAAACACCAAATCAAATCAAATCAAATCAAACTCTGCAACTTGACTTTCTCCAGTCCAACTTTCCTAACAGTGAGGTAATTTTACTCGGTGATTTTAATGTTCACAACTCCAGTTGGCTTCCGGTTTCTAGTCACACCGACCGAGCTGGTCGAGATGCTGAGGCTTTTGCAATTACTTTTGCACAGATTGTTCATTTACCTATAAGAATACCGGACAATCCTAACCATACAGCCAGCACGCTTGATCTTTTTCTCACCAACAACCCTTCTAAGTACACGGTTGAAGTGAGAGGTCCTTGTTCTCAAACCCTTTGCTTCTGAACTTACTCTTATTCTTTGCCATCTTTTTACTCTTTCTTATTCCAAAGGTGTTTTTCCTTCTGCTTGGAAATTTGCTCATATCCATACAAATCCCTCCCATCCAATTATCGTCCCATTGCAATTACTGCTACTCTTTCTAAAGTAATGGAGAAATCAATTAACTGCCAACTCTTAAACTATCTAGAAACTTTCTGTCTGATGAACGATTGCCAGTATGGATTCCGTCAGTGTCTATCCGCTGGTGATATTCTTGCTTATGTTACCCATTTATGAACAAATTCAATGGAAAAGTTTGGTGAAACACAAGCAGTTACTCTTGACATCTCAAAAGTTTTCGATCGTGTTTGTCATAAAGGTCTTCCCAACAAGCTTCCATCTTATGGTTTTCCAAATGTTTTTGTAATTGGTTATCCAATTTTTTCTCCGATCGCTCACTGAGGGTGTTGGTTGATGGCTCTCTGTCTTCTAACGTCTTCACTAATGCCAGTGTCCCCCAAGGTTCAGTTCTTTCCCCCCACTCTTTTCCTCTTGTATATTAATGACCTCTTCCATTGACTGGAAATCCTTTCCATAGTTTTGCCGATGATAGCACATTGCATTCCACTTTTCATTTTGAGAAACCTTGCCCTGCTCAATCAACTTCAACTTCTTGAAAATCTGCTACCAATTCCTTAAATGTTGATCTCCAGGTAATTCTCCAGTGGGGCAAAGGCAATTTAGTTGATTTAAATCCTTCTAAAACTCAGTCTGTCTTATATCTCGTAAAAATTATTCTTCTGCTCCTATGCTTACCTTTGTTGACAATCTGATTTCTAGGCAAAATGATATATCTCTTTTGGGATAACCCTGACTTCTAATCTCTCTTGGCACAAGCACATTACAAATATTGCTTCCTCTGCATCTAAAAAACTTGGTTTTCTCTTTCGCTCTTGGCGTTATGTTTCTTCCAAACAGCTGTTCACTTTGTACAAATAGCAATTCTGCTCTACCATGGAATATTGTTCTCACATCTGGGGTGGTGCCCCCAAAACCTCTGTCAGGCTTCTTGATTCTGTTCTGAAGAGGTCAGTTAGGTTAATTAATGAATAATCTCTAACAAAATCTACTCCACTAGATGTCTCATAGATGTACTGTTTTTGCTGCATGCCTGTTCTACAGATATTTCCATGGGCACTGTTCTTCTGAATTAGCTTCTATAATTCCCGCTCTCTCTTTCAAAACAGTCCGAACACGTGCAGCCAACATCCATTTACTGTCCAACTTCAAACTCACAGAACCAACTTTTCATATTCCCCATTTATTCATTCAACTGCCATTTTTTTGGAACACCCTTCCTTCATACATATTTCCTGAAAATTACAGTCTACAGAAGTTCAAGTCCAATGTCAAGAAATATCTTCTTTCGTTTTCTCAACCTCCAACCCTAGCACGATACTAAGTACTATAGGTTCTAATACCTCTTGTGTTTGGGTTTAAGAGCATTAGCAACTAAGGCTATATTTAAAAAAAAATAATAAAAATATGGCCTTGGTTGCTAATGCTCCTAAAAACCAAATAACAACAACAAACCAGATGGAGTTCCATCTGGTTGGACAGTTGTTTCTAAGACATGTCCTCTTGGAAGCTTGTTGGTCACTATTCTGTAGACAACTTCCCAAGGGCTATTGTTTCCAGTTGTTCCCACCAAGTGCCTCCTACATTCCTTTTTCTTGTCCCTTATGAGGGTCCCGGTACCATTTTGGCGGTCTGGGTGCACAGTGTTCTGTTTGCTTCGATCTTGCATTTATTAGAGTGATCTTAGTAATTACCAAAAGAGCTTTCTTGTGATATTGTGCAGTGACTATTGCTAACTGGTGAGTCTTACTTCCACGCAGTCCGGGGTGGCCGGCCAGGCGAGTCCTGGTCGGCTAAATGGGGCCCTGATCGACGGACTTTGTCGATCGAAAGTGACCTGTAGTGCGGGACTCTCTTGGGAGTCCCACACTACAGGTCATATACTTTCTATAAAGTACTGTTGCATTGTTTTCTAACTGGAACTGACCATGTCTGTGTAGCCAAGAGCTAAGCTGAGCCTCAAGGCTTCGGACAGTGAGACGATGATTATCGTCAACCCTATTGCTTCTAGTTCTACGGACTGTAGTACCGGAAGCCCTGGACAAGATTCGACACAAGTAGTGCTCGATCGTTTGCCTAGTGGCCTAGTTGAGGTCTGCATGGAGAGTGACTCTAATGATTCAGCGGTTGTCAAGTCAACACCGAGAACTGCCGTGAAACGGCTCAGACCAGATTCCTGCGATGATGAGGACGATCCGATGGAAAACTTCAGAGACGAGACTCCACGACTACATGTTCAATGACTCGAACAAAGTGAACAGAGCGGCAATGTACGCCATTCTGGGAATGTGGGATCAACTGGAAGAGAAAGCTATTGAAGTATATGCCGAGAACAAGTCGTTGAAAGCGATGTTGAAGAAGAGTTGGTCCTCTGCCAACGTTGTACCCACCTCGTACGCGGAAGTCGTGCGAAGCCCGAAGTGCAGTGTTCCAAGAAGATGGAAGTGCACGCCGTTTTGATAAAATCTGATTCAGACTCTCTCAAGACCAGTGAGGCTGTGAAACAAGTGGTTTTACAGTCTGTGAAGCCTGTTCTCAAGAGTTTTAATGTTTGACGCATGAGAACTATCAAAGATACCGGAGTCGTGCTGGAGGCTGCCAGCAAAGCTGATGCCCAAAGGGTATTGAACTGTGAGACGATAAAAGCTTGAGGCTCCGAAGAGACTCGGTAAACGTCTCATCATTTACGATGTAGTTTCCGATGTCGAGAAAGATTTCCTAACGGAGCTGTATGAGCGGAACTTCAGTTCATGCAGTGTTAGTAATGATCATTTCCAGCAGAGTTCTATTATTCGGTCTGTGGCGAAGGTCACAAATAAGAACACAAAGAACTGGATCATAGAGGTTCCCACAGATTTGCGGAATATCTTGATCGAGAAGGGCAGAGTGTTCCTGCACTGGTCGTCCTATAAAATCCGAGATATATACTTCACAGTGAAGTGTTTTAAGTGTCTTGCCTTTGGGCACTTAGCAAGGAACTGTAAATTCAAGGCTGTGTGTGTGCACATTGTGCTGGAGAAGGCCACTTTTCCAAGGAGTGCCCCAAGAAGGCTGAAAAGCCGACTTGTGTTAACTGTAAAAATCGTGGTAACGTTTCTGACCATTCTGTTCGCAGTAGAGATTGTCCCATCTACAAGAGCTATCTAGAACAGATAAAAAGTAAAGTTGTTTATGGGTAGTACACCTATAACAACTACCAACAAAGCATTATACAGATCATATCCTGTTGGTCAGAGATCGTATCCTGTTGCTCTGCAGTTGGCTGAACGCTCCAGGAAAGAAAATTGTGACTGTATTCTCTTACAAGATACACGGCGAATGATATTCGTGGTTACCCCCTAGATTATAGGGTAGTACAGGCTGGTCAGGGTTGTCAGGCAGCAATAGTCGTCTGCAACAAAGAGCTGGTGGTTACCCAGTTGCTGAAGTTGTGCTCCACGTACTATGTTTGTGCAGAAATTATTGGCTCATTTGGCAGAGTGTACTTGGTTAGTATTTACGCCCAGTATCGGGAAGAGCCACAGGCCTATATACATAGATGAGTTGTGTACAGTGCTAGCAGGCAAGAAAATATGAATAGGTATAGATGCCAATGCTAAGTCAGTTAGTTGGGGTAGTGTCAATTCCGACTGTAGAGGACTACTCTTTGATGATTGTATACTGACTAATAGACTCGAGATTCTAAATGTCCCTAATCAACCTTGTACCTTTTCTACACAGCAAGGTGAGTCTAACATCGATGTCACTCTTTGCATTGGTAATGTAGTGAGTGAAGTCACGGAGTGGTCCGTGGAGCCTGATTGGTCGACTAGTGATCACCGGGTCTTGCGATGCGAGATCTATCCGTTTGAACACAGAACTGTTAATTGTGAAGTGGATAGGTTTGTGGTGAGTACTGCTAACTGGAGGAGGTTTAAAACTGGATAGGTTTGTGGTGAGTACTGCTAACTGGAGGAGGTTTAAAACAGTTTTAATTGATGTAACTGCCAATGAAGCCTGGAGACAACGTTGGAGTTGCAGCCCGGCAGCCCAAAGAGTTTCCTTAATTACTGAGCTTCTTCGGAAGGTTTGTGTGGCTTCTATGAGGAGAGGAAGGAATAGGACAATGTCTGTTCCCTGGTGGTGCAGGGAGTTTAACAGACTTACATGCCTTGTCAGCCAGACTTGCAGAAAGTTTCAGAGGGCCAGACGGTCTGCTTACCGAAACTTAGACGACTACCGAGAGCGATTTGCTTTAGCTAAGAGAAACTACATCAAGGTGATTCGCGACTGCAAGCGGAAGGCTTGGCAGGACTTTGTCTGTGATCGAGGCAACTCGAACGCTCGGGGTCTGCCGTACCGGTTAGTTATGGATAAGGTTAGACTTGACCAAGTCCAGCATTTGGTTTTCGGTGGATTGAGCGAGTCTCAGAGCTGGAATGACACTATGCTTACGGTTCTCTGTGCGCTTTTTCCCGTCAACGATATGGATGGTGAAACGGCTGAGCAAACTGCTATTCGTCTAGCAAACCAGAACAGTTGTTCTGGTACATCCAGTGAAATGTTTACTTTGGCTGAACTTGAATGGGCTTAATCATGATAACTGATAACATTTCGGTGGAGGTCTTAAAAGAATTTTTCAGGCAATTTCCTGAATTATTGCTGTCTCTTTACAATCAATGCCTCGAAGAAGGCATCTTTCCGCGCAGAGTTGGAAAGAAGCTAGACTCATAGTTCTCCAGAAGGGAGACGATTGTGAGAGGACTGACCCATCTTCTTACAGGCCCATTGCTTTGTTATCTGTTCTTGGTAAAACTTTTGAAAGGCTAATCATGAATCGCTTGATAAACACCAGGAGTCCAATCGGCAGTTTGGCTTCAGACCAGGCCGTTCTGCAGAGGATGCGGTGATGAAACTCCTGTCACTTGTTTTTTGCTCAGAGAGCAAATATATCCTGGGCATTTTCCTTGATTTCAAGGGAGCTTTTGACCGCCTGTTTTTATGTTTAACTGCAACAATTTCTCCTTTACTTCTTGATTAGAACAGGGTTCGAGCCCGTGAACACCAAATACGGAGGATGCGGAAAGGTCAGGGAATGACCACCGCATCTCTCTGGAGCAATATGGCCTTAGTTGCTAATGTTCCTAAAAACCAAAAAAAAAAAAAAAAACAACAACAAAAACAACTTAGCTCCCTGTTAGAGTTTGATAAACTTCTGGCACTCCCCTCATTGAATAACTCCTCGTGTGACTGTAGATGAAAAATACTCATTCAGTTTATCAGCTACCTGAGCATGATCATCAATAGTCAACCCATCTATGTTAAGTGGTCTAATCTGATTCATCCCTTTCCTTCTAGATTTTATGTAAGTAAAGAACTCTTTGCTGTTTTCTTTACCAAAGATTTCTTGTCGTCTGCCACCGCCTTTCCTAACCTCCTTTGTGACTTGATTAGAGACTTGTTTATATCTGCCACAGGCTTCTGTGTCACCTGATACTTTATATGCATCCCATACATTTTTCTTCTCTGCCTCATTATTTCATGAGCCTCATTATTTCATCTGACCTCCATTTAGGCCTAAACTTGAATACCATTTCTTAGTGGTCCGTGGAGCCCGATTGGTCGACTAGTGATCACAGTAAAAGCCTAGTAGCCTCCAAAATTAAGTCCCTGAAGGCATTCCATTTAGAATTCAACATTGGTAACATCATCAGTTGATCCCACTGTACAGAATTTAAAAACTGTCTGAGACCCCTGTAGTCACCTTTAACAAAGCAATAGCTGTTCCCTTTAGCCTTGATGGTAGTTACGTCTTTAAGTAATTTCCACATCAGTACATTGTGATGACTGTCACCCAGTGGTTCCTTTATATGCAAATTCTTAATGCATGAATAATCACTGCTGATAATCAGATCAACTCCCTCTGGGTGTGTCTCGAACATGTTGCTGTAGAAAACAGTCATCCAATAAATCCACAAAAGTCTTGGTAGTGTGCGAGAGACCAACCCACAAGTTACAGTCAATATCTGGAAAGTTAAAATTCTGCATTATAAGACATTCTGATTTACTGGCCCACTCTATTTCTCTGCACAATTGCTCATTATACTCATCTGATTCATTAGGCCTATAAAACACCTCTCATTTTTCCTTTCCCATTGCTTATGTCACACCAAATAGGCTCAAAATTGCATTGTCCACATACATCAATTGGATGCACTTCCTTAGATTTTGTGTTTCTTAACTAACAACATAACACCACCTCCCTTCCTGTCCTGTCTATCCTTTCTGTACACATTATACTTCCCAAATTCCAATTGTGCACTGCTTATGTCTGTGTGACACCCCGTTTCTGATATCCCAACAGTATCTGCCTTGGATATCTTGACTAACATTTCAAGCTCATCAAATTTTTTAACTATACTCATAGCATTGGTGTACATGCAAGTATACATGCATCTGTTTATACTCTTAGTTACCCTAATACAACCCATGTATTTACTTCTTCCACTAAGCAGTCCTGAAAATCTCCATTACCTTGCTTTTCCAGGCTGCTGATTTTAATAGAAGCAGTGCAAGAATCATTTTGGCCTGTGCCTGCAGCCACTCTTAACCTTTTAGTCTGTGTATCCCACATGCTTATAGTTTTCCGACCCACCTAACACTGCCCCAATGGCACAGCAAATATTCTTGCACCCTTTCTATTTAAGTGTACCCAATCCCTGTAGAAGCAGTCTCTCCTGTCAACAAGCACTGACCAGGCTGAGAAAAATTCTACCCCTTGAGCCTTGCACAATCTGTCCAGTGCCAAATTGGTCGACAAGGCTGTCATCATATACTCCTTCCTATCGTGTCTGGGCAGAATTGCAGACAGTTTCACATTCACTTGTGACTTTTTTTCAACATTGACCTGTGTTTCTTGAGTAAATCTGCTGATTTCTTACTCTTAATATCATTAGTTCCAACGTGTACAACAATATCACGTTTTGTTCCCTTAAAAGATGATAAATCTCTCTACATCATCAGCCTTTGTCCCTGGCAGAAATAACCTGGTCCACCTATCCTTCTTGCATAGTGTATACAAGAAGGATAGGTGGAACAAATGCCATATCCTCTGAATACAAGGAGTCTGAGGCAGAAATCACGATCAGTTGCAGACGAGATTTTACTGAGCTGCTGAAGAAAATCTTATGACATTGTACTGATTCAAAAACCGTATGTAACAAAAACCCAGATATATCCAGCTTCCAAAGTAACAGGATTCTCAATCCACACTCGAATCATTCACCTGGTCCCTGTTGAACCCAAGACGTATTGCAGCATTGAACCAGGAGCTCGATGTCATGGTTGTCCAAGGTCTCTGTAACCAACTTGCAACTTTCATACAGATTACATATACCACAAAGTTTGTTTTCTTGATGTCATTGTACTGTATTGTTCCCTTTTGCTGACATTGATGACACACTTAACTTTTTGGAATTCGCCTTAAACTTCCTTGGCTCGAAATCGCTCCTAATTGCTACAGATGTGAATGCAGAATCTCCTTTTTGTTTTAGTTTGACAGTTGATGGCTGGTGTCATCTACTAGAAGATTACATCATTTGCCGAAATTTGTCAATTCATAACCAAACCAGCCAATACACAATCTACAGCAATTCCACCAGTGAGACCAACATCGATCTCACCATCTCAAGAAGAGATCTCTGTCCACTGGTTCACAATTGGGAGGTCATTCCTGACTGGATGCTCAGTGACCACTGGGTCATCCATTAGTGTCCGAACTTGGATTCATCAAGAAAAGACAGTATGACCATAGCACCAGATTTTATCCAATTCTCAATCAAGAATGTAGACTGAGTGGCCGTTGATGCCACCATCACGAAGGACTACCCGACTATGGACCCTTCCCACCTCTCCAATATTTGTCATCAGAGCCAAAAAAAGGCATTGTGTATCCACTTTACATCCACTATTACTCAATCGACCAACACTAAAGCTGTCTGTGACAAAATTCTGAAAATGAAGGGGAAATATACATCTCATCCTTCATCGGTCCTAGAACATAAGGGAATATAAAGGATATTGCTGATAAAGGATACTCCCCAAACTCTTGGTGAGACATTTTTAACCATCTCATGAACACCTTTGCACTCCCTGGAGTTCCTGGTGCCAAAAGACAAACAGGAAAAGCAGCCAGTTAATCAAAAAGTTCTCATCTTTATAATGGGACATTTACTGTAGAAAAATTAAAAACAGCTCTGACTGTTACCAGGGCAATTGCTGCCGGACCAGATCTCATCCATTATGATATGATGAAATACCTGTCAGCAAAATCCATGGACCAACTCCTCTCTGTATAATTGAATCTTTATAAAACAGTTTCCGGATTCCTGGCATAAAGCAATCGTGTTTGCCTTTTGCAAGCCAGGAAAAGATCCAAAAATTCCAACAAACTATTGTCCTATTACTCTGAGTAGCTGTCTGTGCAAAGTTCTGGCGAATGGTCAATGCCAGCCTTATTTGGTATTTAGAGGCAAATGGGCTCCTCTCCAGATTGCATTGTGGCTTCCGAAGGAATAGGTATATTTGGACCATATAATTAGGCTCGAAACATCCATTCTAGATACCTTTTTAAAACGAGAACACTTGGTGGCCGTGTTCTTCTATATGGAAAAAAGCATATGACACAACTAGGAGATTTGGAGTTTTAAAAGACCTTTATAGCATTGGACTTAGAGGTCATCTCCAACCTTTATTAAAAATTTCTATTCCATCATTTGTTCCAAGTTTGTGTGGGATTTACCCTCTCTTGGCCCTTTTTGTCAAGAGGAGGGAGTACCCCAGGAATCAGTTTTAAGTGTTATGCTTTTTGCCATCAAAGTGAATTCCATCATAGAACAATTTCCTCCAACTGTAAACTGTGCTCTCTACGCTGATGATTTCAGCATATTTTTTCCAACAAGAGGGTTATCGAGTGATAACTGCAATGTACCATTGATCATCTGAACTCATGGTCAGTGAATAATGGCTTCAGGTTCTCCTCAGAAAAGACGGTCTGCATGCATTTTTTTTTCCTGCAAGTGCAACCTTCACCCTGAACCTGAATTAAGACTTGGACAGAATGCTATTCCAGTAGCACTTGAGACTAGATTTTTGGGGCTTGTGTTTGAAAACCAAACCAGCCAATACACAATCTACAGCAATTCCACCAGTGAGACCAACATCGATCTCACCATCTCAAGAAGAGATCTCTGTCCACTGGTTTGCCAGTGGACAGAGATCTCTTCTTGAGATGGTGTTGTTGACATTCCTACAACACATTCATCAACTATGTATGAAGTGCCCAAAAGCTCTGAATATCCTATGTGCAATTTCTTCTAACTCCTGGGGTGCCGACCGATGCACTTTATTGTGCCTCTGTTGTGCACTTTTGTGTTCCAAATTAGATTACAGATTCCAAGTATAAGCATCTGCTAGACTCAGCGTACTCTAATGGCTGGATCCCATTCTTCCTCAGGCAATTTGTATTGCCACTGGAGCATTTTGAACATCTCCTGTCCAGAGCACCTATGTCAAAGCGAATGAGCCATCTTTATTGCTTTGTAGAAAACTGTTGTCTCTACAGCATGCTTTGAAACTGAAATCCTTGCCAGACAACCCCATGTGGATACCCATTTTTGAGCCACAATGGGAAAATCTGTACAACAATTGCCAGACTGCCAATCGTCCATTCAGTATTCGTATCCAAAGGCTACTCTACTTAGAGATTTGAATATCACATTACACAATGTTGCCCCATCTCCAGGGCAATCTTCTCCACCCTGGCATGCTCATGTACCAGCCTGAAACTTCTCTGTTAACAACTGGAGAATGGACGGTACTCCATCTGCTGTCTATCTGTAACTCTTCTCAGCACACCGATCTGAACACTGACTCTTTGCCAGTCTACACAGATGGCTCGAATTCATATGTGTCTGTGGGATCTGTAGCTGTCTTCCCAGACACCATGATATCTGAGCAGATTTCCCAAGAATGTAGGGTATTCAGTGCAGAGCTGCATGTGGTTGAGCTAGTCTTGGATTATATAGAAACCATCAACCACAAAAAATTTATTATATATACCCATTCTCTCAGTGGGTATTGATGAGATTCAACTCTTACCTAGTCTTACCAACTCTTACCCTATCCTGGATACAGCAGAAACTGGACATTTTCTCACTCCAAATTGGATATTTGTTTTTTTTTTCTACTGGATCCCTGGTGACATTGGGATCTTAGGAAATGATTTGGCAGACAGCACAGCCAAATCAATGACCCTTTTTAACTCTTGCCTGTTAGTCCCCTATACAGACTACAGGCAATTAGTACGAAAGAAATTGGTCTGTGCAGGAACTGTGAAGAGGAAGTTATTCTTTCTCGGCCCAGCATAGGACATTGTCACTTAACACATTGCTATCTGCTGAGGGCAGATGATCATCCTATGTGTAGAAATTGTGACACCATTTTAACTGTTTGTCATATTTTAATTGAATGTCTGCATTTTTATAATGATCACATTTGTGTTTTTCCTATCTGTCTGAGCCTTATACACCCAGACAGATTTTATCATCGACACAAATGACGATCATTAAACAATCTAACTGCAGCTATATTTAAATTTTTACAACTTATTAATTTATATAATTTTATCTAGAATGTTTTATCGTTTTATGCTTTATAAGCTTTTTATATCGTATACTCTTTCACAATAATATATTAATTCAATAATACAATCAATTCCGGATATTTGGGACACATTGGGACTAGTGCATTTTGGCCCGATTAAGTGGCTGCCCCAATTATGCGAAGTTTCACATAAATAATTAAAAATACAATGGACCCCCGCATTACGACGGACTCACCATAGAAAAGTAACATTCACTATGCGATATGTAGTAAGCACCAGTCATTATGATCATGTTTGTGAATTGAATTTTAATTCTATTAAACAACAATTCTAATTAGCAAAAATAGGAGGAATATTATCAACAGGCTATAAAGGTAAAGATATATCAAGCACATATTTACACTTTGTAACCTTACCAATTAAAAAATTAAATGATACGTGAAAATTGGAAGAATATTTTCTACAGACTAGCAAAATAAAAATAAATTTACGCTTATGTGCATAGCTTAATTAATACGTACTGTAATATGTACATACTAACTAGTTAATATTTTTGTTCTCTAACATTTGCGGGTGAGGGTTAAAATTGAAAACAGTAAAAAAGATAAGCAATCAAAAACAAAGAACACGGCACATGCACAAATCGCAAGTAACACGATACTCGCAAGTGAGAACGGAGTAACAGGTTATGAAGCTTAAAAGATAGGAATGAAAGAGAAGATTCTGAAAAAAATTTTTTTTTTTTTATATGATTGAAGATTTCATGAAAGGGGAAACACATTTCACCATAATGTGAAAACCCACAGAATTCCAGCTATCGGTATTATTGCAAATTCAGTAAGGTCAAGTTTACTACCCGTTTATAATAGATTGCACTAACAGAAAAGCCCAATAAACAGGGGACTGCTAATTGTTTTTATTGTTTTGTGGTTGTGACCTCCAGAAATCCGATCGAACCACGTGGTATGGTCGGAGACAATCGTAGGGTAATCTCGAGTGCTGCAGTCTCCTGCCCTGATTAAATGGCATGTTGTCCCAATCAAGTGTAGTAAACCCTGGCTATTTTCTTGATTGGGTTCTGTTGTTTAAGATTTATCCCAAATAAATGGCTGCCTCAATTAACTGGTGGCCCAAATAACCAGAATCCACTGTATTATACTTTTACATTTTACACCTTTTTGGCTTGGCGCATTATAGCCTTAGATGCTAATGTGTTGCCATAAAATCCTTAAACAACCTCTCCATCTTCAATATTGATAACTTGGTTATCACCCTACAGAATGCCATCCTGAAGGCCTTGTACAAGTTGTCCAATAAGAAAATTTTTTGCCCTATGGTTTTCTCCCAGTGGACTCAGGAACCCACCCAGCTGAGGAGAGGTCTGTCCACATTACCTGTTGCTGCTACCAGAGACACCGAGACTGGCCTGCCCCTGAGGTGGCCCGCCTCCACAGGGGCTACATCACCAAGAAAAACCAATACACCAAAGCGATAGCTATAAGGAAGAAGGAAACCTGGTCATCCTTTTTTAAGGAGTCTGGTAGGACCAATCCCTGGGGTTTCGTGTACAAAATTATGTGTGACAAGACCTTCACTCTGGCCACCTCTAGTACAGAGTCCGCAGACTCCGGCGGAATGAATAACTGGCAGGAGTCCGCCAAACTAATTCTTGACCAGCTTTTCCCAACAGATAACATTGGTGACGATCTCCCAAAACACTACTCTGAAATATGATTGGCAAATAGAACATATTCCCTAGAAGAAGCTATTGATCCATTCACTGCTGATGAGTTTGGTGCAGTCCTCCAATGAATCATCCAGACTTAATAGAATGTGTTTATTTTCCAACTCCATAAACTAAAACTGCTGCACTTGTTAATACTATTCAACAAATGTCTGGCTGACTGGCTGCTTTTCAGAGTTGGAAAATAGCACTTCCGAGGTTAATCAAGAACCCTCACAAAAGTCCAACTGATCTGGGCTCATTCAGGCCCATCGCCCTTCTTGGTAAAGGAGGGCGATGGGCCTGAACTAACACTAACCTGGGTAAAGTGTTAGAACGACTTATGGCTCTCAGTGTCATGTCTCTGTTCCGGACAAGAGACTTATTCTCCCCCTATCAGTATGGGTTTACACCAGGATGGTCCTATGGGGAGGCACTATTTCTTGCACATTGAAAATTCCGACACAAAATTTGAACTGGCCATCTTTGTGGACTTGGAAAGAGCGTTTGACACCATTTGGTGGGGACAGTGCCCTGACAAGCCTCTGGGCTGCCTTCTGTATGCTGCAACTCTTTCAACTCTTGCAGAATTACTTCTTGGAAAGAACAATAATACTGAAATCCATGTTCCAGCAAGTCACCAGGCTTATAAGTAGGGGTCCCCCCCCCTCCCAGGGATCAGTTCTTGGTCCCCCTTGTGTGAAACATGATCCTCCGGGACTGGCTTTCCAGGTCCTTCCTAAATACCAAAATCATAGCTTTTGTGGATGACTTCACAATTTTGGTGTCTGGATGTTCCTGCAAAGCTATAGTATAGAAGACAATTCCAAGCGCATCTTGGCCGACCTTTCCTCCTAGGCAGCCTTAAACAAACTGCGCATCAACCCAACTAAGATACAGACGATGTTGTTCAAAAACAAACTAGACCTAAAGACCACCGCAAGTCAAAATCTCCAATATCCAACTCCCTATAGTAACACAAGCCAAAGTTCCAGGAGTAATCATCAACTCTAAACTAAGTTTCCTCCACCACCTAGTTCATCTCAGCAACAAAGTCAAAAATTTCTCTGGATTTATAATCAGAGTCACAAGGAATGAATGGGGACTGTCCAGGAGGAGGTCCCTTCTTCTATACTACAAAGCCATCTTTCTTCCAATTCTTAGCTATGCAGTCAGCACCTGATTCCATCATGCCAGGCTGGTGAAAATGATTGAAAAACTGGGCTCAATACAACGATCTGTGCTGTTAGCTGTTAATAATATTTGCAGAACAGTCTCCACTCCAAACTCTGCAGGTCATAGTCAGAGTCCTCCCTCTAGCTCTGTTCATGATCTTCCGTGGTCTGGTTTTTAGAAT
This sequence comes from Mastigoproctus giganteus, assembly GCF_048544385.1. NCBI lineage: Eukaryota > Metazoa > Arthropoda > Arachnida > Uropygi > Thelyphonidae > Mastigoproctus > Mastigoproctus giganteus. The sequence goes on along the minus strand of NC_143583.1, from coordinate 161,014,894 downwards.
AAGAAAGAAGATCCTTTCCACGATTCTCAACATCGAGCTCGGTCTGGGGCAGATCCAAAAGTGGAAAAGACCTGCATCTGTAATGAACTGTTGAACATCTGGCAGACTCATTGGGATATCTCTTCCCTTGGCATAACCACAAGAAAAATTTTCTCTGAAGCCATATTCTCTGCCTCTAATATAGTACAATGGCTCTCTTTCATCCTTGAGACATCCTTCCTGATGACTGGAAATGGCTTGATGAACAAGAAACTACAGCAACTTGGTTTGCAGATAACTGACCTCTGTCACTGCGGTGCCAAAGAAAACTGCTGCCATATACTTTTTCAATGCACTTCCTACAATGATCTTAGGCTAAACCTGACAAATCGCCCAGATCACAGAGGATTACCTGGAGGCACTACAGCAAAAGCCTGAGAACCTTGCTGCTCTCCAGTGCTTCTCAGGTGTTTTTGCATGTAGAAAATCTGTATACAGAATGCCGGTGGCCACCAGCCAGGAGTCAACTGGAACCTTTTTTTTTTTTTTTTTTTCGGATTCTTTTCTGGGTAGCTGTCAGCTGTTAATTTATTTTTTCTCGTGTTCTGTGCAGTGTAGCTGTAATTTTTTTTTTTTTTTTTTTTACCTTGCATTCTGCACTGTTTAGCTGTTAATTTTTTATTATTATGTTTTAAACCACAGGATTTTCTCCCCTCTGGAGTGATCCCCAGATGAATCTGGCTCACCTTTTGGCAACATCAGTTGAATCAGATTCTCAAATTGAGTTGGTATGAGCTTACTGGGACTGGCCCACCTTCCTGTGGTGTGGGCGAGTACCCAGAATCGTCTCTCCAAGTGGCCAGAACACACACACACGCGTGCCTATACTACTCACATTTCTGGCTCCTTCGCAGTGTTACGAGGCAGGGTTGAAGTAACGTTCTAGGAGCCTTGTTTTTTTTTTTTTAATCTTCAAAATATGTTCTAACTTTTTCATAACTTGAATACCATATACACAACATTGTCATTAAACATCCGTAGTCAACTTTATATTATCATATAACATCTGTATGATTATATCAACTTTTAACCCTTAAGGCCATCTGTCTTGGCAGAGTCATCCCCCCTTACAAAAACACATCCACACATATGATGCTCCACACAATGTAGGATCCATTCCTTCGAATTCTGTTAGGGCCTTCTTCCATTTGTCTTCTATTCTGGATATCATGACCATGTCTCTTTCCACTTCAGCTGCTTTGGGTATTTCTTCTTGCTCCTCTGGTTCCATGTTGTCCATATTTTGCAGTTGATCGCCCACATCCTCCTTGATTTTTTACAAGATTGTAGGAGCTATCAGGTTCTTTGAGACTGTGGCCCTTCTCTGGTCCGCTATTCACTGTCCGGTGGCTTAAATATCTGGGAATCGTTCCAACCACTTGCTATGTAGTCTCGGCCTGTACATTGTCATATCGGTCTCTAGGTTGGTTTTGGTTATTTATGCTTGCATGATGAACATATTCATTATGATTCTCCACTTCATGCATTGGTGTTTTTTCCCCTTCATGGGTGGTCAGTGTGGTTCTTCCTGCTCCTGTAGTTCCATGTTGTCCATATCCTTTGTAATTGATCGCGTGCATTGTCCTTGATTTTTACAAGATTGTGGGAGCTATCAGGTTCTTTGTGATGATGGGCCTTCTCTGTTCTGTTATTTACTGTTCAGTGACCTGAATAGGTCTGCAACTGCACTACTGACCAAGTGGTCAGTAGTGCAGTTGCCACTTGATCAGTAGTGCAGGGGCGTCTCCGTAGCCAGGTGAGCAGGAGCAGAAGTGCGTAGCACACGCTTCTTGATTAGACCGGGGTTCGAGCCCGTGACCACCAAATACGGAGGATGCAGAAAGGTCAGGGAATGACCACCACATATCCCTGGAGCAATATGGCCTTAGTTGCTAATGCTCCTAAAAACCAAATAACAAAAAACAAAAACAGTAGTGCAGGAAGCATGTCCATTGGGTTGGGGTGGATGGTCTTGGTGAGGGAAGGGCAAGACCATCTACCCCAACTAATGACAAATATGGGGAGAGTGCCACTTGCTCTGCTGTCTTCCTCGCGAGACTGTGTCCAACTTTTCAAACCTCTGCTTAAGGCCTCAATATGAGTGACTTTACCTTGAGCCACACTCAATGCAATATGATTATTATTTCTCTTTGACATCATCATACATCTATGGAGGTGGACTTGTTTAGCTTTAGCTTACATCCAGTGGCGGTGTTAGTTCTTGCGAGTGACACTAGATGGTGGCACTATCTGGCTCAACCGTCACTTCAACCTTGGGGGTGGTAGGTCTGCTGAAGCGACTTTCGAAATGGTTTTTTTATTATTATTGTAATTTATTACTCTTATTATTATTATGCTGGTCTCCCAGTGTGATGAAGATGCATTTGTTTCTGCCAAAGTGGGACTCGAACCGGGGTCCACCAAGCTGACAGCATAGTGTTGTCACCACTAGGCCATTGTGTCCCATTATTATTATCATGATGATGATGATATATTGATATTGAATTCTCTGTTTTTAAATTCATTTTGTGTTTTTGTTTGTTAATATAATTACCTTAGAAGTCATTTGTACTTTTAAAGTATAAATATACTGATTATTTATGTAATGGATATGACATGAACAGAGAAATTTTACTTTTCCTAGAGGACCATTTAGCTTGGTTCGACGTTGTGTTCATAAAAGCACTGCTCAACAGTTTGCTGTAAAGATAGTGGATGTAGCAAAATTTACATCATATCCAGGACTTAGTACAGAAGGTAAGATGAAAGTAATACAGTATGATAAGAGGCTAATTACTTCTTTGCAGTTGTAAAATTTATTGTGTTGAGAAGTCTAGAAATGAAGGAGAAAGTGAGGTTACGTGTCTAATGTAATATGACACACCTAGAGGCAGATTATATTTGTGATTTTGTATTGTGGAGTTGTTGATATTTTGTTGTTTAAAAAAAAAAAGCCATTAGATTATGTCCCATGTCTTTTATAAGGGAAGATTTTATCACTCAGCAGTATTAAAACATTTGTTTTAATGTCATTTGCTTATAATCTAGCGTATGAGTTTTGGTTATGTAACTTATGTATGAACATATGTACAAATTATGCACACACACATGTTCCTAATTTGTAATAATATTTTATAAAGATGGTCACAGTCAGTGCATATGGAAAGAGTGTAGGGTGATTGGAAAGTTGCTACCTAATTTTAAAATACTTATATAGAAGCACAGAATTTTTATTAAAATTCTTTCCTAAAGAATTTGATGTCCAGCACTGTAATTTTGGTTTGTGGCTACACAAATGAGTTTTAGTGATAGAGCAAAGACTGTTAGATAGATATGAACTGTGAGGTTCAGTAACAGCTGATCAGAGAAAATGGCAAGCTTAAAGAGAAAGGAATGCAACACTGGATACTAAAACCATTAAAGGGTGCCAATGGGATCAGTGGCTTATGTGCAATAGAAGTCCACCCATTTCTGTGTTGATTAAGAAAGTTAAGATGGTATAAGGTGCTTTTTCAAATAATTTATGTGCAATAGAAGTCCACCTATTTCTGTGTTGATTAAGAAAGTTAAGATGGTATAAGGTGCTTTTTCACATAATTCTAAGAGGTGTGTGTGTGTGTGTGTGTGTGTGTGTGTGTGTGTGTGTGTGTGTGTGTGTGTGTGTGTGTGTGTGTGTGTGTGTGTGTGCGCGCGCACGCGCACATGCATGAAACCTGACGAACTTCAAATTTATTATTATTATTATTAGTGGTAGTAGTAGTACTGGCATATGATACGAGAAAGTAAGCTTATAAAGCATCAGCCAAAAAAAAAAAAAGCCCTCCCACATCACCCATCCATCCCCTCCAATAATAATTTGTGTAGTTCTTCCTTGAATTTATACAAACACACATTTTTGCAACAACAGATAAAAGTTTGTTCCAGCAATCAACCACGCACTGGTTGAAGGCAAACCTCTTAACATGTACCCTATAACCATCCTTCCTCAATTTGAATATTCCCTTGTGTGTAGTCTAGCAAGAGAAAGAATGGTATCAGCATTGAGCTTTCTAAATCCATTCAGAGCCCTTAAACAACTCAATCTGATCACTTTTCAGGCCAGAAGCTGCAATCTCATTGCTTTTTTCTGCACCAGTTACAGCAGATCTACATCCTTCCTAAAATGAGGCTTCCAGACCTGTATGCAGCACTCAAGATGTGGCCCAACCATTGCCTTATAGAATGGGATAATCACCTCCTTATCCCTGCTAGCAAAATTCCTGTATATCATTGACAAGACCCCATAAGCTACTCTTTCAGCCCGTTTTCACTGCTCAACAAACTTCATATCTGAATGCATAATGACCTCCAGGTCTTTTTCATTTTCCACTATATTGAGTGTAGTACCGCACGGTTGTTAGTTACTCTAGGGTTACTGCTATCCATATGCAGTACTTTGCATTTGTCAATGTTAAACTTCAGTTGCCATTTCTCAGCTCATCTGCCTAACTTTTCTAGATCCTGTTGCAGTAGCATACTGTCATTACTGCTGTTCTTGGTCCCCCTGGTGTGAAACATGATCCTCCAGGACTAGCTCTCCTGGTCCTTCCCAAATACCAAAATCATAGCTTTTTGTGGATGACCTCACAATTTTGGTGTCTGGATGTTCCTGCAAAGCTATAGAAGACAATGCCAGGCGTATCTTGGTTGACCTTTCCTCCTGGGCAGCCCTAAACAAACTGCGCATCAACCCAACTAAGATACAGACGATGTTGTTTAAAAACAAACTAGACCTAAAGACCACCATAAGTCAAAATCTCCAATATCTAACTCCCTATAGTAACACAATCCAAAGTTCCCTGTCAACTTTTGTAGCACCTGCAAATCTGGACATTAAGCCTGATATGCCATTATCAATATTATTGATAAATATATAAAACAACAATGGAACCAACACTGAACCCTGGGCGACTCCACAAATAACATTAGTCCATGAAGAGCTGTGTCAATTAATTACACTCTGTCTTCTCCCACTCAACCACCCCTTTATCCACAGTAACATCTTGCCCTTATTGTTGCACTGCTCCAATTTGTACAGCACCCTTTTATGTGCAACTTTATCAAAAGCTTTTCTGAAATCCAAGTATATGAAAACAAAATTATTTTTTGCATCCAGTTCCTTTTTGACCACATTGTAATATCCAATCAAATTGGTTAGACCAGATTTTCCCCTTAACAAACTCACACTGTGTCTGAAGTAGAAGTGCTGTCTTTTCTAGATGATCTTGCATTATTTCTGTTACCAGTGACTCCATTATTTCCCTGTAACAGAAATTAAACTAACAGGTGTGTATTTACTTGTGTCACCCTTTGATTTTGATCCCACTCTGTGAATAGAGGATACATTTCTGCATCTCCAGATTGAGGGACATTCCCTGAATCCAAGGATGCTCTCAATAATTATGCTAAAGGATTGCAAACTTCTTTCTCTGCCTCCTTTAATATAGCTGCATAGATTATTATGTTTAACTTCAACAGTTAATAAGAAGGCCCATCAAGCTGTTGGCTGCCTATCTCAATGCCAGAGCTCACTCCTGCATCAGACAACACAGCAGCAGCAATCTCCAAGGCAGAATGCGCTAGTTTCACAGGAACTAGTTATTGTTGGTGACTCTAATGTCAGGGAGATGGGGGATATATTATGCAAAGAGGATAGGTGAAAGAGGACCACGGTATAAGAAATAATAATAAAATATATATCCAGTAACATAACTTTAATTAAATAGTTTGGAGCTTTTGAGGTGGTACGTGCCTCTTTGTCAACAGATTATAACAGAATGGAAACTTTAGAGATTAAATTTATTTTAATGGACACAGAATTGTGCGTGCAGTGAGGCGTGTGAGGGCATGAGGTTGGCCATTCAACCATTTGATCGGTGTTTATTGTTGCTGCATGGACGTGATAGTTTTGCCTCCAGCGCTTATCTAGACTTAAAACAGTTTTCTCCAAGATGGGGTGTAGTCTCATGCCTTTGGAACGGTTCATGGCTCTTGAATTACACAATACATTAAATGACTATAACCAGAGGCGGTGGCGAAAATGTTGGGACTGGCCACTTACTTCGTAAGTGACCAGGGATTGAGGTCATGGTGGGTCGACCAGAAGTGTTCTGTGATTGTGGACTGGTCTGTCTCAGCAAGGCCAATCGATCTGTCGTTGCTGATGGTCTTGAAGATGTCTCGAGGTCTCTTCTATGTAGCATCTGTCACAATATTTTCAGGCTATGTGGTGTACTACACCGCTGCGTAAGAGAGGGGTGACCAGAGCTTTTACGTTGGAAACTAGAGAATGTAAGTTTCTGCCAGGCAGCTGCAAGCATTTTATGTGGTATCCTCAGAGGATTTTTGAGATCTGGCCAGACATGCCCAGATAGTAGGGAATGTAGGTGGTAGGCACATTGTCCTGAGTTGATGGCAGTCTTGGGTGGACTGTGAGCTTCTGCGCCTGTAATAAACACTTGTCCAATATGTGGGTTGGATAGCCACAATTGATCAAGTCTGTCCTCACTCTGGAAATCTCATTGCACATGGCTTCACGTGTGTTGGAGTGGCTCCAAGCCCTGGAGAATAGTGTGGGCAGTGCTGTTGAGATGGTTAGGAGCATGGCCAGATCTGTAGTTGAACTGTCTGCACCACATTGGCTTACAATATACTGAGGTTTCTAGATGTGGGCCCACATGTTTTACCAGGACATCCAAGAATGGGAGAGATCAGTCTACTTCTAACCCTAGAGTGAACTGGATGAACACTGGCAAGGAATTGAGATACTCTAGCAATGTTGCTTCAGAGCCACATGGGATGACGGTGAAGATGCCATCGACATATCTGCACCATGTTGTAATAGGTATAGGTGGGTTCTGGAATATCTGTTCTTTCATGGTGATGTTGGCCATGACGGAACTAACAGGGACACCCACGGCAGTGCCATGTACCTGCTGGTATAAGGAATTCTCAAAGGTAAAGACACTGCCTGACAATCACAGGTTGAGGGTGCCATACATATCTGCACATCGACATATCTGCACCATGTTGTAATAGGTACAGGTGGGTTCTGGAATATCTGTTCTTTCAATTCTTTCATGGTGATGTTGGCCACGACGGAACTAACAGGGACACCAATGGCAGTGCCATGTACCTGCTGGTATAAGGAATCCTCAAAGGTAATTGACACTGCCTGACAATCACAGGTTGAGGGTGGTACAGATGTTGTCTGTGGACATCAATGTTCTGTTTGATAGGTTTAGGTCATTCTCTAGAAACCTCTTGGTGCAGTTTATGGCCTGTTTGACTGGGATCGATGTAAACGGGGACACCACATCGCATGACACCACAACCTCGTCAGAAATTGAGAGCTCTTTAATAAGGTGAATGAACTCGCCGCTGTTAGTGACAGTGTGGGTGGTATTTCCTACAAGAGGTGTGAGGAGTTGTGCAATATATTTGGATAGTTCATATGTAGGAGCATTGCAGCTGCAGCAGCAGGGCACTATGGGTCGGAGATCAACATCTGAATTATGAATCTTAGGTAGGCCATAAAACTGGAGTAGTTTTATGTGTGGTATGAAGAAGCCGCCGAGTCGAAGCAGAAATTTTCTTTGCACAGACAAGTTTATTACCGTATGACTCCAGATGGCCCAAGACTTTGATGGGTGGATCCGTCATGGATTCATAGACGTTGGGTTCTTGCAGGAGGAACAGAGCCTTTCTCTAGGTAGGCTGACCGGTCTAATAGGACAGTGTGATGTCAAAGCCTTGGAACGTCTGGGGTCATACGTTAATAAGCTTGTCTATGCATGGTGTAAAGTGAAGAAAATTTCTGATTTGACTCGGCAGCTTTTTCATGCCACAGGCTGCCAACCATCCCATTTTTATGGCCTACCTAAGATTCATAACCCAGGTGTTCCTCTCCGACCCATAGTGTCCTGCTGCAATGCTCCTACATATGAACTATCCAAATATATTGCATGACTCCTCACTTGTAGGATATTACCACCCACACTGTCATTAACTGCAGCAAGTTCAATCACCTTATTAAAGAGCTCTCAATTTCTGACAACGAGGTTATGGCGTCATTCGACGTAGTGTCCCTGTTTACATCGATCCCAGTCCAACAGGCGATAAACTGTACCAAGAGGCTTCTAGAGAATGACCCAAACCTACCGAACAGAACATCGCTGTCCACAGACAACATCTGTACAGCCCTCAACTTGTGCTTGTCAGGCAGCATCTTTACCTTTGAGGATTCCTTATACTAGCAGATACATGGCACTGCCATGGGTGCCCCCTGTTAGTTCTGTCGTGACCAACATTTCCATGGAAGAATTGGAAGAACAGGTATTCCCGAACCCACCTGTACATATTACAACATGGGTGCAGATACGTCTATGACATCTTCACTGTCATCCCATGTGGCTCTGAAACAACATTGCTAGAGTATCTCAATTCCTTGTCAGTGTTCATCCAGTTCACTCTAAAGTGTAAAATGTGTTAGTTGTCTGATGACACCAGGGGTTCCCCCCATCTGCACATTGTATTCCTTGTGAGTGACACAGAACTTTGTGGAGGCCAGAGATTTAAAAAGTGAGTGGGGAGTGGTCTGTTGTGTAGTGTTATGTTCTGTTACTTCTCTGACCATTTAGCTGTTGGGCCCCTATTGGGACCCACTGTTGCCCACACTTTGCCATGAGGAGGCAGGTTAGTAGATTATTTAAGTACTCTGGCAGGCTCTGCCACCTAATTTCCAAGGATTCCAGTGGCAAGGCCTAAAAAAAAAGAGGGGGGAGGGTGTACACTAGAATTTGGCCAAAAGAGATTTACAAGAAAATGGTAGAATTTTTAGACGTTGATTAGGATTTGGCAGCATTGTTAAAGGGTATACTCGGTCTGTTTAGTGAGAGGGGGGGAGACTGAAGATGGGGGGAAACAGCTACAAGAATAGGGACGCTAGAATAGGCATCCCCAAAGTGGTCAGTGGAGACGAGCCCCACCAGGCGAAGTATGGGGGGGAGGCAGAGAGGGAGGAGACAGAGACCTGTCTCCTTTCTCCCCTGCCCGGGGATGGGGTTTTAAAGGGAACTGGTTTATAGTTTCAAATCCGGTAGGAAGGTCAAGTTGCCCATCCTGCTCCGGGGTTGGGATATGTTAGTTGGCAGTGCGGAACCCACCAGGCAAAGGGGTGGGAGAGAGACACACATTTACTTCATTCATAATTTGCATTCTCATTTTACTTGCATTCTATTTTTATATATATATGTATATTTTTTTTAATACTTTTGTCTTATATTTTATATATATATATATAAAATATAAATATATATATATATATATATATTTTTTTTTTTTTTTTTTTTTCCTTTCAAGTTTCATATATATATATATATTTTTTTTTTTTCTCTCTTTTTTCACTCACACTCATTCATCATTTTCTCACACATCAGGGAGAGATACAATGATGTGTAATATTAATTTAAATACTAATTAAAACTAGGGCCTAGTGTGTACTTAACTGTAGCATTCATGGTTTGTGTTCTTTTTCTCACACACTTTCATTTCTGGCTTTTATTTCATTTATATTCAATTCTTGCTTTCTGCACTGCACTGCACTGCCACTCTCTGGGCACCTCAACTTACTGTTATTCTTCAGTTGTAGTGCAGGCCTAGCCGCAAGTTTTTTGCAGGCCAGTGGAGAATACAGTGTTTGTGTTGTTATTATATGTTTGTTAGCATATATAAAGTAATTTAAATTATTTTTAACTTTGTATTCTTTCGGCCAATTACATTTGCTCTTCCACTCATTCCCACATTCTCTCTTTCTTTCATGCAGTCACTCTTTCTTTCACCAAAACTGCCATTTATTCCCCTTTACCATAATTCCTAGTTCACTCAGTGCCCAGCCTATTCATTCTGTCTTTCATTCTACATTGCATCCCTTTGCTACTAGCTTACTGATATTTTTCAGCTAATTTGCTTCCCTGGCTGCCTGTACATTTCCCTCCCCTACGTGGTTACTTATTTGGCTTGGGGTCCCAGGTTCCTACACATGACAGGGTAATCCTGGGGAGGTTTATCATGTCAGGTTTCTATAAGGGTGCAGAATACTGCTATCCTGACAGTTTTTAAGTCATCATCTGGGCGTGGTGGGAAACTTGGGCAATTTTAACTATTGATTATTGTTTAATTGCTGGGGAGTTGAATTGCCATTCTTTGGATAGTTCTGTGCATTTGGAATGCACAGAACTATCCAGAGATGTAAAGCCTTTACATCTGTCTGTGTGAAAGATGTAAAGGCTTTATAATTTTCCTCTTCGATGATGAACAGATGTTCTTCTCCCCTGGGAAGGGGGCCAATCTGTGCTATTAGCTCTGTTCTGGAGATGTCATATATTATACATTCATATAGAATGTGTGCCCAGTCTTCACTCTCGCCACAGGTGCAGTTTGGTCATCAATCAGGCCTAAGGAGGTTAGTTTTGTCTTTAGGGCGCCGTGACCTTCAATATAAATGTTGAAAAAGTCCAGGGGCATATCACTTAGGTGGCTTTGGGCTAACAATTGCCACCCGTGGTAGAAACCTTTTGGTAACCAGACCTCTGGTTTCCTGCTCCCACTAGTTCACTCTAGAGTTAGAAGTAGATGGATCTCTCCCATTCTTGGATGTCTTGATAAAACGTGTTGGCCCGCATCTAGAAACCTCAGTATACCGTAAGCCAACGTGGTGCAGACATTTCACCAACTACAGATCTGGCCATGCCCCTAGCCATCTCAACAGTACTGCCCACACTCTATTCTCCAGGGCTTAGAGCCACTCCAGCACAGATGAAGCCAGGCGCAATGAGACTTTTAGAGTGAGGACAGACTTGATCAATTGTGGCTATCCAGTCCACATATTGGACAAATGTTTATTACAAGGGCAGGAGCTCACAGTCCACCTGAGACCGCCATCAACTTAGGACAATGTGTCTACTGCCTATAGTCCCCACTATCTGGGCATTTCAGGGCAGATCTCAAAAATCCTTCGAGAATACAACATAAAATGCTGCAGCTACCTGTTAGAAACTTACATTCTCTAGTTTCCAACGTAAAGGCTCTGGTCACCCCTCTCTGATGCAGTGTTTAGCCTGCAAAGATTGTGACAGCTGCTACATAGAAGAGACCTCGAGACGTCTTCAAGACCGCCTTGCAGAACATGACAAATTGATTGGTCTTGCTGAGACCGACCAGTCCGCAATTGTGGGACACTTCTGGTCGACCCACCATGACCTCAATCCCAAGCACAACTACGAAGTAATTGACCAGTCCCGACACTTTCGTCACACTGCCTCTGGTTAGAGTCACTTAATATATTGTGTAATTCAAGAGCCATGAACTGCTCCAAAGGCATGAGATTACACCCCATCTTGGAGACAACTGTTTTAAGTCTAGATAAGTGCTGGAGGCAAAACTACACATGTCCACACAGCAACAATGAACACCAATCAAATGGTTGAATGGCCAACCATTAAAATAATTTTAACAACGTTAAAATAATTTTTATCTCTAAAGTTGCCATTATTAGAATTTGTTGACAAAGAGGCACATTCAGCCTCGAAAGCTTCAAACTATTTAATTAAAGTTATATTTTACTGGATATATATGTTATTATTATTTCTTATGTACAATGGATTCCAGTACAACAGGCCTATTTACAGATGCAAAAATTGATGGCGTTGTAGAGCAGGTATCATCTTTTAAGGGCACAAAAGGTGATATTGTTGTACATGTTGGCACTAATGACCTTAAGAGTAGGAGATCTGCAGATTTACTTAACAAGTACAGGTCAATGTTGAAAAAAAAGTCATGACCTAGGATTGAATTTGAGAGAGTTTACAATTCTACCCAGACACGATAGGAAGGAGTATATGATGAGAGCCTTGTCAATCAATTCGGCCCTGGAGAGATTTTGCAAGGCTCATGGGGTAGAATTTTTTTCAGTGTGGTCTCTGCTTGCTATCAGGAGAGACTACTTCTACAGGGATGGGATACACTTAAATAGAAAGGGTGCAAAAATATTTGCTGATGCTATCGAGGGAGTGTTAGGTGGGTTGGAAAACTGCTAGCTTGGGGGGATTCACAGACTAAAAAATTAACAGTAGCCGCAGCGTGAGATGAAAGCGATTCTTGCACTGCTTCTGTTGTAATTAGCAATAGTCTAGAGAGCAAATTGCTGGGGACTTCAAGAGCTGCTGGGAGTCATCATGGAACAAATAAATACATGGGCTGTGTTAGGGTAACTAAGAGTAAGAACAGGTGCATGTATACTTCCATGTACACCAATGCTAGAAGTATAGTAAATAAATTTTATGAATTTGAAATGCTGATCAAGGCATCGAAGGCAGATATTGTTGGAATATGAGACATGGTGTCACACAGATATAAGCAGTGCGGAACTGGAATTTGGGGAGTACAGTGTGTACAGAAAGGATAGACAGGACAGCGAGGGAGGAGGGGTTATGCTGTTAGTTAAGAAAGACATAAAGTCTAAGGAAGTGCATCCAATTAATGTTGGTGGACAATGGAATGTTGAGTCTGTTTGGTGTGACATAAACACTGGGAAAGGAAAAATGAGAATAGGTGTGTGTTATAGGCCTAATGAATCTGATGAGTATAATGAGCAATTGTGCAGAGAAATAGAGTGAGCCAGTAAATTAGAGTGGCTTATAATGGGGGGGGGGGGTTTAATTTCACGGATATTGACTGGAATTTGTGGATTGGTCACTCACACACTAGCAAGGCTTTTGTGGTTTTATTGGATTGTTTTCTACAGCAGCATGTTTGGGAGGCAACTAGAGAGAGCAATACTCTTGATCTGATTATCAGTAATGATTCTTCATGCATCAAGAATCTGGATATAAAGGAACCACTAGGTGGCAGTGATTACAATGTGCTGAAGTGGGATTTACTCAGAGGTAACTGCCATCAAGGGTAAAAGGGAAGGGTTTTTGCTTTAGTAAAGTTGACTACGGTGGTTTGAGACAGTATTTAAATTCTATACGGTAACATCATCAGAATAGAATAGAATAAATTCTATTCTATTCTGATGATGTTACCAATAGCAAATTCAAAATGGGAAGCATTTAAAGAATTAATCTCGGAAGCTACTAGGCTTTTCATACCAACAAAGAAATTGTTCAAGATTTTGGCATAAATGGATATCAGATGAACTAAATAGACATGTGACAGAGAAGAAAAATGCATGGAATACATATAAATTAACATGAGACACAGAAGCCTATGATAGATATAAGCTGGTCTGTAACCAAGTTACAAAGGAGGTTAGGCAGGCGAAGGCAGATTACAAGAAATCTTTGGCAAAGGATGTAAAGAAACAGCAAAGAGTTCTTTACTTATGTAAACTCTAGGGGGAACGGGATGAATCAGATTGGTCCACTTGATATTGATGGTTCAACTGTTGATGATCCTGCTCAGACAGCTAACAAACTAAATGAATATTTTTCATCGACATTCACACATGAGGAGTTATTCAGGGAGGGGAATATCAGAGGTGTATTCAACTCTGGCAGCAGGCTAGATAATCTTGTAATAACTGAGAGTAAAGTGGAGGAGAAATTGTTGAAGATAAACACAAGAAAGGCACCTGGGGTGGATGAAATCTATCCAGTTATATTAAAGGAGGTGGCAAAGGAAGTAAGCAAATCCTTAGCCATAATTATGAGAGCTTCCGTGGACTCAGGGGAGGTACCTATGGACTGGAGATGTGCAAATGTGACCCCACTTCACAAAGCAGGATCAAAGGGAGACGCAGGTAATTACAGACCTGTTAAACTAACAGGTCTGTAATTTTAGTTAGTTTAACAGGTCTGTAATTAATTTCCAGGGAAATTAATGGAGGCACTGGTTAAAGAAGCATTGCAGGATTATCTAGACATGACTTCACTTATAGCTCGGACACAGCATGGGTTTGTTAAGGGGAAGTCTTGTCTGACTGATTTGATTGGATACTATACTGTAGTCACAAAGGAACTGGATGCAAAGAATAACTTTGATATCATATATTTGGATCTTAGAAAAGCCTTTGATACTGTTGCACATGGAAGACTGCTGCACAAATTGGAGCAGTGTGGCATTGGAGGCAAATTGCTGCTGTGGATAAAGGGATGGTTGAGTGGGAGAAGACAGAGATTGGTAATCAATGGACACTGCTCTTCATGGACTAATGTTATTAGTGGAGTCCCTCAGGGTTCAGTGTTGGGTCCATTGTTGTTTTCTGTATTTATAAATGATATTGATGATGGTTATATCAAGCTTAATGTCCAAGTTTGCAGATGACACAAAGGTTGGCAGGGTTGTTAATGACACTAATGACAGTACACTGCTGCAACAGGATCCAGAAAAGTGGAGCAGATGGGCTGAGAGGTTGCAAATGAAGTTTAATATTGACAAATGTAAAGTACTACATATGGGAAGCTGTAATTCCAGAGTACAAAGGGTACTAGGAAAGTTTTGCAATATGATGCAACAATGAATCACAGGAAGCTGCTTGTTGCTGCATGTTGAGACATGTTCATACGTGCATAGTAGCCGCCGCGCCAAGTCGATGGGCTCAGTTATTCACTAGTAGTGAGAGTGTAAAGTGCTTGCGATGGCATCGTGGTCACAAAATGAGATAAGTTCAGTTTTGCGGTATAATTTCGTGCGTGGTTTAACCATAGACCAGTGCTTAGAAGAAATGACTCTTGCACTAGATGATGATTGTCCACATCGTACAACGATATTCAGGTGGTATAGAGAATTCCAAAGGGGTAATTTCACTCTGGAGGATTCTGAGAGGCGGGGAAGGCCACGAACGTCAGTTACGGAGGAAAATGTTACTGCTGTGAGGAAAATGCTTGACGAAAACAGGCGAGTGACCTACCAACAGATAGAGGATACTTTGGGCCTAAATGCACCAGCAATTCGTTCGATTCTGCAAGATCATTTGCACGTGAAGAAACTTTGTTCTCTCTGGGTGCCGCATCAACTGACTGAAGAGCAGATGACACGACGTGTGACTTGGTGCCGGGAGATGTTAAAAAAGTTTGATAAGGGACAATCTCGGTATGTGAACAACATCGTGACAGGTGACAAGACTTGGATGTATTATTACGATCTGCCGACCAAGGCTCAAAACAAAGTTTGGGTCTTTGATGATGACGACACACCCGTAATTGTCAGAAAATCCCGATCTGTAAAGAAGAAAGTGATAGCTGTATTTTTCAAATCGAGTAGAATTGTGGAACGTGTCATTTTGGACACGCAGAACACAGTCACAGCTAAGTGGTATACTGAACAATGCCTGCCTAAAGTCATTGGATCTATGAAGAACCTGCGGCCAAAGTCAAGAATGGACACCTGGTACCTCCATCACGAAAATGCTGCAGCTCACCGCGCCAAAGCCTGCACCGAATATTTGACCACGACAGGACTGAAACTTCTCGAGCACCCTCCCTACCGTCCAGACCTTGCTCCCTGCGACTTTGCACTGTTCCCGCATGTGAAAATGAAGCTAAAAGGGAGGCGGTTTTCCAGTGATGGGGACCTTCTACGGGCTTGGGACAACGAGTGTGCTTTACTCCCTAGTGAAACTTGGCAGAACTGGTTTAAAGATTGATTTCGGAGGATGGAGAGGTGTATTGAATGTAGAGGAAATTACTTTGAAATAATTAAATAAACAAAGCTGTATTGCAAAACTTTCCTAGTACCCTTTGATATTGATGGTTCAACTGTTGATGAACTCTGGAGGATTCTAGAGTTCATCAACAGTTGAACCATCTTTGGACTTTACTTAGTCCATCTGTCATCATGTCAACTCTGTGGTACTACACTGACAGCAGTAGAGAATGAAAAGGACTTGGGGGTAATTGTGCAGGCAGGCAGATATGAAGTTTTCTGAGCTGTGCAGACGGTCTGCAAGAGTAGCTTATGGTGTCTTGTCAATGATATACAGTAATTTTTCTAGCAGGGATAAGGAGGTGATTATCCCCTTGTATAAGGCAATGGTCAGACCACACTTTGAGTACTGTATACAGGTCTGGAGGCCTCGTTTTAAGAAGGATGTAGAGCTGTTGGAATGAGTACAGAGAAGGGCAACAAGATTAGTGAATGGAACTATGGGTTGCTCTTACGAAGAAAGGCTTAAGTTTTGCAAATTACAGTGTCTGGAGACTAGGCACCTGCGAGGTGATCTGATTGAGATGTATAAAGCTTTTAATGGTTTGAGTATGCTCAATGCTGATGGGATTCTTCCTCTTGCTCAGAATAATTGCCTGAGAGGGCATAAATTCAAATTGAGGAAAGACGGTTGTAGGATAGATGTGCGGAAGTTTGCCTTTAGTCTGTGGGTGGTTGATTGCTAGAACAAACTTCCAGTGGATGGCCGAAATAAGGGTGTTTTTTTTTTTTTTTTTGACTGATGCTATATAAGCTTGCTTTCTTGCATCATGTGCCAATGCTAAAACTGCATCATTTTAGGTATATCTGATATTGTGAATACCTTCACAATGAGCATGTTTGTTGTAAATACCTTCATAATGAACATCATTGCATTACACAAAATACCTACCCACCCACCAAGGAAAGGCCAAATTTACTTGAAATTGTTCCATCTAGGTGGTGGTATTTGCTGAGAATAAGTGACAATAGTCTTCTCTATTAGTGAAGTGTTAATTATTCGATATCATGGCAACTCATTGCGAAGGTATTCACAATATGAGATACGCCCAAAATAATGCTATTTTCAAATTTTTAGAGTTGACTGCATACTAACATAATGCTCTTGCACTTGTATGTCAGTTAAACTTTCACGTAGCCTGAGGCTTAAGCCCTAAAATGCGTTTATACAAATTCTTCCCAAAATTGATTGGGCTGATGATCTTGGTAGTGCTTTCTTTCTGTTTTTTTGTTGATGCTCTACACACATATCCTTGTATCATTTATCACTTTTAATACAAAACATTTTTGAGGCATCTTCTGGCTTCACGATTTACTTTCTTCTTTGCATTCTGTTTTACTTACATACCAGAATGTTTTTGCTTTTCTTCTTCTTCTTCTGATGCCATATGATATCCAGTCTCATTTTCTTTTAATCACGTTCTTATTTTCTCAATTTATTGTCCTTTTTTTGCCACTGTTATGTAACACATTTTATTCTTTGATTTTGTGTAAATCACTAATTTACTTGTAATCATTTACTATCTTTTTTTATGCACTTACTATTGTATATTTCTCAGTTTTGTTCTGACTTACAGCTCAGTTGTATATATCACCTTTTATTTTATAATTTTGATTACTGGCCACTGTTTTTTTCTCATCATGTTTAGTCTTTCTCTTTTTCAGAATTATTAATGCAAAACCAAACACTCTTGTTTGCTTTCTTCAATACAAATGTTTTCAGCCAAGTATGACTTTCTGATCCATAGGTTGTATAATGGCTATGATATTGGAAGCTAAGAAATGGAGGCTAATCCGTAGCCAGGTGGGTAGGAGCAGCAGTGCGTAGCACACGCTTTTTGATTAGACCAGGGTTCGAGCCCGTCACCATCAAATACAGAGGATGCGGAAAGGTCAGGGAATGACCACCGCATATTCCTGGAGCAATATGGCCTTAGTTGCTAATGCTCCTAAAAACCAAATAACAAACAAAGCTAAGAAATGGCACTTGATATAGCCATTGTTTGTTGATAAAATTTCAGCTGAAGGATGTGCCAGGTACATTTTCTAGCAATAACAATGCTTTAATTTTTTTTTTATTTGCATCTCATCATCAGTCATTTTCAATCCCTGCAGGATGAAGGCCTCTCCAGCAACTTTCCTCCTTCTGTTTTGAGCACTGGCCATCCAACCTCATGAATTTCATCTATCCATCCATCTCTGCCTTTGTCTTTCAAGTTTTCTTCTAGCTCCTCTTGGGTACCATTCTGTTATTTTCTTAGTCCATCTGTCATCATGTCTTCAAGCTATGTGTCCTGCCCAAGACCATTTTAGTTCTTTAGGTTTGATAAGAATGTCCTTTACTTGAGTTTGCTGCCTAATCCACGTGATATTGATGTGATCCACGTGAACCATAGTGTTTCTCTTCTTATCTAACAGTCTGATTCCCAATATAATTCGTTCCATTCTTCGCTGTGTAGTTCTCAGCTTCTCTTCCATTCTTTTGGTGAGTGCCCAAGTTTCACTTCCATAAGTCATGGTGGGGAGTATACATTGGTTCATTATTTTACGTTTCAGACAAACTGGGATATTGCTCTTCAGTATGTGACTATATTTCCTGAATGCTATCCATCCAAAATTTATTCTTCTCTTGACTTCCAGCCATTTATCATTATTACAGCTAATAACTTGTCCCAGATAAGTATATGACTCCACCTTTTCAATTACTGCTCCTTCAATCATTATTTCCCTTTCCGTGGCATACTTGTTCATCATTACTTTTGTTTTAGCCATATTCATCTTTAGTCCAAAATCCTTACTAACTGTGCATAACTGATTAAGATTTTCCTCTAATTCATTGGGATCATGGCTTATGACCACAATGTCATCTGCAAATCGTAAATTGTTTTGGTACTCTCCGTTCACTCATTTCTGTGACCAGTCTAATCTTCTGAAAGCTTCCTCAAGGGCAGCAGTAAACAGCTTCGGAGATATTGTGTCTCCTTGTCGAACTCCTTTCTCGATTTTAAATTTCCTACTGTCTTTGTCTAGTCTAATAAAGGAAGTAGCACTCTCATATATTTTCTTCAAAATCATAATATATGGGGTATCTATGCCTTGTCTTTCCAGTGCCCGAAACATTGCCTTATGCTGTATGGAGTCAAATGCCTTTTCATAATCCACAAATCCAAACATAATGGCGTTTTATATTCATTTGCTTTCTCCATTAGCTGTGATATTACGTGAAGGTGATCCATAGTTGAGAATCCTGTCCTAAAGCCAGTTTGCTCTCTCGGTTGATTCTCATCAAGTATTCTTTCTAATCTGTTAGTAATGACCCTTGTGAACAACTTGTAGATGTGGGATAACAAGCTAATTGGTCTGTAATTTCCAATTTCTGATTTATCTCCTTTCTTATGCAGCAAAACAATGATTGCATTATTCCACTGCTTAGGCGTTACACCTTTTCTAATGCACTTTGTGAAGAGCCTTGCCAGTTTTTGTGTTATGTCTCTTCCTCCCTATTTGCATCTAATATTTCCTTTTACATTATTTTATTTATTTTACAAAGTAATTGTGAAGCCATTTCAAAAAGTCTTAAAATTTGTATCATTAAATTCTACTTATGAAGCCTCCACTCTGCATATGTAAAATAAGTACACAAAAAAGCAGTCTGAATTAGTGAGGTTTTAACTGTATGATAAAAAGTCATAATTCTCACATTTTGTAACACCAGAAGTAATATTTTAAGTAAAATATTGAAATAATTATGAGTAATTAAAAGTAGAGCATTTTTCTGATCATCCTCTTAAGTTTTGTTAAATGACTTCACATAATATTTGGCTAAAAATATCTTTCATCATTAAGTGTTGTTATTTTTAAGGTGATTTTTTTTTTTTAATTATCTTTAAATATGACTTTACTATATGAAAAATATTTTTTGAATGTGTTAGACCTTTAATGCACTGATTCATTTATTTTTTCTCTTTAGATTTGAAACGAGAGGCTACAATTTGCCATATGTTGAAACATCCTAATATAGTTGAGTTGCTAGAAACTTACAGCTCAGAAGGCATGCTGTACATGGTCTTTGAATAGTAAGTTTACAATTTTTTTATCATAGATTTAATTTACTTTGTGCTTTGTTCTTATAATATTAATTTGAACACCTGTAAAAAGATTGAACTGGTATCAGCCAGACATTCCATTTTAACTGTATTTAAACTCACACATTCTAAATATAATGGTTGGAATTTTGCAAATTAGATTGGCATTTGAAAATGGAGTAGTCACAGGCTAGCACACAGAAAGTTAGAAGTAGAAGTTAGTAAGAAAATTATTACTCAAAGTTAGGGGATATAATACCCTACAGCTGCTCATCTTATATTACTGGATATAAGAAAGAAAGAGTCCCAAGCTACTTCAGCGTGTTTGAAGATTGAAGCAAACATGGACTGTATGCTGCAGAGCAACATAGGAGAAGATGATCTCTGACTTTAAATATGCTGGACTTTTTTTTTTTTTTTTTGTCTCAATGATTCCCATACTTATGTTAAAAAATCAAAACAAAAAAAACTGAGCTTTATTATTTTAAAGTATATGATAGTTACCCTCTCTTGCAGTAGTCTGACATCTTGTTGTGATGATGTGTCCACTCATCTAGATATAAATCACAAGGACTTGTATCTAGAGAGTGGGGGGGGCTCAGATTTCTCATTTCCACTATTGCAGTAACATTTTCACAACACCAGCTACTTTAGACCTTATATTGTTATGAGATATTTGGTGCACTCTGCAGAAAATGGTTGGACTTTCATGTTAAGAAGCACAAATGTTTCTCCAGGAACAGGTGGTATCGGGTAGAATTTAGTGCTATTGATGTTTTTTTTATTTATTTTTGATGTTTATTTTAGATTTAGATAGCAAAATGATATATATCATCCACAATAATCAGCATCACTTTCAAATTGTCCAGTTCCTTTTCAATAGCAAGAAGTTGGGTGACGTCATTTAATAGACTGATGATTGAATTCTGTCTTGTAAGAGAAAAACATTTCTTTGCATTTTCTAAACATAGTTTAGAGCATTTCCATTACACATTTAGCTTTCTCCATCCAGCAAAACAACTTTCCTTCATTTACAATTGCAAAGCTGCTATTGATGTTCGACTGCCTGTATAAATAAATAAAATAAATTTTCTGTTTTTACTCCAGGATGACCTCACGGTCAGAGGAGTTCACAAGGTAGAGAGAATACAAGAAACAGCACCGTATTCAGCAGTCAAGGACTTGAACCCAGGTCACTCAAGGCACGTGTACTTATGCACCCGTGCACCTGACCACTCAGCTATGGCGGCCTAGCTTCCACCAACTAAATGGCACATGTAGGAAAATGTACTAGCACACAGCAACTCATAAATAGTTTATACAGTAATACCCCGAAGTTACGCGATAGGTGGGTCCGACGAAAATCGCGTAAGTCGAATTCGCGTAAGTCGGATTACAACTTTGCATATAAATACATATAAATTTTGCTTAATTGGGACCAAGGACTAACATAAACACTAGTTTAGAAGAAAAATATTAATAAAATTGCAGTTCTTTATACATATTAATACAAAATATGTATTAAAAAAACAAATTACTTACGTTAAAAAGTTATTTCGATGTCGATGGCTTCATAAAATCTAACAAATTCGTCTGACGACACAGCGCGTTCTTTTTTTCACGCAGAATTTCTTCGTAGCAAGCTAATAATTTTTTTTATTCCTTGCTTTGTAGCTATAACGCGTTCTACGTTGGAGTCTATGTTTTCTAAAGTTTTTAAGCCCTTTACAATTGAGCCCTTTTCAATTTTCAACCTGTCAAGTTTGCAATTGTCATGTGCTTTTCGCCGTTGCTTCATTTAGGCCTGTAGCACGTGCAATATCACATGGTCTTTCATTTCGCTCAAAGCGTTTCACAATTTCATATTTTTTCTTTATCGACAGAGGTGGACTGGCCATAAGCCTTACCGGGGAAACCCCGGTGGGCCAGTGTGATTTTGGCCATAAACCATAGTATGAGGCCACTATAAATTTTCCCGGGTAAGAATTTTTGATCCAGTCCGCCTCTGTTTATCGATAATTGCTTTTCTTTTTCTCTCTGAATCTGCAGTGTCTTCACCAGGACGCTTCCTTTTCACACCTTTTAATTAAGTATTTTACTCATTTTTAGGGAAAAAAGCACAATTACAAAACGAGGAGGCACGCTTGATACGCATAAACAAAGCTGCGCGCATGTAGCAACTGAATAAACAACACCATAAAGGCAGAGATACACTATTAACACCTCACATTTCTAGGGGTTACTACCATAAAACAATAAAAGTCCAGTTGCGTTTCTGCTAGTGAAATCTGTTATAAACTGGTAGTAAACTCGATCTAATTGCATTTGCGATTATACCGATAGCTGGAATTGTGTTGGTTTTACGTTATTATGGTGAAATGTGTTTCCTCTTCACTGATATAAAAAACATAAAAGCAGCAAAGTTGAATTTTGTTCATCTTTCGCTCTCATTCTCCGCCGTCGCACCATATATCGATAACATATGAAAGACGACCTTGAAGATAGTGGGCGGCAGCGTTGCCAAACGAAAAAATCAAGAACCGCGTAACTCCGAGTTCGCGTAAGTCGGGGTAGTGTAAGTCGGGGTATTACTGTACTATAAAAAAAAAATTTTTTTTCTTCGTGTGAAGAGAAGCTTAAAAGCTTATTCTATGGTCTGTCTGGTGGCAAAAGCCATGACTATTGCAAAATTATGCAGCAAAAAAATTCTCATTACAAACTTTCAAGAGTACTGTTACTTTTTATAATAGTCATAAAGACTATTTACTACACTTATTCAATTTTATTCCTATGGCATGAAATATTTTTAAAAATAGTTTTAAAATTTGTTAAATTTTTGTTTTAGGTTTTGTTTGTCATGCAGGTTGGAAATTTGTGCCAACTCTAGTCTGTGCCATGCGATTCTTTTTGACAAGCGTATTGGCAGTATTGCTGATACTTTTTGATCAAGCTTCATTATATCCTTGTGGGAGACTTTTTTTTAGTCCTAATAACACTGTAAATTAACTTTTTTTTCTGTTGAAATAAGACTTTTTTTTAATGAATGTTTTATGCCTGATTACAAAATTGACTTTAAAATATCTCTCTTATGTCAGATTTTTAAACAGCTTTATTATTTTTATTAAAACTACTTATGTAATAGTAGAAAAAATACAATTACATTTGAAAATTTGATTTCCCTCAAGGCTGGTAACACCTGTTGGCTTTAAAACATTAGAGTTATTAGAGACATCTGAAGATCAGATGTTACGTAGCGCTGCATTTCTCCCCTCTGCTCATGTGACAAATTCAAGACCTCTCTCTGCTTACCATTTTTGGAATGTTTATTATCTTTTTATTATTTATTATTATTATCTGTTTATTGCTCTGTTTATCTGTTTAGAGCCACCCCCTGGAGACATCAGTAAGCTAGGGGAGTGATTATTACATTCACGGGTTAAGGCACGGACACAAGTGTGGGGTTACATGGAGCCACATGTGTACTTAACCCGAAAGGAACAGTATTTACAGAATTCTTTAATTACATACCTGAAAATTGTGGAATACCATAGTATCCAAAACTAAGCAAGATAATATTTGATTATAAGTAAGTGCTGGATAAAAAGTGAAGTATATGTACAAGCAGGTATATCCTTAGTTGAGGCAGTCCATATTTTCCATTTGGTGGTGTCCCTGAGAGTCATAATGGTAGATTTATGTATATGTCCATTAGTTTCTGGCATCTGTAAGTATGATGCTAGCAGAATTTATCGAGGTCGATGGTTAGACTGTTTATCAAATCAACCATGTTTCCTGGAACATGCGTCTCAGGCCTTTGAGGTTGCTGAAACTGATACTCAGCGGGAGCCTTGTGTCCACTTGACTTCTTCTGGCAATTCGGGGAGTTTTTATTAGGTCACTGATATCAAGGTTGTCCTGTAATTAGTCTGGCCTGTGCAAGAAGGTTAGCTGCCACAATTCGTTGTTTCCATGGTGTGACTTCGAGGTTGATGTTGAGTTGGGCCCTAGAAATAGTGTACTGGTTGCCAGTCCACCAGTTGAGCCATTTCAGGAGCCAGTATTCCTGGCTGAGGAACTTGTTGAAGTGTGTTATAGGGGCCGATGACCAAATAGTTGCTGCATAAAGAGGAATGGGGTAAAGACATAGAAGGATATATTTCTTGACCAGTTCAGCATTGTGTATCCCCATTAGTTCTTGGTGGATTGCCTACATAGCAGAATACATTTTTGTTTTCATGTTCAGGAAGTGTACCCGGAATGTGAGACCCTCATGCCATACTAATCCCAGATCCCTGTCCGTTTTAACTTTTTTTAATGGGTGATCCGTTGATGGTAATGTTGATATTATTGTGTTACTTCTTCCAGGTGAATGACATTTGGTTGAATGATTTTTTATTTGCCTGCAGAGTAGCAAGAACCTGCTTTTTGTTAGA
The DNA here is from genome assembly GCF_048544385.1 of Mastigoproctus giganteus. Lineage (NCBI taxonomy): Eukaryota > Metazoa > Arthropoda > Arachnida > Uropygi > Thelyphonidae > Mastigoproctus > Mastigoproctus giganteus. Next base: position 160,990,593 of record NC_143583.1, on the reverse strand, counting down.
GGATATAAAATTTCAGGTCATCAGCATATTACTGGAAATCAGTTTGGGTTGCCAGAAAAGGCTCTAGCACTGTGGCAAATAGGTTGATGATAGGACTCCCCCTTCCTTCTGGGATACCCCTATTAGTAGTGCACTTTGTCCAGAAGATACAGTGTGAGATGATGAGATCTCTCTCTACTAGGCGCCTCCGTAGCCAGGTGGGCAGGAGCAGCAGTGCGTAGCACACGCTTCTTGATTAGACTGGGTTCGAGCACGTGACCACTAAATATGGAGGATGCGGAAAGGTCATGGAATGACCACTGCCATATCCCCGGAGCAATATGGCCTTAGTTGCTGTTGCTCCTAAAAACCAAATAACAAACAACATCTTTCTACTCCAGGATTGATTTAATTATGCTGAGAATATTTCCTGTAATGTTGAAGTAATGCTGGAGAATGGTGATTAGAGATGTTATATTTATTTTCTCATAGGTTGCTTTAATATAAAAAAAAAAAAAAAACCCATCTAGCTGTGTCCTGTCATTGAGTGCTGTCTGGATTCTGATAATGGTATCCATGAGGTTACTATTTGTAGATCTCCCCCTAATCATGGTATTGAGGTATGGGGGCCGGTGATTGAAACAGTGGTCTGCAGTGGAGGGCTGAATTTCTTTTTCAAATATCTGAAGGAACCCACAGCTGATGGCAATAGGCCTGAAATCTTGTGGCCGCTTGGGGTCTCTGCATTTAGGGAATGGACGGACAAAATACGTGTTCCAGATCTTTGGGATCTTTCCACTTTCAATGATTCTATTGAAGATATGTACACTGGTGTGCAAAGCTTAAGGACCAACACTATTTCTAAAGGTTACAATTACAAAACCTTTACTTAAGGTACTCTTTACTGATGAGAGTAGATTCAGTCTCGGAAGCAATTCTGGACGTCAGCTAATCTGGTGAGAGTTTGGCACACGGTATCACCCCGCAAACATCACCAAAAGGGAGTGATATGGCAGTCGAGGTGTTCTCGTCTGGTGATCTTAACAGCTGCAGTGCGTTGGGGTGTGTTATCATCCATAAACATGAACTCGGGGCCAAGGGCACCTCGGAACAGATGCACATGGGGAAGGATTACCTCAGTAAAGTAGTGTGCACCGGTTACAGTACCACCACGTTCCTCCAAGATATCTTAGATGGACGTACAGTCAGTCCTCATATAGCACGATAGTTGTGTTCCTAGAAACCCTCGTGCAATGCAAAATCGTGCAATATAAACAACAGGCCCTATGGGAAAAATAGGGTTAGGTGCCGACCACCCAAGATTGAACACACATTTTAACCAAAACATTACCAAACAATAAACAATCGTAAAAAAATACTTATGTATTTTATTACGACTATTACGTAATAAAATATTGCTAATGCTTTTGCTTCTATCGTAAGCAAACTTGTTTTTTGTTTGATTTTCCATCCAGACAGATGACAGCCATTCGATCTCTTCCAATTCTTTGTGTCTTAATCTAATGGCTTTTAATTACACTTTGAGTTGTTCCTGCTATCAAAGTTGTTTTTATTTTATTTTCTCTGCATTCTTTGTAATTCTCTGCGTTGCCTCATTTAGGTCTGTAGCACATTCAATATCACATGGTCTTTCATTTCGCTCAAAGCGTTTCACAATTTCATATTTTTTCTCTATCGACAGAGGCAGACTGGCCATAAGCCTTACGGGGGAAACCCCGGTGTGCTGGAGGCCGGGGTGATTTTGGCCATAAACCATAGTATGAGGCCACAATAAATTTTCCCGGGTAAGAATTTTTGATCCAGTCCGCCTCTGTTTATCGGTATTGCTTTTCTTTTTCTCTCTGAATCTGCAGTGTCTTCACCAGGATGCTTCCTTTTCACACCTTTTAAGTATTTTATTCATTTTTAGGGAATAAAGCACAATTACAAACCGAGGGAGGCACGCTTGATACACATAAACAAAGCTGCATGCTTGTAGCAACTGAATAAACAACACCATAAAGGCAGAGATACACTATTAACACCTCACATTTTACTAAAGCACATTTCTAGGGGTTACTGCCATAAAACAAAAACAATTTCCAGTTGTGTTTCTGCTAGTGGAATCTGTTATAAACTGGTAGTAAACTCGATCTAATTGCATTTGTGATAATACCGATAGCTGGAATTGTGTGGGTTTTTACCTTATTATGGTGAAATGTGTTCATTCCTATCGTGTTGCGTTCGGTTGGGGTGATTCTGCGTTCAACTGCCATTTCTTGTAAACACAAATGCGAATCGTGCATAAGCGAATTAAGGTTCGTGTTATATAAGATATCGTTCCCCTATTTATAAATCGTGTATGATTGAATTCGTGTAATGTAAACACGTGTTATACGAGGACTGACTGAACACAACTCCAGATACTGGAAGGTGGTACTGTAACCGGTGCACGCTACTGTACTGAGGTAATACTTCCCCATGTGCATCTGTTCTGTGGTGCCATTGGCCCCGAGTTCATGTTTATGCTTGATAATGCCACACCTCAATGCACTGCAGCTGTTGATATGCTTTTGGAAAGTGTTCTTATGGATTGGCCTGCCCTTTCTACCGATCTAAATCCCATCGAACACATATGAGATGCTCTCGGGAGACACCTAGCGGCATGTCCACACCCACCAGAAAATCTTCACGAGCTGACAGAGGAATGGACGACATTGTCAAGAACTTGTCAAAACATTGTTCTAAGTATGGACAGGCAGTGTAAAGCCTGCATCGACACTAGGGGTGGCCATATCTCCTACTGAGGACCACCTCTTCCCTTTGTTCCATCTTTGGCAGTGATGCATCTGTATCATGGCTATGTTGCCATTTTTGAATAAAGTCCCTCTGTACCGTTTTGTTTCCATTGTTGTGTTGGTGTTGTTTCTTTCATCATTTCTGTACCTCACGAGGTTCCTTTGATATGCTTTTCCCATATCCAGGCCATACCTGTGAGAAGCTACAGGTGAAAACCTGACTGGTCCTTAAATTTTGCACACCAGTGTACCGGGGGGGGTCTGTAATATATGACATTCATAGTTTTTGACAGTAGTTTTTTGACAGTCTTCATCAGATAGCTTTGGGTTATGGTTAAGAGTGATATTGACGGTTTGCATGGAAGGCCAAAAAGTGTTACAGGGAACTGTGGGTGCAGTTGGTCAGTCTGTTGAAAAGTGAGCTTGGTCCACTTTTTAAATATTTCTTCTTTCATAGAGATTTTATTGTGGCTCTGCTTTTGTAGTCTTTTAGAATTTTTCAGCTTGTCCAGGGCAAGTTGGTTGCAGGCTAGTCTTTTCTATCTTAAGAGGAGAGCCCTTACCTTTTTGTAGGCAAGGGCTCTCTTCTTGTTTGAGAACACTTCCAAGTGTGGTTAAAGAATTTGTTCAACAGAATGCCAGATCTTTTAAGTTCATGAGCTACTATTCTTGTGAATTTCCACTAGTATATTGCATTGTCACCCAGAGAGTTTGTGCATTTTCTGAAAAAGGAATAAAAACAAAATTACTGCTTGAGGTTGTTTTTCTTCCTTTATGTGGTCTTCATTTTCAAACTGCTGGGATAAAAATGTATCATGTCTTGCAGATGCCCAAATGAGTTTCAAAAAGATGTCTGAAATCTTCGGCAAAACACACACACACACACACACACACACACACACACACACACACACACACACACACACACACACACACACACACACACACCTGTATGTGCTGTGACTTATTGATGATACAAATATGTCAACATTTCATGCCAGCTATATGTTGAATTCACCACAACATGACTTTTTGATATCAAAATAAATATCAAAAACATGACGTTTTTGATATTCCAAGGAATATAATATGTTGTCTTTATGGTCCTTGTATGTTAATGTTACATAATTAATTATTAATAATCACTATTACATATATACAATAATAACAGTTATAATTTCCTATAGTATGGAAGGTGCTGATCTCTGCTTTGAGATTGTAAAGAGGTCTTCAGCAGGTTTTGTCTATAGTGAAGCTGTTGCAAGGTAAGTATACATTTCTTCATTCTTGCTATACTAAACTAAAGAAAAAACCAAAAAGGAAAATATATGTATTTTCTATAATACTGTTGATATATGCAGCAGTATTGCTGTGAGTTGTTTTGGTACTGCACTAGAAATAAAAGGCTTGTGTGCACCCTCCATAGCCAGGTGGGCAGGAGCAGCAGTGCTTAGCACATGCTTCTTGATTAGACCGGGGTTCGAGCCCGTGACCACCAAATATGGAGGATGCAGAAAGGTCAGGGAATGACCACCGCATATCCTGGAGCAATATGGTCTTAGTTGCTAATGCTCCTAAAAACCAAATAACAAACAAACAAGCTTGTGCACATGTATATGCATGCACACTCACACTTTCATGAAGTATTATTGCCTTTTATTTTCAGTATAGTGCAAATATACAAACCCTAGAATTTCTTTCATTGTTTTTCATTTTATTTCAGAATTCCAGATCAGTATCTCTCATATTGGAGATTTAAATAATTTATTTTTTGTTTGCACTCTGGGATACCCACATAAGGTCAGAAGAGAGCTTACAACTGCAGTGATTTATGAATATCTTGCTGTATTTTTTGGTATCATGTGTAGTTGAATGCGCAGTATGCATAACTCTGCAAATCATTTTCTTATTTTTTTATAGCAAACCTTCATCTTAGTTTAGTCTATAATAGGACTTGTTTACAATTTTTAAAGCACACGTAAAAAACCTAGCAAAATGTAATGAAACATGATTTTTCAAATTTTAAGATTACAATTTGAGTTGTCTCACCTCATCAGCACGGCTTCTGATGGCCTGATGATGATTTTACTTGCATGATGAGAGATGCCAAATTAGACCTTGTATCTTTTCTTGCCTGTGTGATAAAAAAAAAAAAAAAAATGTGGCATTAAGGCCTCTTACACACAAAAAGCAAAATCTACAGAATGGTTTAGAGCAAGTAATTAACTTAATTTTTCAAAATTAAGTTTTTGTATCTTTTGCCAACTTGTGAATTAAAACTTAACTTGTCAGATGTTTTAGTGATGAGTTGTTAGCCTTCGCTCTGATAATGATATGCCAGTAATCATCAAAATGGGGGTTGAGTGGATGGAACCAACTACCATAAGTAATACTTTTCTTTTCAGAGAAGTGTTGCTTATTAGTAGTGCAATGTGGAGCAACTCATTGTAGCCTTATAACTGGAGTGATCAATTCTTATAATTAGATTAAATTTTTTTTTTTTTTTTTTTGCCTGTGCTATACAAAAAAATAGACAAGTCCTATATTATAGACAAAAGGTGAAGTCTATAGATAGGCATAGAGCAGTTAATTAACTCAATTTTTAAAAATTTCAGTTTAGTGAAAACTTTCTCTTCTCTGAGTAGTGCTATGGATTGAATGTATGATTACTCATATATTTAAGTTTAAGTTAATATTTTTACTTAATTCTTACAAAATCTCATCTTGCTTCTCCACTGTGGTCTCATTTGTACAGTATGAGTGTGTTCCAAGGTTAGTGGTCAGCAGACTTTTGACTGCTGCAAGTTAATGTGGTAAGCATGTGAACTCATGATAGAAAATCTGCTAGCTGCCTGACAACTACCAAATTTATTTATTAAGCCATATAAATTTGTGATGAATGTATGATGTTAAATACTTGAAGATGTAAAACTTTGTGATTGGATCAACACATAAAACAACTTTGATGGCACAGCATGTAACTCAAAATGTAATTAGTGGAGCTTAGTGATTCTCCTGATTGTCATTCTGGATGTTGGCCTGTATGGATCTGAATAAGCATGAGGAATAGCTTAAGGTGAAGCATAGTTTGGTAAATGATCACAAGAAGACTTGGAATCCTTGAAGTGCAGAGCAGATTCTTCCTGATGAGGTAGAACACGCATTGAAGAAAATGAAGAATCGGAAAGCCCCGGGGGAAGATGAAGTTACTGTAGAGTTGTTAAAATTGGGAGGAAGAGACATAACACAAAAACTGGCAAGGCTCTTCACAAAGTGCATTAGAAAAGGTGTGACGCATAAGCAGTGGAATAATGCAATCATAGTTTTGCTGCATAAGAAAGGAGATAAATCAGAAATTGGAAATTATAGACCAATTAGCTTGTTATCCCACATCTACAAGTTGTTCACAAGGGTCATTACTAACAGATTAGAAAGAATACTTGATGAGAATCAACCAAAAGAGCAAGCAGGCTTTAGGACAGGATTCTCAACTATGGATCACCTTCACGTAATATCACAGCTAATGGAGAAAGCAAATGAATATAAAACACCATTATGCCTGGCATTTGTGGATTATGAAAAGGCATTTGACTCCATACAGCATAAGGCAATGTTTCGGGCACTGGAAAGACAAGGCATAGATACCCCATATATTATGATTTTGAAGAAAATGTATGAGAGTGCTACCTCCTTTATTAGACTAGACAAAGACAGTAGGAAATTTAAAATCGAGAAAGGAGTTCGACAAGGAGACACAATATCTCCGAAGCTGTTTACTGCTGCCCTCGAGGAAGCTTTCAGAAGATTAGACTGGTCGCAGAAAGGAGTCAATGTGAACGGAGAGTACCTAAACCATTTACGATTTGCAGATGACGTTGTGGTTATAAGCCACGATCCCAAAGAATTAGAGGAAAATCTTAATCAGTTATGCACAGTTAGTAAGGATTTTGGACTAAAGATGAATATGGCTAAAACAAAAGTAATGATGAACAAGTATGCCACGGAAAGGGAAATAATGATTGAAGGAGCAGTAATTGAAAAGGTGGAGTCATATACTTATCTGGGACAAGTTATTAGCTGTAATAATGATAAATGACTGGAAGTTAAGAGAAGAATAAATTTTGGATGGATAGCATTCAGGAAATATAATCACATACTGAAGAGCAATATCCCAGTTTGTCTGAAATGTATAATAATGAATCAATGTATACTCCCCACGATGACTTATGGAAGTGAAACTTGGGCACTCACCAAAAGAATGGAAGAGAAGCTGAGAACTACACAGCGAAGAATGGAACGAATTATATTGGGACTCAGACTGTTAGATAAGAAGAGAAACACATGGATTAGGCAGCAAACTCAAGTAAAGGACATTCTTATCAAAACTAAAGAACTAAAATGGTCATGGGCAGGACACATAGCTCGAAGACATGATGACAGATGGACTAAGAAAATAATGGAATGGTACCCAAGAGGAGCTAGAAGAAAACCTGGAAGACAAAGGCAGAGATGGATAGATGAAATTCATGAGTTTTTGGGTAGTAAATGGATGGCCAGTGCTCAAAACAGAAGGAACTGGAAATTTGCTGGAGAGGCCTTCATCCTGCAGTGGATTGAAAATGGCTGATGATGATGATGATCCAGTTTTCTCTCTGTCGCTCACTGAGGGTGATGGTAGATGGCTCTCTGTCTTCTAACTTCTCCACTTATGCTGGTGTCCCCCAAGGTTCAATTGTTTCCCCCACTCTTTTCCTCTTGTATATTAATGAACTTCTTCCACTGACCGAAAATCCTATTCATAGTTTTGCTGATGATAGCACATTGCATTCCACTTTCCATTTTGTGAAACCTTGCCTGCTCAATCAGCTTCAACTTCTTGAATATCAGCTACTGATTTCTTAAATGCTGATCTCCAGGTAATTCTCCAGTGAGGCAAAGATAACTTAGTTGAACTCAGTCTTGTCTTATATCTTGCAAAATGGATTCTTCTGCTCCTATGATTATCTTTGGCGACACTCCGATTTCTATGCAAAATGATATATTTCTTTTGGGGATTATCCTGACTTCTAATCTCTCTTGGCACAAGCACATTCATATATTGCTTCCCCTGCATCTAAAAAACTTGGTTTTATCTTTCGCTCTCAGCATTACTTTTCTTCCAAACAGCTGTTCACTTTGTACAAATCGCAAATATGCCCTAGTATGGAATATTGGTCCCACATTCTGGGGCAGTGGTCCCAAAACCTCTCTCAGGCTTCTAGAGTCCATTCAGAAGAGGTTAGTTAGATTAATTAATGACTCATCTCTAACTGAGTCTCTCCACTTGCTGTGTCATAGATGTACTGTTTCTGCTGCATGCCTTTTCTACAGATACTTCCATGAGCACTGTTCTTCTGAATTGGCTTCTATAATTCTTTCTCTCTCTTCTAAAACAGTCCAAACATGTGCCGCAACCAGTCAACATCCATTTACTGTTCAACTTCAAACTCACAGAATCAACTTTTCATCTTCCTCGTTTATTCTTTCAACTGCCGTTTTCTGGAACAACCATCTTTCGTACGTATTTCCTGAAAATTACAGTCTATAGAAGTTCAAGTCTAATGTCGACAAATATCCTCTTTCCTCTTCTCAACCTCCAAACCAAGCACGGTATTAAGTACTATAGGTTCTAATACCTCTCATGCTTGGGATTTGAATAAAAAAAAAGAAAAAAAAAGCAGCCTCCAGTGCATGTTACCCCTATATATAAACTGAAGAACTCGTTGATTGATTGCCTGAAGAACTCATTGATTGCTCCAGAATTATGGCATTCAGTACAATTTTACGAATTAGTACAGTACAAGTTGTTCTACAGTCTGATAGTACATTTTCTAAAATTCTTACAAAAATGGCAACGGAGAAGCGTTATTACCAGGTGAACTTAAAATTATAGAATCGATTTGTTACCAAAGAATATGATACTAATTTATGTCTGCAAGGGATTCAACTATTTTTAAGAAATAGAGATGTAAATGCCTATGATAAAAATGCTTTAGTTGCAGATGAAACGCATGAAGTGTTTGCGCAAGATTTATACCAAGGATATTATTCTGAAGAACAATTAGCAAGTATGCGAAATAAAATTCATAAAATGTCAGTGACTGAAACTGCAGGACTTCCATACATTCTACCATTATTGAAAGGAAAACCGTACATGATTACTACAAATATAGATGTGGTCAATGGATTGGTTAACGGTGTAATCAGTACTTTAGTATATTTCGAATTTGAGGACGATGAAACTGTTAAATGAGTATGGATGAAATTTCCTGAGACAAAAATAGGACATAACCTTCAATGTCATTATAAACAATATGCGAAAGATAAACATTTACCTAGTCCATCTGTACCTATTATAAAATGATCAACTACGATTCTATTCAAGAACTATAGGAAATTAACATGTAGATGTACACAATTTCCTTTAGTATATGCTTGTGCTTTGACTATACATAAATCTCAAGGAGGGACCTTCAACAAAGTTGTATATAATTATGAGAAAGATCATCAACTGCAATTTGTATATTACAAATCCCCACGATGATTTCGCATTTCACCATGGCAAAGCTACTAGTAATATAGAACTTTGTGCCAAACTAGATCACTTGAAAAATAATAAGCTACCGTCTCTGCAGGATGATTTCAAGATTTCATACAAAGTGGTATGTATATATATGTATATATATATAGGCGCCTCCGTAGCCAGGTGGACAGGAGCAGCAGTGCGTAGCACACGCTTCTTGATTAGACTGGGGTTCGAGCCCGTGACCACCAAATATGGAGGATTCGGAAAGGTCAGGAGCAATATGGTTTTTAGGAGCATTAGCAACTAAGGCCATATTGCCCTGGGATATGCGGTGGTCATTCCCTGACCTTGCCGCATCCTCCGTGTTTGGTGGTGACGGGTTCGAACCTCGGTCTAATCAAGAAGCGTGCGCTACACACTGCTGCTCCTTCCCACCTGGCTACGGAGGCGGCCTGGAGCAATATGGCCTTAGTTGCTAATGCTCCTATAAACCAAAATAACAAACAATAACAACAACAACAAAGTGGTATATCTATATTGTCAATGAACGTACAAAGTTTACCGGCCCATGTTCGAGATATCGAAACGTATGCAATCTTACAGCAATCCAAAATATCGATATTAAGTGAAACGTGGTTGGATAATGATGAACATATATCACTTAAACCTTTCCAATGTGTGACTCAGTTTAAAAGGTCAGATGTTCGTAGTGGTGGTGTTGTGATATATCAGGGGTGGCAACTTAATTTCTGATGCAATCTACTTTTTTTCTTCAAAATGTGCCACAATCTACCATCTGAAGAATTTTATTGCAAATGGTTAAAAAAGTTAATCAACACATATTGAAAAATGTTTATAAATTTTAAAATTAAATGCAATTCAGAAAGTTTATTTTAAATTCATGCGTACATAAATTTTTAATTTATGTGAAGTTCATGTCTTCATGTCATCTGCCAAGCTTTCAAAATCGGCGATATATAATAAGGCCAACTGTTAAGAATGCAAGTCCGTAAGAGTAGAGCGATTCTTTGTTTGTTTCAAATGCGAAAAGGCCGATGTGAATCGGCCTTTTCGTATTTGAAACAGGAATTTAAAAATTCACTGCAATTTTTTACATTTGGGTACTTTTCTCGGCAAACATATTTCCAAAAGTCTTTTTCTGTGATCTAGCTTTTAGGAAGATATCTTTTAGCAATGTAATAATTTCATTTTCAAGTAATATTTTCTCTATGTGAAAAATCTCAGTGATTTTTTTCCTGCAATTTGTTTCGTATCTAAGTTGACATTAAATGGATAAGAAATATTGAAAAATGTCTTCGATTGTTTTAAAATCACTGAATCTGGTTTCAAAATCATCCACAACTTTCTCAATTTCAGAAACATATTTCTCACTATTAAATTCAAAAACAAGATATTTTTGCAAATGATCTTGCATATTTACAAATTGATCGAATTTTTTTGCTTTGAGATCCTTAGCCATTGCCAAAAATTGATATTTATATGCAGAAATACCACTAATCATGTCACCCACATTTTTATTTTTTTCTTGTAATTTCAAATTCAGATCACCTAATTTACTGGTAAAATCTGCCCAAAAAGCCAGATCACACAGCCACTCTGTATCTTGTAGCTACTGATAATCATCTCCCCTTTGATCAACAAAATTTTTAATTTCATTCAGCAAATTTCGAAATCTCTGTAGAAACTTACTCCGACTCATCCACCTCACATGTGTGTGTGTGTGTGTGTGTGTGTGTGTGTGTGTGTGTGTGTGTGTGTGTGTGTGTGTGTGTGTGTGTGTGTGTAATATCATATCCTATTCATTTACATCAAGATTCATTTTGAAAAGTCTCCTTTGAAGAGATTGTCCTCTGATGGAATTCATGACTTAGAAAGCTATATCCATAACACTTTTAGTATTTAATTTTTTTCTGGCTAACACTTGTTGGTGGATTGTACTGTGGTAACTGAAAAAATCTGGGAATCCATGATCCTTTTGGTACAATTCGAAATCCGTTAAGATGCCCTGTCATTGCTTTAGCTCCATCTGTTATTGATATGAGCTTAAATAGTGGTAATTTAATTTTTTCAATAAAATTTTTGAATGCATTAAATCTATCAACTCTAGTTCTTTCTTTTAACGAAACCATACCCAGCAGTTCTTCTCTAGTGGCAAAATCTTCAAAAACCATATGAACAAAAATGAGCAATTGAGTTATATCACTGACATCTATAGATTCATCCAGTTGTGAAGAAAAGGACACAATTAGCAATATGAGCACGCAATTGTTCGCTCACATTTTTACTCATTTTTTTCGATGCGTCGCATCAGAGTATTTCGAGATAATTGCAGATCTTGAAGAGCACTTTTAATTTCATTTTTGTCCTTAAAATTTTCAAAAAGAGAATCTGTTATTTCTAAAAATGCATCTTTTATGAATTGACCATCAGAAAATGGTTTACATTTTTTTGCAAGAAGATGAATCACTTTAAATGATGCTACAGTTACTGCTGTAGATTAAGTTAGGTGTCACAAAGAAATTTTGTTGTCCGAATAATCTGGATTTAAGTTCTTTTAATTTATTTTTTCTAAGGTCACTATTAGGTTGAAAATCCGATTGGTATTTACCATGGAGTGTGTTGAAGTGCCTTTCTAAATGTCCTTTTTTGGGTATAGCCATGGAAGCATCGCAAATCAAACAACATATTTCTTTTATCATTACAAAAAAGAATTCTAGTTTTCACTCTTGATGAAAATGATACGTTTACTCATTTTCATAGTATTCATTTTAAATCAAAGTATAAGCACTGTCCAATGATTAATATTAAGTAAGCTAAATAAGAATTCGACACATACACTATGCTCTCCGCAATGTAACTGCATGAATTTTCACTAGACAAGCCTAGCAGCTGTGCGGCGACAAGAGTAGTGAAGTGGTTCTATGGATTTATAATAATCGTATGCAGTGGGGCTCATAATAATAATATTTAGATTTTGACTAATCTATTTTTTATATATATTTAAAATTCGTTGTGATCGCGATCGCCTTGTTGGCAATCCCTGCAATATATCAACGTGAAAGTTCAATTATCATCAGTGCACCCCCATATCTTTGCACAATATGATAGCAGTAATATATAAGCGGTATCAGAAGAAATTGGGCCGACTGGGCTAGCCAGGTGGGTAAAGTGCCTGCCTAGTAACCCAAAGGTCGCGGGTTCGAATCCCGCCTCGGGCTTGGATCAAAGTACTACAAAAACCTTGGGAGGTGCACTATGGCCACAGAAGCCGATGTGCCAACAACTACCAAAAAAAAAAAAAAAAAAAAAAGAAGAAATTGGAGACATTTGTGGATCTTTATGCAAATTCAATAGTGAATATATTTTCATCGTTGCCATATACATCACTCCAGCGATGTTGTTAGATATAATTCAAAAATTCATAAACAAGAATTTGATGCTATATTCTATTGAATGTGCAAAATTATTGGAAGAGCCACCAGATCGTATACCTATAGTTCTCGATGGTGATTTAAATCTAGAATTAAATTCTGAGACTGGAAAGAAATTTTGTAAATTTATGAAAGATGTCTTCAATTTAGATATTAAGTCAAATACTTTAGTAAATACTGCACGTAATGGAACGACAATTGATGAAGTATTTACTCGGGAATTAGTCATTTGAGTGTCAAAATTATATATCTTATTTCAGTTACCATACACCAATAATTTTAGTGTTATTATAATATATTTTATACGAATTATTTCATTGTACACTAGTACAATGAAAAATTCCATTCATTGTACTGAAATTATTTTTTCAATAAAAATAATGCAGCAATACTTTTTTTTTTTTATTTTACTGTACCAGTTTCATAATGAGTTCCTGCAGTAAACAGGTTTTTAATGGCTGCGGCTGTGACATCATCAGTGACACTATCAGTCTCAGAGTAGAGCAGCAGCAACAGCAACTCATTATGTACCTGGTACATAATTTTGGTCTTTTTTTTTTTTTTTTTTTTTGGGCTGGTGCTGTATAAGCTTGCTTTCATGCATCATATGCCTCTGCTAATGCTAATAAATTTGGAGAATCCTCTCAATACCTGGAAGTAGAGAAAAAAATGGGGTGTTGCTTCATTGCAGAACATTTTTGTACTCAGTGTTTATAAACTCACAGAACTCTTTCAGCTGGGTTATGTGCATGGTGTAAATGTGAAAACATATATAAATTTTTATTTTGAGGACTTCTGTTTCAACAGGTAAGACATCAGCTGCAGTTTGAAGACGGTTGTGAACAATATGGGCACCACAACCAACATCCACAATATTTCTTTCCATTTCTTTCTTTAATCGGCTATACAGGCTGGCCTCGATTAATGCGATTAATTCGTCCCACAAGCACATCACGCAAAAGAAACGCGTTAATCAAATATAATAATCAATAGGAAAAATTATAATTGGTCCTTGACCTTCTGGAATGTCTATAAAGAATTTTAAAAATACCTTTTAAATAACTTTTTAACTGTATACAATGTAAAATATAATGAAAATAATTACGGAATTAAATGTTTATTGCATAAAACAGCAGTTCCCAAACTGTGTGCTGCGAAATATTTTAAATTTTCGAGGAAAACACAGCGATACTCGACATCTGTTGGACACTGCACGAACTACTAGCTTGAGGTAGTTCACAGTTTCAACATTTCTTATGAAGTTGTTTGGACCTAATTACTAAACGGAACTGTTAGGTATTTCTTTTGGTCTGGGTGCGCCGTGAAAAAATTACTGAGACACTAAGGGCACCGTGAACCGAGAAAGTTTGGGATCCTCTGACATAAAATACACAATGAAGAAATGACTGTTGCGGAAATATTTGAAGAGTGTTAACTTTCTCTTTTCATCAATCAATTTCCGATAGCCGACAACAATCTTCTCTGGGCCCTGGCGAAATAAATATCGCAGAGAACCTCAAACCTTTTGTTTGAGGTTCGCTGTGATATGAAAGATTTCATCTAGTTCTTTTAACGTTATCTCCTTCGCGGCAAAATTTTCATCTGGCTCATTTAAAAATTAGAATTTTTAAATGCAAGTCTGCATTGACTTTATTAGTGGGAGACAAACAAGTAACATGTCTTCTTCTGATGGTTGATGGAACACACCGAGGCGGGCAGCAGGCAAATGTTTGTTTATTGCCCATCAGATGTGCAGTAAGCTTAACACGCGATTCAAATCTTTTTCAAGTATCGCATAAAAAAAAAAAAAAAAAAGATCGCGTTAACTGGAAATTTGCATCATGTAAAGTGAAAAGTATAATTTTCTCAAATAGCGGTAACTGAAACATGCGTTAATCGAACTCGCGTTATGCGAGGCCTGGCTGTAAACATTATTTTCCCCTTTCTGTTACACCTCCAAAATTGGTGTTGTGTTTATCACCACAAAACCCAACTTTTTTGATAAATCATGTTTTTGATAACTGACAACAAATAGTGTGTCAATATTTTTGAAGTTTCATGAGGATCTAACTGAAAACCAAAACACGCAGTAAAATTTTAACTTCTTTTCTATTTTGAAGCATCACTTTGTTATTGATATAAAATTTTATTTATTTAAATCTTCATTAAGTTCATCAATTGCTATTGGTGCAATCATATTTAAAATAATAGCTGCACACTTCATTCTTGCAAAACCAAACTTTGGTTCAAAGAAGTTACATATTAATATTTATGAACAATCAGCTGTTTTGAAGCTTAAATTGTGAGTAGCAGTATGGAACACAAAAGTTGTTTCTTTAGCAGCTATTAAAAGGTCTTTGTCAAATGATCAGCTCTTTTTAATAATGATGAAAGTTTTGAAGAACTGGCTGCTGTAGCCAAACTAGTTTTGTTTTTCACATTTCAGATGATCTTTTATGTTTGAATTCCCAACACGAGACACTGAAAATTCAGATGAACTCTATTCACACTTAACCCTATCGATATAACCATACACCTTTTTCAGAAGAGGATATTCTTCTTTTAATGACTCAGTAAATATATATTTTCTTTTTGGTATTTTTAAATCATAAATTTAAGGGTTCTTTCTTCCTTTTTTTAAAAATTCACTTCAAAATGTAAAATATCATTCACAGATTTAACAAAATTTAATAATATAGAATTGCAATAATTTTTTTTTTTTATCCCTCACACAATTCTTGTGTTAGCCATGAGCTAGTGGAAATTGTATCATAAGTTGGTGTGGCCTGCAGTGTGCTAATTTAATTATACTGCTCTAAGCAAATAATATGAAAACAGTACAGGCAAGTACCATGTGCGAAAAGTTAAAAGATACATGGATAGTGAAAAGTGGCACGAGCAACAGAATACAGGATGTACTGGTATTATGAAAGAAATATAATTCCTGTTAAAATTTTTAGTGTTACTTGTAATAACTGTGTACTTTTGTTAACTGTATTAATTTTTGTTTGTTTGTTATAGGCTTGTTTTTATTTGTTTCTGTATTATAGTCATTATATGCGACAGATTTTAGAAGCTATTCGCTACTGTCATAATAATGACATTATCCATCGAGACATCAAACCACAGTGTGTCTTAATAGCTACTAAAGAGAACTCAGCTCCATTAAAGTTGGGTGGGTTTGGTGTAGCCTTACAACTTTCTTCTGGTAGTTCAGTATATAGAGAAAGTAAGTGAAAATCCTTCAAAAATCAATATGTCCATTGCATGTATAATTGTTTCATTCTCATCCTGATAAAAATAATAAACACATTATAGGATATCTATCAAGTCTGTAATAAATGTAAACATTTGATATTACTATGATTGCTTCTTGAATTTTTTTATAGCATGCTGGATGACTGTAATAAGGTTCATCAGTAACTGTGTTTTCTTAAATTTTTCAAAATTTCCTATAGTTTGAGATACTGTATTTTTTTTTTTTTCTAGATGATTGTTATTGAACTTCCTTTGTATCCATTCTTCATGTCCACACATCAGGATAATTTCAGTGTGGTCTTGTAAGCTTAATGACATTAATGGTGATGGACAATACAAACCTGTTACAAAAGAGCAGAAAACAAAATTTAAAGTTTTTAAAATAAAATCAGTTTATATTGATTTCATACTTTTTATACAACTGTAGTTTATACCACTGGAGAGGAGGTAAATATTAATGAACTTTTCTGGTTTTTGAAACAAATTGGAGTGTATAATCTTTTATGAATAGGTTTCTGAACTGAAATGAAACTGAACTGGCTTCATTTTAAATTATTTTATGTTATTCCTACGAATAGGCACGCTATAGCCATAGCAGCTAATGTGTAATTAAACAACCATACCCTGCACGTGTGTGCTTGTGCGCGCACGCACACACACACTGTAATTCCAATTGTTATATTTAAGATAGCACATGGAATGGAAAAGTATTAATGCCATTACTATATTTATTACAAAATATACTGTTTATCCTAGATAAATGTTTTTATTGCGATTTTGCAACTTCTTTAAAATGGTCTGTACAAATAATCCTTTATAATTATAAATAAATGATCCTTATTGTATGAGGGGTGATCATTTAATTTGTGGACTGGTGCAAGATCTTATCTTAATTGTCATCATCTGAATATTCTATGGATTTCTCTTTTTCAAAACACTCTCCCTTGAACTTTACACACTTTTACCACCGTCATACCCATGCATTAAATGATTCTTGCAAGCCAATTTTCGAAAGACTGCAAAAGTGCTTCCATTGTGGCTCTGCAAGCATCATTGTGTTGGATACAAAACACTTGCATTTCAGAGCTTTCTTCAGACGTGGAAACAGGAAAGAAATCACACAGGGCTAAGAGGGATATGGCAGAACCTCGGCACCTATGGCAACGACTATCGCCTGTGCAATATTAGCCATATGGAGCCTGGCATTGTCTTGATGGAGAAACCACTTCACACCAGAAAGTTCAGTCACACCGGAATATGGCTGGCCTACCAAGACACTCATTACCATAAGCTTCATTCATCTCTTTTAACTGTTTCCGATGCATTTGAGCCCTATCTGATAATGAATCACATATTGCTGTTCAATCTGTATGTCCAACATGATACTTGCTTCAAAACAATTGTTGGTAACACACTGCTAAAAAAAACTCTTCATGCAACACTAACTCGACAAGTACTGGCATGTGCACACAGTCTGCTCGGTAGCGATCAGGGAGAGGGTCTGTCATGGAAATTAAAGAAAGTTTGCGTGGTAAACCTAAAATATTGCACCAGTCTGCAAATTAAATGATCACCCCTCATAAATATGAGGATACATACTGATACCATGGTTATAGAGTCCTTTTATTATCCAAGTTTCTTACAACGACCGACTAACTGGTTAAAATAAATTTATTAAAATAAATAAATGATATATACATAAAATAAGATAAAAGCATTAAAATAAAATATGATAAAAGTGTTAAAATATAATATAATAAAAGTGTTAAAATATAATATAATAAAAGTTAAAATACATAGAAGCTTTTGAGGTGAAGTGCCTCTTTATCAGCTAGTTGGTGAATGGTGTACTTCAGTATATATTGATGGTTACAATAGCAAAAGTCAGCCTGGCATGATCATGTATCGTGAGTCTGGTGTCAGTAGAACAGAATTACGTATATGTGATGACTGCCAGTGCTCATCGAACTGCAATACAGTACATTCTATAATAGAGTTTAAGTGTGATTCATAGTACTATTATTGGTAGCTATGTGCAGTGCTTCAAGCCATGAGTGCTGGCGTTAATCATGTGAATAGGCAATGATTTCAATATCCTGTCGGGGATCAAGGTTGTGCTACTCAATCCAGTAATGCCCAGCGATTGTGGAACGTTCAAAATTAGCGCTTCGCAGAGCCACCTCATGCTCAGAAACCTGGTCTTTCAATCTTCTACCAGACTCACCTACATAACACTCCCCGTAATGTGGTATACGGAACCACTCCTTATGAAAGGAGGAACAGGTGTTTTCACCTTATTATTTCTAAGGTGAAATTTAATTTGGAGTTCCAGTCAAGGTGGTCTCACATGCTGCACTCAGTACCTCAGAGGGTATTGAAGGTGGCGAAGCTTCAAATTGGAACTTAATGAATTTCTCAGGGAAGGAAATTGCCCAGGAACAATAAGAGCAGACAGTCAAGTAGGCAATAAGTATTGTTCTGAAGATATGGTGAGCTTATTTCCACTTGCAGCATCATAATGATATTTCGTACACCAGACCCTTTTGTAATAATATTTGCCCTATAGTGCAAGGAAGCCACAGGCTTTTGCTGTACTGGCAAAAAAAACAAACCAACCAAGTAGATGCCCACCAAAATACAAATCATATACCTCCTCCTATTGGTAACGATCCATCTGACCTTAGAAATTATTCAAACTGTCAGCCTTAACTACCTGCAAGGACAACTTGTTCCAGCAATCAATGATTTGCTGGCTAAAAGTAAACTTCCTAAAATTTAATCTAAACCTCTTCCCCTGTAATTTGAATTTATTGTCCCTAGTTCTGAAATTCTTTATAACAGTGAAAATAACAGTGAAAATTCACCTTCATTCATTTTACTAATTCCTCTCAGAGCCTTTGTAAACCTCAATCAAGTCACCTTTGAGGTGGCTGGTGGCCAAGCTCTGTAGCCCGCATAATTGGAGTCTTTCTTCATATGGTCATCCTTTTGCCAGTCTCACCATTTGAGTTGCTCATCTTTGAGCCCTTTCAAGAAACTCAGTCTTTTTTGAGATGTCTCCATACTTGAACGTGGTATTCTAAATGTTGTGTTATAATTGCCTTATACAATGGAGTTGTGATCGCCCTATCTCTATAGTATAACATTCGATAAATCATCGATAGGACCTCTTGGGCTTTCCTGGCTGATCTTTTACACTGTTCAGTAAACTTCATCTGCCTGTATATTAACTCCCAGATCCCTTTCTTTCTCCACTCTTTAATTCAGCCCCATGGAGTATATAATTTATTTCGAAGTTGCTATCCCCCAAGTGCAAGACATGATTTTTCCTTAACAAAACCATGTTGTGTGTCCTTCAGAATGCCATATCTATCTAAATATCCCTGGATTGCACTCTTATTCATTACCTCTAAGATTTTTCCTACCAGTGAAGTCAGACTAGCTGGTCTGTAGTTACAACTTTGCTCTTAGAACTTCCTTTATGTTTGGCGATATGTTTGCACTTCTCTAATCCAAAGGAGTCTCCTTTGAGTCCAAAGATGCCCTCATAATTAACCTCATTGGTTTCATATACTCCCTGGTGATCTTCCTCAAAACTACTGTGTATATGCCATCAATTCTGGGAGCCTTACTTGCCTTTATGCTCAAAATGTTTTTTAGTAAACAATCACCTGTAATTACAAAATTGCTAATTTCATATGACGCCTCATTCGCAGCAGAAGGGTCTTTCGTCAGTAAAGGCCGATGTAAAGTACCTATTCGATTCATTGACAACATCAGCTGGGTTAACTAAGACTTACCCAAGCCGGGTGCACAAGAGTCTCTGATCTCATTAGCTTCCTTCTTCATTGTATTCACATACAGGAAAAATTCCTTGTCGCCGTTCTTTGCTCTCTTAGCCAATGATTTTTTCATACACAGCCTTTGCCTCCCTCACCTTATTTGTAGTACTATTACAGATCAACTTGTACCTGTTGTAGGATTCAGTACTTTTCATCAGACTGTAACTATACCATGCTACCTATTTGAACAGCCAGCTCCACATTCATCCATTTTGGCATCCTCATCCTGCAATATTTTCTTAATTGTATTTAGTAAATGAAAGATTAACAAACCTCAGTATGTCCTATATATATATATATATATATATTAATAGTTATATTAGTGATAAAAGGAAAGCAAGAAATAAAGCAAAGCAAGAAAGTTAAAAGACAATAACTAATATTTATGGGTTAATGCAGTTGCAAGCAATCATGCAATACACCCACAATGTCTACAGAATATCAATAGAAAAAGTAAATCAATCCAATAATAAGAATACCATCAAGGACTTAAGAAAACGCAAAAAAAAAAAAAAAAAAAAAAAAAAATTATTATTATTATTATCGCTTTTTACCGACAATCTAGATGACTTCAACTGGGGCCAACCACCCAGAATGAAGGCAAAAAACGACAAGAAGTTCTCTGTTTCTGTGATGATCAATATATGCTAAGTGATTTAAATCTAAACCAAATATAAACCAGTATAGGCCGAACATAAATCGAATATAAATAAATCGAATGAAGATAATTAATTAAGAAAAATTTTGAAATATTAGAATCAAAGGTAAGAAATATAAGTAAAATATAAATGTAAGCATATATTAATCATCGTTGACCCGACAGAGAACGTAATTTAAGGATTAAAATAAGATTAAATATATAATACATACTACATTTGACCGTATCTAGGACATAATGTAATAGTCGTCAAAATAATATGTGGTGCCCCCTATGTGATGGATACGGTAAAAATAAATAATTAAATTAAATTAACGCAAAGAGAAACATGCAGATAGTAAGAAGAAAAACTAAAGGAGTAGGAAAAATAGAACCTGAACTCCACAAAGGCGAAAAATAGTGGTATAGATAAGAAATAGTTTCTCCTACGTCCTCGGATTGCCCTAATAATTTCGGAGAAATAAAAATAAAGAGTGTAGGACAGCTTAAAGGCATTACAAGATATAAGTCGTGGCTCGGGTATGCCCGGGATTGCAAACCCGTTCCTATAGTAGGACCCTGAGCTGAATTTGCATGTTATCTCAGCGTGAATTTAAGTAAATTAAATGAATTTAACTATATGTATTAAAAAAAAAAAAAAAAAAAAAAAAAATGATACACTGTAATTTGCAAGCCGGTGGGTACAAGTTTTCTACGCCGTAAGACACCAAGAATGCAAAGTGTATCCTATTTACATATATACATGGCACTAAATATAACGATTTTATTGAAAATTATATTGAAACGATAGGTTCAGAAAACAAATTTTTTTGAAATTAATTATGCTAATTGCTTTCCTGAAGTGATATTTCAGGTAAGCGATAGGGAAATTATTATTGATCAACCTGCCGTACAACGCTGTTAAGCCCGCTGAACAATTTTTATTACTATTGCAGATATAAGCAATCCTTAAACATTGCGATAAAATTATATTAGCATGCACTGATTTTGATACATTTGATTTCCAGTTTGTAAGGCTGACTACGTTAAAATTAAATGCATCTCTTTTATTATATACGTTTACGTCTATTTTATTATTATGTAATATTTCTATATGAAGATCCAAGTAATTTGCTATAGTATCGGAACTATTAGTTTTTTCCAACACAAGCTCCCCTGGATATAATCCACTGTAATCCTGGACAAAATGTGGACAATTAAAAACACATATATCATCTACGTATCTGTATATAAGTAGGTTATCTTGAAATTCTCTTTCTGTATAATACAGATAAAGGTTTGCGATTATGCTTGATGCTGGACTTCCCATAGGGGTGCCAGTGACTTGCAAATATAACGATGTTCCGTCATATACATAGTTATTAAAGATGCATAATTTTATTAGAGAATTCCAATAGGTTAAATCAACCTTTATAGCATTTTTATTTTCTAAATATAGTTTCTGGAGGACGACTTCTAAGTTATTAAGGTTAATGCTCGTAAATAGACTGTTAAAGTCAAAAGTTTGTATTTGATGAATATTATTATTTTTTAGAGCATTTATAATAGGTAAGTTATTATTTATTATAATAGTTTTATTTAAGTTATTTAATATACTTTTAAGTAACTTTTCTAACGTTTTTCCGGGAAATTTCGCATAACTATCTCTACATGATGTTATGAATCTAAAAGCAATTGGTGTTTTGTGAAATTTGGGTATGCAATATATAAATGGATATTTTAGGTTATTATACTTTAACTTTAATTTTTTATGCAATGCAATTAATTTTTTGATTATTATATTAGAAGAAGATGTTATCTGTTTATATGTACGGCTAGACTGTAGTTCATTTTTTATAATATCTATATAATATGATTTACATATGATTGCATAATTGCAAGCAGCTTTGTCAACGGGAGTTATTATAAAATGTTCATGTATATCTTTGAGCTGCCTATTTATTAATTTGGTATTATATAGATTATCCTGTACGAATTTCAATTGATTATATTTATTAGATATGATATTAAGCATTGTAAATAACCACATGTGATAAGCTTCAACCGGTATATTATGTTTGTATGCTGATCTTATGCAGTATTTTAGTAAATCTAGATATAACAATTTTTAAAATTAGATTTATTAATAGGTGGAT
Source organism: Mastigoproctus giganteus (assembly GCF_048544385.1). Lineage (NCBI taxonomy): Eukaryota > Metazoa > Arthropoda > Arachnida > Uropygi > Thelyphonidae > Mastigoproctus > Mastigoproctus giganteus. The sequence goes on along the minus strand of NC_143583.1, from coordinate 160,967,906 downwards.
TAGGTCGAAATTTAAAACCCAGTGATAAAATATCTCTAAGTTCAGGATATGGGATTATATCTAAATTGCCGGTTATAATGTGATTATGGTTAGGATCCACGTATCTATGAAATGAAGGTTTGTGACAAACACATGTATCCTGTCCGATGTTAATATTGTGAAGGTTTGTAGCTATTGTTTTATAGTTACACGCTTTAAGACCAAATGGTTTAGAATATCTAAATCTGATATTAATATGTAAGTTATTAATAGGCAGCAAGTCATTACGTAAATTAATAGTTTTATGTATATCTAAATCATCCATCATTTTATTTTGAAAGTATAAGATGAGGACAGAGTTTTCAGGCTGCTTGCTAACATTCAAAATATTAATTCTGAATTTAAAAATATCCAATATAATGTGCATAAGGTGGGAGGATGCAAAGACGTAATCATTGGTTTTTCTATATAGTGCTTTGAGTACACTAAGTTTAATACTGAAAAGTGTGTTGTGAATTTTGCTAATATTTATAGGATCCGTATCCCACATTTGAATAAATCTATAAAGTCTCCTAGATGTTCTCGGTTGCTTTTATACGTGTTGGATTTACTATATTTCCTATTGCGATTATCTTTACGAAGTTTGGCAATTTGAAACATATTATAAACACAAATATCTTTTAAATTATTCGTCATATATTTTTGATTAAATTTATTATTTAGACCGTATGGATATAGTGTTTTATATTGTAACATGCTAATTTCTTCTTGCAATAATCTTTCATTTGCGTTGTTAATTACGTTAAGTATTGAAATGAAAATATTACCAAAAGTATGTTTTTGGAAATGTCTGAATTCAATATCATGTTCCAGATTACCTGTTTTCTTACTGGATTTGTTATTATAAGTTTTAATATCGGAACGATGAAGGTTCATTCTGATATTTAGTTTATTGCTAGTTTGACCAATATATTTAACATTGCATGTACGACAAGTGATCATATATATAACATTATTCATTTTACAGAATATATGTGAATTCGTATTCATTGTAGCATGATTTGGATGCATATAGGGGCAAGTAAGACATAATTTGTTATTACAAGGTTGAAATTTAAGAGATCGGATATTAGTGCCAGAAGCATTATATGCTAAACTGCTCTGTAAAGTGTGTGATATTTGCGTATGTGTAAATGTATTAACATGGTTAGGATTACTATCCAGGGCAACAATAGTATCCTCGGTCACTTTTATCCTACTCTGCCGATGTAGTATATTATTATTATTATATTTGAGTGACATAATAAGCGCAAAGTTAATATAAAATAAAATAAAAGCAAAGTTAATATAAAATATAAAATAAAATCAAGATGCGCAATCATAAATCCATGAAGGTAAAATTAAGAAAGATCAATCAATGCAGTTAAGAAAAAAGAAAAAAGAAATATAATAGAAAAAGCAATCATAGGTAGTGTATACTTAACCTAAGCAAAGCTTTTGTATATATTAATAGTTATATTAGTGATAAAAGGAAAGCAAGAAATAAAGCAAAGCAAGAAAGTTAAAAGACAATAACTAATATTTATGGGTTAATGCAGTTGCAAGCAATCATGCAATACACCCACAATGTCTACAGAATATCAATAGAAAAAGTAAATCAATCCAATAATAAGAATACCATCAAGGACTTAAGAAAACGCAAAAAAAAAAAAAAAAAAAAAAAAAAAAATTATTATTATTATTATCGCTTTTTACCGACAATCTAGATGACTTCAACTGGGGCCAACCACCCAGAATGAAGGCAAAAAACGACAAGAAGTTCTCTGTTTCTGTGATGATCAATATATGCTAAGTGATTTAAATCTAAACCAAATATAAACCAGTATAGGCCGAACATAAATCGAATATTAGAATCAAAGGTAAGAAATATAAGTAAAATATAAATGTAAGCATATATTAATCATCGTTGACCCGACAGAGAACGTAATTTAAGGATTAAAATAAGATTAAATATATAATACATACTACATTTGACCGTATCTAGGACATAATGTAATAGTCGTCAAAATAATATGTGGTGCCCCCTATGTGATGGATACGGTAAAAATAAATAATTAAATTAAATTAACGCAAAGAGAAACATGCAGATAGTAAGAAGAAAAACTAAAGGAGTAGGAAAAATAGAACCTGAACTCCACAAAGGCGAAAAATAGTGGTATAGATAAGAAATAGTTTCTCCTACGTCCTCGGATTGCCCTAATAATTTCGGAGAAATAAAAATAAAGAGTGTAGGACAGCTTAAAGGCATTACAAGATATAAGTCGTGGCTCGGGTATGCCCGGGATTGCAAACCCGTTCCTATAGTAGGACCCTGAGCTGAATTTGCATGTTATCTCAGCGTGAATTTAAGTAAATTAAATGAATTTAACTATATGTATTAAAAAAAAAAAAAAAAAAAAAAAATGATACACTGTAATTTGCAAGCCGGTGGGTACAAGTTTTCTACGCCGTAAGACACCAAGAATGCAAAGTGTATCCTATTTACATATATACATGGCACTAAATATAACGATTTTATTGAAAATTATATTGAAACGATAGGTTCAGAAAACAAATTTTTTTGAAATTAATTATGCTAATTGCTTTCCTGAAGTGATATTTCAGGTAAGCGATAGGGAAATTATTATTGATCAACCTGCCGTACAACGCTGTTAAGCCCGCTGAACAATTTTTATTACTATTGCAGATATAAGCAATCCTTAAACATTGCGATAAAATTATATTAGCATGCACTGATTTTGATACATTTGATTTCCAGTTTGTAAGGCTGACTACGTTAAAATTAAATGCATCTCTTTTATTATATACGTTTACGTCTATTTTATTATTATGTAATATTTCTATATGAAGATCCAAGTAATTTGCTATAGTATCGGAACTATTAGTTTTTTCCAACACAAGCTCCCCTGGATATAATCCACTGTAATCCTGGACAAAATGTGGACAATTAAAAACACATATATCATCTACGTATCTGTATATAAGTAGGTTATCTTGAAATTCTCTTTCTGTATAATACAGATAAAGGTTTGCGATTATGCTTGATGCTGGACTTCCCATAGGGGTGCCAGTGACTTGCAAATATAACGATGTTCCGTCATATACATAGTTATTAAAGATGCATAATTTTATTAGAGAATTCCAATAGGTTAAATCAACCTTTATAGCATTTTTATTTTCTAAATATAGTTTCTGGAGGACGACTTCTAAGTTATTAAGGTTAATGCTCGTAAATAGACTGTTAAAGTCAAAAGTTTGTATTTGATGAATATTATTATTTTTTAGAGCATTTATAATAGGTAAGTTATTATTTATTATAATAGTTTTATTTAAGTTATTTAATATACTTTTAAGTAACTTTTCTAACGTTTTTCCGGGAAATTTCGCATAACTATCTCTACATGATGTTATGAATCTAAAAGCAATTGGTGTATGCAATATATAAATGGATATTTTAGGTTATTATACTTTAACTTTAATTTTTTATGCAATGCAATTAATTTTTTGATTATTATATTAGAAGAAGATGTTATCTGTTTATATGTACGGCTAGACTGTAGTTCATTTTTTATAATATCTATATAATATGATTTACATATGATTGCATAATTGCAAGCAGCTTTGTCAACGGGAGTTATTATAAAATGTTCATGTATATCTTTGAGCTGCCTATTTATTAATTTGGTATTATATAGATTAGATACCAAATTATATTACCAGATTATTATATAGATATAATACCAAATTAATAAATAGGCAGCTCAAAGATATACATGAACATTTTATAATAACTCCCGTTGACAAAGCTGCTTGCAATTATGCAATCATATGTAAATCATATTATATAGATATTATAAAAAATGAACTACAGTCTAGCCGTACATATAAACAGATAACATCTTCTTCTAATATAATAATCAAAAAATTAATTGCATTGCATAAAAAATTAAAGTTAAAGTATAATAACCTAAAATATCCATTTATATATTGCATACCCAAATTTCACAAAACACCAATTGCTTTTAGATTCATAACATCATGTAGAGATAGTTATGCGAAATTTCCCGGAAAAACGTTAGAAAAGTTACTTAAAAGTATATTAAATAACTTAAATAAAACTATTATAATAAATAATAACTTACCTATTATAAATGCTCTAAAAAATAATAATATTCATCAAATACAAACTTTTGACTTTAACAGTCTATTTACGAGCATTAACCTTAATAACTTAGAAGTCGTCCTCCAGAAACTATATTTAGAAAATAAAAATGCTATAAAGGTTGATTTAACCTATTGGAATTCTCTAATAAAATTATGCATCTTTAATAACTATGTATATGACGGAACATCGTTATATTTGCAAGTCACTGGCACCCCTATGGGAAGTCCAGCATCAAGCATAATCGCAAACCTTTATCTGTATTATACAGAAAGAGAATTTCAAGATAACCTACTTATATACAGATACGTAGATGATATATGTGTTTTTAATTGTCCACATTTTGTCCAGGATTACAGTGGATTATATCCAGGGGAGCTTGTGTTGGAAAAAACTAATAGTTCCGATACTATAGCAAATTACTTGGATCTTCATATAGAAATATTACATAATAATAAAATAGACGTAAACGTATATAATAAAAGAGATGCATTTAATTTTAACGTAGTCAGCCTTACAAACTGGAAATCAAATGTATCAAAATCAGTGCATGCTAATATAATTTTATCGCAATGTTTAAGGATTGCTTATATCTGCAATAGTAATAAAAATTGTTCAGCGGGCTTAACAGCGTTGTACGGCAGGTTGATCAATAATAATTTCCCTATCGCTTACCTGAAATATCACTTCAGGAAAGCAATTAGCATAATTAATTTCAAAAAAATTTGTTTTCTGAACCTATCGTTTCAATATAATTTTCAATAAAATCGTTATATTTAGTGCCATGTATATATGTAAATAGGATACACTTTGCATTCTTGGTGTCTTACGGCGTAGAAAACTTGTACCCACCGGCTTGCAAATTACAGTGTATCATTTTTTTTTTTTTTTTTTTTTTTTTTTAATACATATAGTTAAATTCATTTAATTTACTTAAATTCACGCTGAGATAACATGCAAATTCAGCTCAGGGTCCTACTATAGGAACGGGTTTGCAATCCCGGGCATACCCGAGCCACGACTTATATCTTGTAATGCCTTTAAGCTGTCCTACACTCTTTATTTTTATTTCTCCGAAATTATTAGGGCAATCCGAGGACGTAGGAGAAACTATTTCTTATCTATACCACTATTTTTCGCCTTTGTGGAGTTCAGGTTCTATTTTTCCTACTCCTTTAGTTTTTCTTCTTACTATCTGCATGTTTCTCTTTGCGTTAATTTAATTTAATTATTTATTTTTACCGTATCCATCACATAGGGGGCACCACATATTATTTTGACGACTATTACATTATGTCCTAGATACGGTCAAATGTAGTATGTATTATATATTTAATCTTATTTTAATCCTTAAATTACGTTCTCTGTCGGGTCAACGATGATTAATATATGCTTACATTTATATTTTACTTATATTTCTTACCTTTGATTCTAATATTTCAAAATTTTTCTTAATTAATTATCTTCATTCGATTTATGTTCGGCCTATACTGGTTTATATTTGGTTTAGATTTAAATCACTTAGCATATATTGATCATCACAGAAACAGAGAACTTCTTGTCGTTTTTTGCCTTCATTCTGGGTGGTTGGCCCCAGTTGAAGTCATCTAGATTGTCGGTAAAAAGCGATAATAATAATAATAATTTTTTTTTTTTTTTTTTTTTTTTTTTGCGTTTTCTTAAGTCCTTGATGGTATTCTTATTATTGGATTGATTTACTTTTTCTATTGATATTCTATATATATATATATATACAGGGCATCTCAAAAATACACGGCATAACTTCAGGAATGAGTTCCTCCTATGTAGACAAAAATATTTTATATCAACATAGTTCCGGAAATGCTTGGTTCCCGAGTTATTAACTGGAATGTCTTATCTCGCGTAGGTGATTTCTTTCATCACAAGGTACTGACAGAATCTGGTGGTTTTCCATTCAGACCATGTACTCAAATCAGGAGCAAGTGGATGTATGGTTTGGCGGAAGGCAATGCTCTGGAGGCTTGTCGTTTTTACCACGAAAGGTTCCCAGAACGAAGATGTCCAGACAGGAAAACATTTGTAGGTATTCATCGCCACCTTTGTGAACATGGGACCTTTACACCTCGTGCTGCCGACAGAGGACGACCAAGATCTATGACTCCTGAAGTAGAGGGGTGGACCAACTGCCTGGCCTCAATGCTCACTGATTTAAACCCACTAGATTTCTTCTTGTGGGGCCATTTAAAGTCATTAGTGTATTCGACTCCGGTAGCTGATGTGGAAACTCTCCGCAATCGAATTGTGGCAGGTTGTGAGACAATACGAAACATGCCAGGAATTTGGCATTGTCTTCGCGAGTCCATGATATGTCGATGTTGAGGCCTGTATTCAGGCAGAAGGTGGACATTTTGAACAATTACTATAAGATGATGTGAACAGTTAAGTGTCATAGACAGACCTTCAAAGCTTGGAAACTAAGCATTTCCGGAACTATGTTGATGTAAAATATTCTTATTGTTTACATATGAGGAACTCATTCCTGAAATTATGCTGTGTATTTTTGAGACGAGACACCCTATATATATATATATATATATATATATATATATATTGCATGATTGCTTGCAACTGCATTGACCCATAAATATTAGTTACATGTTGGTTACAGTTGCTGTCTTTTTGGCTTTCTTTCCTTTTTTATCATTGATATAATTATAAACACACACACACACACACACACACACACACACACGCACACACACACACACACACACACACAGGTGTTCAAAGAAAGTGCATCACCTAGGAATTTCACATTTCTAACCCTTTTTCGCGATAGTATGTTACATTAATGACTAGCATCACAAATAGAAATATAAACAAAAAATATTTATTAATAGTTAAGGCAACGCTAAGTAATATTTGACAGGTGCTCTCAAAATATTCCAAAATGAGCATTTTGCAACCTTTATACAACAGTTTTGGTAAACAGGAAATTATGGCTGAAATGTTATCAGAAGTCCCCAGGACAATTATGGCTGAAATGTTATCAGAGGCTCTCAAGACGAGTAACTTGTTGTCGCCTGGTGAGATTGGCAAAAGGGTGTCCATATGAAGAAAGACTTCGAATATGTGGGTTGCAGAGTTTGGAAACTAGACACTGTAGAGGAGATTTGATTGAGGTGTTTAAGGCTGTGAGAGGCATCAGTAAAATGAATGAGGACGGAATTTTCAAGGTTATAAATAATTCTAGAACTAGGGGACATAAATTCAAGTTACGGGGGGGGGGATGTTTAGATTGGACTGCAGGAAGTTTTATTTTAGCCGAGTTATAAATTACTGGAATAAGTTGCTTACATGGGTGGTAGAGGCTGACAGTTTGGGGAAATTCAAAGGTCATCTGGATAGTACCTTCGGGTCAGGGAAGCGCATGGGCTGATAGATTTAATTTCCTTTTCTTTTACTAATTATTATTATTTATTTATTTTATTTATTTATTTTTTTTATCATTGTTTTATTCGGTTTTTTTTTTTTTTTTGGCCGGTGCAGCATAAGCCATAGGCTTTCTTGCACCATGCGGCCATTACTAATACTAATTTGCTTCAGTTTATCATTTTAAATGGAAAACAAAATGAAAAGTTCACCAGGTGCAAATTAATATTTAGTTGAACCGCCTCTCACCCTGATGACAGCAGTACACCATCGAGACAAGATCAATTTCTGAATATAATCAATTGATAGTTTGTGGTTCCAAACATGAATTATGGCTTCCTGAGGTTCACGAAGGGGCTTTGGTTTCTTTCTGGCAACTGCAGATTCCACACGATGCCAACAGTTCTATAGGATTCAGGTCCAGGCTGTTTTCCGGTCAGCTAAGAGTTGTAATGGACCGTTCTTCCAACCATTTTTTCGCCTGTAACAAATATAAACACATTACTGTCGAACCTCTAATGCAGAAATGAAGCTAAAGTAACTACAGAAGTGCCTATGTACACTTTTTGCCCGACAAGGAGCAGAGTCGTCCTGAAAGATGCAGTTACTTGGCAGGTTGAAATGTTCTCTAATGGTTGGCAGAAATTTGCCTTCCAATATAGCCAGGTATCCATTGGCATTTACAGAACCTTTTATAAACTGCAGGTGACCATCCCCATATCATTTGGCTGGTAGGGAATTTTCCTGTAGACACCATACAGTCTGGTTGGTATTCTTTACCCTGTCTACGGTGAATTATTTATCTCCCATCAGAGCCATGCAGGTTGAATTTCTTCTCATTCGAGAAAATAACTGACTTCCACTGCTTGGGTGTCCATTTCACATGCTCCTTACACCAAATTAATTGGGCCTTTTTCATTTTTTGTATGACGAGGGGCTTTTTCTTAGGACGACGGGCTGCAAGTCCATTTTTGACGATTCATCTTCTGATTGTTACTGCACTTGCTATCACTACTGTATGTTTTTCCCATTCTCTTTTCAGCTTAGACAAAGAAGCTTTATGGTTTTTTAAGGCCTAAGCACTTCAAAATGCGGTCCTGGTTTGGCATAGAGACTTGTTTGTGTCCAGTTCCTTTTTTCCTATCAGCAGAACCAGTATTCTTGAGTTTGGAAAAAAATCTACCACTGTCGACTGATTACAAGATACTCTATAAGCAATATGATGGGAAGAACATCCTTCCTCATGTAAAGCAACAATAGCACTCTTTCTTCGTGGCATCAACTGCTCGTAACTCGCCATGCTGACATAAGCCAGGAATGACTGCAACCCTTGCAGATCGTGCTTATATAGCTGAAAGTAACAGCTGATGCAATATTACGTCATGACCTATGCATGTCAATCATATCTGATGCAATCTGTAAGAAATATTGCTACGTACTTACGTTATTTGGACGACAATTACAATTTTAAGGGGTGATGCACTTTCTTTGAACACCAGTGTATATATATATATTTTTTTTCTTTTCTTTTTTTTTTTTAATTTAATTTAATTTTATTTTTTAAAATTTATTATTATTTTTTTGCAGTTTATTATTATTTTTTTGCAGGCTTCTAGGAGTGGACATCCTAGGGTGGGATGCTGGCACCCACTAGTCTTGCACTTCACTAGTTGGGTGCGGGAGTTAGGTACATATCATACCCTCTATGATAGTAGACCCAGGCCTTGCTTTTTGTTGCCAGGGTAGGCACCGGGTGATATTTGCTCAATTGTGGCTATCACCTGGTGGCTGAGTGGCCTGTTCACTGTAACTCTTTTAACTACACACTCTTTTACACACGCTTACATTAATAGGCCACCATATTTAGACGGAGTATTATGCCTACAATTATATTTGTGGAGATGGATGTAGATTCGGGTGCCACCGTGTGACTGGAAACATACATAATAATTAAATGCAGTATGTTCTATGTTATTAATCAATTTTCAAAATAATGAGAGGAATTACCTCAATGTATGCATGTAGGACATTTCTTCACTAACACTCTCCTTAAATTTAAATGAATATTAAAATAACAAAATGAATTCTACCCTCTGAGGCAGCCCATTTGCGATCCAATGTACCCAGTATCCATGGTCCGAGAGCTCTAAACCCATCACCAAAATACATCAGAACTCCAACAAACGACAACGAGTGGGAGACGACATTGTCTATAAATTAAAAATGAATAAAAACTTCAGAAAATCATAAAATTCTAAAACCTTATTTACTTTCCTTAAGTGTATGGGAGTTTGCGACCTTAGTCATAATTTCAGGATAATAAACTTAAAATGAATTGTTGAATTTATATATGAGAGATTATTTGCTGTCATGGAGCATGTGTGCATGTAAATGATGAGGTATCAGAAATATTATAGGGGCATTGTATGTTAATCAAATTAAGAGTTAATTTAATTGCCACCATTTCAGCTATTAATAATTTTGTATAGTTATCTTGGATGTTAATAATTTTTGCCTAATTAAATAAAAATGTATGGTCCTTACTAATAGCATGGAAGGCCAATTCAGATGCCACGGAATGTGAAGCACATACTGAAGCCGTGGTTGTTTTACTCATGTATGCAGAGTACAGCATGTCACTCTCTGATATGATGAGTCAATCTTTACACAAAATATAAATTAAATCATTTGTCTGAAACCTGACAGAAGATTGGATAGAATGATTGTGTAGTATGTCTGCATAGGTTTAGAAATAATTGTAAATTCTGTCTTTAAAAAGTTGATTCAGTTGTTTATGCCATTGTTCAATGTAAGGTACAGAAATAAAATATTTTTTTTGTTGCTGTTGTTATTCTGAGTTACAATTGTTCAATCTATTTGCTGCTTGTCCTTTGATATGTATAATTACAGATGGGGTCGCTATGATTTCAAAATCTGTTTGTCAATATTTCTATTTTGGTGTTTAAGGCTGATTCAGATGAAGGATACTTAAATGCAGTAAGAAATTGATTTAACACGATTAATCTTTTATATGTGAAGGGGTGGTAACTGTCATAGTGTAAAAATATGCCCATATTAGTAGGTTTCCTATATATTTTGAAAAGAATGCCATTCATGTTACGGGTAAGGGTTAAATTTAAAAAATTGAATGATCTATTTTCCATGTTCTCAGTTTTTAAAGTAAACTGTAGTCTAGGGTGGATATTATTGAAAGTATGTAAGATTTCTTGTGTAGTAGTTGAGTTGGTAATACCAAGGATGTCGTCTAGATATCTACCGTAATATGTGATCCTAGGAAGTAAAGGTGATAAATATAACTGTTCGATTTTTAATGGTAAATTTCCACCCTGAGGCCACTGAGATTTAGACCCATCAGTAATCCAAAAATCTGTTTGTGAACCTTGTTTTGGAACCTGATGTAGTTCGCTTCAATTAAAAATTTGATCAAATCAAAAATTACTATAATAGGAAATTTTGTATGGTTTATTGAGAAGGAGTTTTTACTCAACATTTCCCATATGTGATATCTAGCGTATACTCTACATTCACTTTGGTGTTTAGTGAGGCAACATCAAGACAATATAATAAATCATTCTCTTTTAACTGTATATCTTTTAAACTATTAAAAAGAGCATCAGAATTTTTTATACCAAAATTTATAGCTTGTCAAAATGATTTTACTATATTGTATAGATGAGTGCTTGTACGAGATGATTGGATGGATGGGGTAGTTCAATTTATGTAGCTTAATTTGACAAAAAAGTGTAGAAATATTATGTTCTTGCTTTTAAACTTTTGAGTTGGCCCATAGAAATGTGATCCTTCTTTCGGTATAAAGTCAACCATTTGATGTATTGTTTTACCAAATTCGAAAACAAGTCTGCACTAATTTCTTGATAAGTCGAAGCATCAGAAATTACGATATTTAATTTGTTTATGTAATCTATTTTATCAACTACTACTACAGTGTCCACTTTGTCAGCATATTGTATAATGTTGTTGTTATTTCTTTTAGGGTCATGTAACACTGAAAGCTCAGTCTTTTCATTTTAATTTTAAGTTTACTATCCTGTGGTCATGACTAATGTCAAAGTCCCATCCACTTAAGGAAAGTAAATAAGGTTTTGGAATTTTAAGATTTCTGGAAGTTATTTTTATTCATTTTAAAATTATAGACACAATGTATTCTCTCACTCGTCGTTTGTTGGAGTTCTGATGAGGGTAGAATTCATTTCATTATTTTAATATTTGTTTAAATTCAAGGGGAATGTTAGTGAAGAAACATCTTACATGTATATATTGAGGTAATTTCTTAATGGTATGTATGTCTTTATGGCTTCTGCGAATTTTGCTATAAAAGTATTCCATAATTTAAATGTATTCATCCCCACTCGGCAATCTGCCCAATTTGTTGATGCCCTATAGCACCTTAAACGGTCAAAGTTTCCTCTTCTGAAGTTAAAACCTATGCCTTTATGTTTCGCTACCACAACATCTTTCTTCATATTCCAACTGATGATTGCATGATCATTTCCTGAAAATAGTTCTGTAATTTAAACCCCGTGATATCATCAGATTTGTTAGTAATGAGGTAAAGAATATTCTTGACCTCATCAGTTTATTTAAAGAAATTTTTCCCCCAGGATGAGTTTCCCTCTCCCGTTTATTCCAGTCACTCTGGGGCAGATTAAAGTAGTAGTAGTAGTAGTGGCAAGTGATGCAAGAAAGCCAGCTTATATAGTATCAGCCAAAAAAAAAAAAAAAAAAAAAGCACAGTTCACCATCCACCCGCTTGATAAGTTACTCTGGGCTACTGCTACCCATGAGTATTACCTTGCATTTTGTCAATGTTAAACCTCAGCTGCCATTTCTTAGCCAATTGACACAATTTTCCTAGATCTTGTTGCAGCCTCTCACTCTTATGAGTGTCGGTGTGGGGTGGGTTCACCCCGATGAGTCCACCCTGCCAATCTTTGTATCATATGCAAACTTAAACATTAGCCTGATATACCTTCATCAATATTATCGATAAATATTGAAAATAACAATGGACCCAGCACTGAACCATGGGAACTCCACTGATAACATCAGTCCACAAAGAGTAGTGTTCTCTGATAACCACTCTGTCTTCTTCCACTTAACCATCCCTTTATACATAGCAGTAATGTGCCCTTAATGCCACACATTGCTGCAGTTTGTACAGCAGTCTTTTATGTGCAGCAGTATCAAAAGCATTCCTGAATTCCAAGTTTATGATGTCAAAATTACTTTTTGAATCCAGTTCCTTGGTTACTACTCATACGAGGACCGGTAAGAAAGTAATGCCTCCTAATTTTTTTGCTTTCAAATGTGGCACCACAGATCATTTTGCATATTACTGAGTGGTCACTAGAGGTCTCTAGTTTCACCATAATGAGTGGCACTGTGATCGATCTTGTGAGTGCAGCACGCGGAGAGTTCAAAATGGTGGACGTTACAGATATGTATCAAGCAAAGAGTGGTGATTGAATTTCTTAACAAGGAAGAAGTGACACCTATTGAAATCCATAGTCTTCTCAAAAATGTTTATGGTGACAATACTGTAGATGTGAGTACTGTTAGGTGTTGGGTAGGACACTTTAAGAGTGGGGGAAATGACGTCGTTGTTGACAACCCCTGAAGCAGCCAGCCAGTAACGTTGGTGATAACAAGAGCCAGGTCGACGGGCCCAGGTGTCAAATGATTTATACCAGTTTATTTAATTTTTTTTAGTTTTTTTTCATCCTTAACTCCATTTTATATTAGTAAAACAGCTCTTTACCTTACTATTAGTAAGTGTAGGACAGAAAGGAAATTCACCTTTCTTTTTTTTCTCTTATTCTCAAACAGTAGCTGCTTGGTAACTAAGTGGCACTGCTGTTGCCTCCATGCAGCTGGGCTAGAAGCCTGGGAGAGGAAAGTAACACTCTCAGGGCCAAAAGAGCAAACATGAATAGTAAAATGACTGCTACTACTAATACTACAGGGCTTCAAGAGAAAGCCTTACCTAATAATGATACAGACAATACAGAAAAGACAGAGACAGAAGATGGATATGTCTCACCAAAAATACCGACATAATACCTAGTCATACCTGTTGCAGAAGATCAAACATTACAATGTAAGTCCCCATTCGTCATCCAAAAAACATTGGAAGGTCTAGAGGGATCTCCCAAGTCAGTCTGGCGCCTTAGATCTGGGGATGTACTAGTGGAAACAGAAAATCTCAAACACTCGCAAAAGTTGCTAGCAACAACAATATTTGGAGGAATAACAGTATTTGTAACACCACACAACACGCTGAATTCTTCCAGAGGAGTGATCTCTAAGTGGGACATGTTAAATGTGTCAGAGGAAGAGCTCACAGAAGAACTGAGAAATGAAGGAGTGATAGGGCAGAAAAGAATAATATCTGAAGAGACAGAAATGTAATTCCAACAAGAAACCTTATCATAACCTTTAACAGTATGAACCAGAGCTGTAATGCTCAATACGTTCTATGTTGATATCAATATTTGTAAAAGAATAAGAGGAGTCTACCTCAATATGATACGTAGAACACTTCCGTATGATACTCTCCAGAAAATAAAACAAAAACAATTAAAAAATCAAAAATTTTTCATTACAGTAAAAAATAATTAAAAATCAAATGAAAGCAATTAAAAATTAACTCAAAGAATTAATTTTAATGAAAAAATACGCAAAACGATTTCCTTCCTGAAGCTGACAATGCTTTTCAACCATACGTCATGATCACAGGAATGAAAATTACTAAATAGGGGTGAGCATGGAACTTAAATAGGGATTATTTGTCTTTGCGCATGCACATTAAGGACCACGAGTTGGAGATTAGATGTGGCTGGTGAACATTAACAGAATTCTCATGTAATTTAATTTTGATGGTTTCTGCAATTAAGTCTCGTATAATTATGTTGGACACTAAGTATTTTGGCCTCGTTAAATAAAAAAGTATGTTTTTCATTAACGGCATGAAAGGCTAATTCTGACGCCTCTGAACGAGAAGCACTAACTGAGGCTGCGTGTTGATTAACACGAAAATTCAGAGGAAACCATGTAGAACCCTGATAAGACGAGTCACAATCACCGCAAACTTTTTTGTGTTGCGAACGAGGAAAGGACTGAGCGATTATTCAGTATAGTGTGTAATTTCCGTATTGGCCTGGCCACAATTTAAATTTGGCATCTTTAAAGAATCTGCTAAGTTGTTTTTGTCACTGTTCAACATATGGGACAGAATTAAAGTATTTTTTGATATTGCTATTGTTGATTGGTGTTTTTTTTTTTTTTTATTCTATCCCTAATACCCTAATTCTACCCTAGCTTGTACCCTAATTCTGTCTATTGTAGCAAGTGGGTAACCCCTGTTTAAGAATCTGCTGGTTAATATTTGTATTTCTGAGCCCAAAGCAGATTCTGTCGTTGAATATTTATAAGCATTGAGAAATTGATTAAAGATAATCGATCTGTTATAGGTGAATGGGTGATAGCTGTTATAATGCAGAAGCATACTGGTGTTTATATGTTTTTAATAGATGTTAAATTGGATTTTATTCGCGTCTCGAGTAAGCATGAAGTTTAGAAAATGTAATGACTTAGTATCCGCATTCTCCCTCTTCAGTATAAATGTGTGAGTCTAGAATGAATATTATTAAATGCATGTAAAATGTCTTGGATGGTTCTACTATTGGTAATGACTAGAATATCGTCTAAATACCTCCCATACTATGGGAGGTATTTAGACGATGTTCTAAATACCTTCGTTCTAGATACAGACAGGGTAGGTAAAAAAGGTAAACTGCAGCAATTATCAACCCACCGCAGGATGGAAGCTTCCTCAACAATTCATGCTGAGGGAAATGGACCATAATCTGCCATGCTGGCCCAGTGCGGGTTGGAAGATCATTGGCAGACCGTATTTAGCAGTCCAGGGCTTGAACCCCAGTCTACTCAAAGAGCGTGTACTACTGCACTCCCGCCCCTGACCACTCGGCTATGGAGGCAGAAAAGGCGACAAATGTATATTTTCAATTGTAGAGAGATAGATCTCCGATATTATGCCGCTCAGGCTTAATCCCATTGGCAAACCAAAAATTTGTTTGTATACTTTGTCTCAAAAGGTGATATAGTTGGCTTCAACTAGTAGTTTAATCAAGTGAAAAATTTCCTTAATAGGAAGCCTTGTATAATTAATCGGTATTGAATTATTATTTAACATACCCCAAAGAATATCTAGTGTGTATTCAATGTTTACATTTGTATATAACTTGGTAACTCTTAGTGAGAATAAATTATCATTACTGCCAAGTCCTTAAGGTTATTAAATTACAGTCCTTAAGGTTTTAAATAGTGTATCGTAGTTCTTAATCCAAAATTGTATCACCTGTCTGAAGGGTTTTATAATTTCTATATAAATGTGTGGTCAAGAATGAAAATGCCGAGTTTCTATAGGAAATAATTGGCCGAATAGGAAATCTGATCTTATGTAATTTTACCTGATTGAAAAGTGCAGGAATATTGTATATTCTGACCTTCAATTCCTTTAACTGAGCCATAGTAATGTAGTCGTTTTTCAATACGTGGTTAGCATTTTATTGTATTGATTGACCAAATTGGTAAACAGTGCCAGATCTACTTCAAGAGAAGTGGAGGTATCCAATACCACTGACATTAATATAATCAGGTTTGTTGAGTATTATCACTGTATCTCCTTTATCAGCTCTCTGAATAATAATGCCTTTATTTTCTCGAAGTTCACGTAAAGCTGAACTGTCGTGTATTCAATTTAGGAAGTCTCATTTCTTTTATGTTATTCACCACCTAGTTAACTTGTTGAAAAAATAAATCTTTTTGTGGAACAGTTAGGCAGATGGGCTCAGAAGTGGCAACTGAAATTTAACATTGACAAATGCAAAGTACTGCATATCGGTAGCAGTAACCCAAGAGAAACGTACCACCGTGTGGAACTACACTCAGGGAGTTGGAGAATGAAAAAAAAAGACCGGGGGTAATTGTGCAGTTAGATATGAAGTTCTCCGAGCAGTGTAGATGGGCTGCCAGAGCAGGTCATGGAGTTTTGTTAATGATATATAGGAATTTTACTAGCAGAGACAAGGAGGTGGTTATCACTTTGTATAAGGCAATGATCAGGCCACACCCTGAGTACTGCATACGGATCTGGAGGACTCATTTTAGGAAGGATGTTGAGTTACTAGAATGAGTACAGAGAAGGGCAAAAAGATTGCCGAGTGGAACAAGAGAGGCTTAAGTTCTTCAAGTTGCAAAATCTGGAGACTAGGCACCTGCGAGGTGATCTGATTGAGTTGTATTAGGCCTTGAATTGTTTGAGCAGGCTCGATGCTGATGGGATACTTCTGCTTGCATAGATTAAGAACCTGAGTGGGCATAGATTCTAATTGAGGAAAGACGGTTGTAGAATAGATGTGTGGAAGTTTTCCTTTAGCCAGCGAGTAGTTGATTGCTGGAACAGACTTCCATCTGTTGTTGCTGTGGAAGTTGATAGCTTATATAAATTTAAGCCTGAACTAGACAAACATTTGGAGTCACCAAATGGGTGAAATTGGAAGTTTTTTTTTTGGCGGATGTTATATAAAATTGCTTTCCTGCATCATATGCCTCTGCTAATGCTAATGTACAAACTGTAAAGGGGAACACACAGCTTACTCTAAAAAGTGCGAAAAATTGAAACGAGAAACTAATTCAGAAATATAAAATGGAACACGATGCAACGCAACTAAGCAGCAAGGAGAATAATACAGCCATGGCCTACAATCAAACCAACATATGCACAATCAGTGACCCAATATAAATCAGTAGCAGTCCAAACCGAAATCTCCATGCTACCAAAAGAATCATTTACTGGATTGAATATTCAGTCCAGTAAATGATACTCCAATTTCTATTCTCATAGAACAGATACCCACAAATCAGCGCCACAACAAAGACCAACATAAACCTACAAACACCAAAGAAACTGAAAAGATGGATATAGGAAAAATAAGCACATCTGAAGAACCAGTATTTGAAATTTTTACAGAAGAAGAAATGGGCCGGCATATCTACCCAAAAAAAAAAAAAGAAAGAAAATATAAGAATGCTTCATTTTGGAAGCAACCTGAAAGACCTAGGAAAACCAAATAATGGAATAGTTCATCCAGTGGAATTGTAGAGGACAATGAGTCAATTACGACGATGTCCAGTTAATAACATACCTAAGGCAATTTGCGTTTGCCTTCAAGAGATATACCTTAGACAAAGACACTCGTTCAATAAAAAATTATACAATATATAGGAAAGACAGAATAAGAGTAGGTCCAACACATGGAGGGGTAGCCATCTTGGTCCGTAAACCATAACCCAACCAAACACATTCTTTTAAACAGCAATCTAGAAGCGATAGCTGTAAGAATAACACTAAGATTTAGAGTAATCATCTGCTAAGTATACCTTCCACTGTCCAGTATATCTACTGTCTATTAAATACACCATGAATTGTCAAACTAATAGAGTAAGCTTATCTGCAAAAAGATCTAAACCTCCCAAACATTCCTAATTCATTTCACAAATATACGTGGTCTCAATTCTAATCTCAACGATGTCCATTTCCACTTGCAGTCTGCCAAACCCCATATACTTTTTCTGACAGAATCTCAGTTATTGGTTGATTCAACTACTGCTCATCTCAGTTGCCCAAATTATTCGCTGTATGATTCCTTTCGCCTCAAAGGTGGTACTTGTGCATATGTCCATTCCGATATTCCCTGTCAGAGACTTGGTAATTTGGAATCTTCTCTTTTCAATCTTCTCTGGCCTAAAATCTCTCTACCTCATTGTGTCAAATTCATCTGTTGTCTCTACCATTCTCCCAACTCCATTAATCACTTGGAGCTCTTTAACTTCCTCTCTTTGCAACTTGACTTTCTCCAGTCCAACTTTCTTAACAGTGAGGTAATTTTCCTTGGTGATTTTAATGTTCACAACTCCAGCTGGCTTCCATTTTCTGGTTACACCGACCCAGCTGGTCGAGATGCTTAATGACCTTGCACAGATTGTTCATTACCTACAAGAATACCGGACAATCCTAGCCATACAGCCAACACGCTTGATCTTTTTCTCACAAACAATCCTTCTTAGTACATGGTTGAAGTGAGTGGTCCTTTAGGCACCTCAGATCACAACTTGGTGATTGTCTCTTCTCCAATGGAGCCTTTATCTCATGGCTATTCACAACCTCGTATTGTTTGGCATTACAAGAATGCAAAATGGAATGACTTGCGAAATTTCTTTTCTTCTTTTCCTTGGTCGGATTACTGTTTCAAAACTTCTGATGTCAACGTTTGCTCTGATGGTGTCAGTGAAATTATTCTTGCAGGAACGAAATCCTTTATATCCCACACTCTACTTTAAAATCTCATCCTTTATCTAAACCTTGGTTTTCCAATAAATGTGCTAAGGCTGTTCAAGAGAAGAATGTTGCATATCGTAATAGGTGTGATTTCATTTTCTGCCTACACTAAAGCTCACAACAATTGTAAAGCAGTTATTAATCAGTCCAAACTAGATTTTGAACAGGCTAAGAGTAGAAAACTTGCTTCTTGCCCTAATGGTAGCCGAGCATTCAGGTCTCTTGCCAAAGCTATTTGCCCATCCCTGTTCCCACCTCTGTCAAACCAGATGGTTCTGTTGTCACTTCAACCAAGGATAAAGCTGACCTGCTAGTATCCCATTTTTCCTCCAACTCATGTATTAATGATCTTGGTAAAACATCTCGAACCATTTCCAACCATTCAATGCCTCCTGTAGTCTTCTGTCAAAAGGATGTCAGAAGGATTTTGACGAATCTTGATGCTAAGAAAGCTCCAGGTCCTGATGGTATTTCTCCACTTGTTCTCAAAATCTGTGCTCCAGAACTTACTCCTGTTCTTTGCCGCCTTTTTTCACTTTCTTATTCCAAAGGTGTTTTTCCTTCTGCTTAGAAGTTTGCTCACATCCAGCCAGTTCCTAAAGAGGGTGACAAATCCCTCCCATCTAATTATCGGCCCATTGCAATTACTTTTACTCTTTCTAAAGTAATGGAGAAATCAATTAACTGCCAACTGTTAAACTACCTAGAAACCTTCAGTCTCATCAACGATCACCAATATGGATCCACTGGTGATATTCTGGCTTATGTTACCCATTTATGGACTAATTCAATGGAAAAGTTCGGTGAAACACAAGCATTTGCTTTTGACATCTCAAAGGCTTTCGATCATGTTTGGCCTAAAGGTCTTCTAAACAAGCTTCCATCTTATGGTTTGCCAAATGTTTTTTGTAATTGGTTATCCAGTTTTTCTCTCTGATTACTCACTGAGGGTGATGGTAGATATCTCTCTGTCTTCTAACTTCTCCACTAATGCCGGTGTCCCTCAAGGTTCAGTTCTTTGCCCCACTCTTTTCCTCTTGTATATTAATGACATTCGTTCATTGACTGGAAATCCTATCCATAGTTTTGCTGAAGATAGCACATTGCATTCCACTTTCCATTTTGAGAAACCTTGTCTTGCTCAATCAGCCTCAACTTCTCGAAAATCTGCTACCATTTCCTTAAATGCTGATCTCCAGGTAATTCTCCAGTGGGGCAAAGACAACTTAGTTGATTTCAATCCTTCTAAAACTCAGTCTTGTCTTATATCTCGCAAAAAGGATTCTTCTGCTCCTATACTTATCTTTGGTGACACTACGATTTCTAGGCAAAATGATATATCTCTTTTGGGGATTACCCTGACTTCTAATCTCTCTTGGCACAAGCACATTACAAATATTCCTTCCTCTGCCTCTAAAAAACTTGATTTTCTCTTTCTCTCTCGATGTTACTTTTTTTCGAAACAGCTGTTCGCTCTGTACAAATCCGAAATCCGCCCTACCATGGAATATTGCTCCCACATCTGGGGTGGTGCCCCCAAAACCTCTCTCAGGCTTCTTGATTCCGTTCAGAAGAGGGCAGTTAGGTTAAAAAGAAAGTGCAGCCATTATCAACTCGCTGCAGGATGGAAGCCTCCTCAACAATTCATGCTGAGAGAAATGGACCATAATCTGCCACGCTGGTCCAGTGTGGGTTGGCAGATCGACCGTATTCAGCAGTCAGGGGCTTGAACCCTGGTCTACTCAAAGAGCGTGTGCTACTGCATTCCCGCTCCTGACCACTCGGATGTGGAAGCCTAATGATTAATTAATTGTTCACTGTTCTTCTGAATTAGCTTCTATAATTCCCGCTCTCTCTTTCAAACAGTCCGAACACGTGCTGCCTCCAGCCAACATCCGTTTACTGTCCAACTTCAAACTCACAGAACCAACTTTTCATCTTCCCTGTTTATTCATTCAACTGCCCATTTTTGGAACCTTCCTTCATACATATTTCCTGAAAATTACTGTCTACAGAAGTTAAAATCCAACGTCAACAAATATCTTGTTTCGTCTTCTCAACCTCCAACCCAAGCGTGGTACTAAGTACTATAGGTTCTAATTCCTCTCGTGTTTGTGGTTTACATAAAAAAAAAAAAAAACCCTTCTCCACAGGACCAGATATACCATTTGAAGAAATAGCACTATTAGAAACATATGATGCAAGAAAGCACGCTTATACATCATAAGCGGGAAAAAAAAAAAAAAAAAAAAAAAATTTTTTCCCATTTCACTGATTCATTCATTCCAGATGTTTGTCTAGTTCAGCCTTAAATTTGTTTAAGCTATCAACTTCCACAACAACAGGTGGAAGTTTCTTTCAGCAGTCAACTACTTACTGGCTAAAGGCAGGCTTCCACACATCTATACTACAACTGTCTTTTCTCAGTTTGAATCTATGCCCCCTCAGGTGATTATTCTGAGCAAGAAGGAGAATCCCATCAGCATTGAGCATGCTCAAACCATTCAAGGCTTTATACACCTCTATCAGATCACCTTGCCGGTGCCTAGTCTCCAGACACTGTAATTTGCAAAACTTAAGCCTTTCTTCGTAAGAGCACCCCTTTGTTCCATTCACTAATCTTGTTGCCCTTCTCTGTACTCGTTCCAGCATCTCTACATCCTTCTTGAAATGAGGCCTCCAGACCCGTATACAGTACTCTAGGTGCGGTCTGACCATTGCCATATACAAGGGAATAATCACCTCCTTATCCCTGCTAGAAAAATTCCTATATATCATCGACAATACACCATGAGCTACTCTTGCCGCCCGTTTGCACTGCTCAGAAAACTTCATATCTGCTGGAACAAACACCCCCAGGTCCCTTTCATTCTCTACCACTGTCAGTGTAGTATCACAGAGTTGATACATTGCTCTGGGGTTGCCGTTTCCCATATGTAGTACTTTACATTTGTCAATGTTAAACTTCATTTGCCACCTCTCAGCCCATCTGCTCAACCTTTCCAGATCCTGTTGCAGTAACCTAGTGTCAGTAGTGTCCTTGACAACCCTGCCAATCTCTGTATTGTCTGCAAACTTGGACATTAAGCTTGATATACCATCATCAATATCATTTATAAATACAGAAAACAATAATGGACCCAATACTGAACCCTGAGGGACTCCACTAATAACATTAGTCCACGATGAGCAGTGTCCATTGATTACCACTCTCTGTCTTCTCCCCCTCAACCACCCCTTTATCCATAGCAGCAATTTGCCTCCAATGCCACACTGCTCCAATTTGTGCAGCAGTCTTCCAAGTGCAACAGTATCAAAAGCATTTCTAAGATCCAAGTATATAATATCAAAGTTATTCCCTGCATCCAGTTCTTTTGTGACTGCAGCATAGTATCCAGTCAAATTGGTCAGGCAAGACTTCCCCTTAACTAAACCATGCTGTGTCTGAGCTATAACTGAAGTCTTGTCTAGATGATCCTGCAGTGCTTCTTTAACCAGTGCCTCCATTAATTTTCCAGTAACAGAAGTTAAACTAACAGGTCTATAATTACTTGTGTCGCCCTTTGATCCTCCTTTGTGAATTGGGGTCACATTTGCACATCTCCAGTCCATGGGTAATTCCCCTGAGTCCAAGGAAGCTCTCATAATTATGGCCAAGGGTTTGCTTACTTCCTTTGCTGCCTCCTTTAATATAACTGGATAGATCCCATCCACCCCTTAGGTGCCTTTCTTGTATTTATCTTCAACAATTTCTCCTCCACTTTACTCTCAGTTATTACAAGATTCTCTAGCTTACTGCCAGAGTTGAATACACCTCTGGCATTCCCCTTCCTGAATAACTCCTCATGTGTGAATGTCGATGCAAAATATTCATTCAGTTTGTTAGCAACCTGAGCAGGATCATTAGCATTAGTAGAGGCATTTGATGCAAGAAAGCAAGCTTATGCAGCATCAGCCAAAAAAAAAAAAAAAAAAACCCACTTCCACTTCACCCCTCTGTTCGTTCAAAATACCTGTCCAGCTGAGCCTTAAACTTATTTAGGCTATCAACCTCCACTACAAGGGATGAAAGTCTGTTCCACCAACCAACCACCCGCTGGCTAAAGGCAAATTTCCGCACGTCTATCCTACATCTGTCTTTCCTCAATTTGAATTTATGCCCTCTCAGGTGATTATTCTGAGCGAGAGGAAGAATCCCATCAGCATTGAGCATGCTCAAACCATTCAAGGCTTTATACACATCTTATCAGATCACCTCGTTGGTGCCTAGTCTCCAGACACTGTAATTTGCAAAACTTAAGCCTTTCTTCGTAAGAGCACCCCTTTGTTCCATTTACTAATCTTGTTGCCCTTCTCTGTACTCGTTCCAGCAGCTCTACATCCTTGAAATGTGGCCTCCAGACCTGTATACAGTACTCTAGGTGTGGCCTGTCCATTGCCTTACACAAGGGAATAATCACCTCCTTATCCCTGCTGGAAAAATTCCTGTATATCATTGACAATACTCCATGAGCTACTCTTGCAGCCCGTCTGCACTGCTCAGAGAACTTCATATCTGCCTGCACAACCACCCCCAAGTCCCTTTCATTCTCTACCACTGTCAGTGTAGTACCACAGAGTTGATACGTTGCTCTGGGGTTGCTGTTTCCCATGTGTAGTACTTTACATTTGTCAATGTTAAACTTCATTTGCCACCTCTCAGCCCATCTGCTCAACCTTTCGAGATCCTGTTGCAGCAGCATAGTGTCAGTAGTGTCCTTGACAACCCTGCCAACCTTTGTATCGTCTGCAAACTTGGACATTAAGTTTGATATACCATCATCAATATCATTTATAAATACAGAAAACAATAATGGACCCAACACTGAGCCCTGAGGGACTCCACTAATAACATTAGTCCACGATGAGCAGTGTCCATTGATTACCACTCTCTGTCTTCTCCCCCTCAACCACCCCTTTATCCATAGCAGCAATTTGCCTCCAATGTCACACTGCTCCAATCATCAACAGTTGACCCATTGATATTAAGTGGACCAATCTGATTCATCCCCTTCCTTCTAGAGTTTACATAAGTAAAGAACTCTTTGCTGTTTTTCTTTGCATCCCTTGCCAAAGATTTCTCGTAATCTGCCTTTGTCTGCCTAACCTCCTTTGTAACTTGGTTACAGATCAACTTGTATCTATCATAGGCTTCTGTCACATGTTAATTTGTATGTATCCCATTTATTTTTCTTCTCTGCCATATTTCTTATTAGTTCATCTGACATCCACTTAGGCCTAAACCTTGAACGATATTTCTTAGTTGGTATGTAAAGCCTAGTAGCTTCCAAGATAAATTCTTTGAATGCTTCCCATTTTGAATTTGCTGTTGGTAACATCATCACTTGGACCCACTGTATAGAATTGAAATACTGTCTCAGTCCATCGTAGTCGCCTTTACGAAAGCAATAACCCTTCCCTTTACCCCTAGTGGTAGTTACCTCTTTGAGTAAATCCCACTTCAGCACACTGTGATCACTGCCACCTAGTGGTTTCTTTACCTGCAGATTCTTAATGCCTGAAGAATCACTACTGATAATCAAATCAAGAGTATTACTCCCTCTATTTGCCTCCTGAACATGCTGATGTAGAAAACAGCAGACCTATAAGAAATTAGCAGACCTTTAAGAAAACTAAATAAATTTGACTCAAAAATAATCCAAGAATAGCCAACTGATGATGCAGTTGAGTATGTCACAAAAACAATATTACATACAGCAGAAGAAACCATACCAAAATCCTCCTCAAAATTACCATTACACCCAAAAATCAAATGGAGCGATGAATGCCGTGTATCTAAAAAAGAGCAAAGTAAAGCCTGGAATACCTTTCGTTGCAGTCCAACTACAGCTAATCTTATCCAGTATAAACGTGCCAGTGCAAGAGCAAGGTATGTCAGATGCTGTAATAAAAAGGCACTTTGGATGCACTTTACTTCAACCGTCAATCAAGAAACTGCTGCACATAAAATTTGGAAAATAATCAGAAAAATTAGTTGTAAAAATCAGATAATTCATATCATGGAATGGAGGGGACAGAATGTTTCTGACTCTGCTCAAAATGCTAATATCCTAGGGCAGGCAGCGTTTCCCAAACTGGGGTCCATAGACCAGTTCCAGGGGATCCATGAAACGAACCCTTTGGACTGGTCAAATTATTTGTTATATGTGTATAGCAAATTGATGATAAATAAAGTTATTATTATTTACTTATATAAAAATATTTTACACACACACACACAGAGAGAGAGAGAGAGAGAGAGAGAGAGAGAGAGAGAGAGAGAGAGAGAGAGAGAGAGAGAGAGAGAGAGAGAGAGAGAGAGAGAGAGAGAGAAACATGTATATATATTGGAGTGTCTGATGACTTTTAAATTGTCCTTGAGGTAGTAGTAGTAGTGGCATGTGATGCAAGAAAGCAAGTGTATGAGCTTATGCAGCATCAGCCAAAAAAAAAAAAAAAAAATCACACCATTCCCTCAAATGCCTGTCCAGTTCCTCAAATTTATTCAACCTATCAACTTCCACAACGACAGATGGAAGTTTGTTCCAGCAATTAACCACCCGCTGGCTAAAGGCAAATTTCTGCACATCTATTCTACATTTGAATTTATGCCCCCTTAGGTTTGTAATCTGAACAAGTGGAATGATCCCATCAGAATTCAGCGTGCTCAACCCATTCAAGGCCTTATACACCTCAATCAGATCACCGCGCAGGTGCCTGGTCTCCAGCCACTGCAATTTGCAGAACTTAAGCCTCTCTTGGTAAGAGGATCCCTTCATTCCCCTCACCAATCTTGTTGCCCTTCTCTGTACACGCTCAAGTAAATCTACATCCTTCCTAAAATGAGGCCTCCAGACCTGTACGCAATACTCAAGGCGTGCCCTCACCATTGCCTTATACAGAGGGACAATCACCTTTTTCTCCCTGCTAGCAAAATTCCTATATATCATTGACAAAACCCCACGACCTGCCCTGGCAGCCTGTCTACAGTGCTCAGAAAACTTCATATCTGAATGCACAATTACTCCCAGGTCTTTTTCATTTTCTACCACCTTAAGTGTAGTACCACACAGTTGGTATGTTTCTCTGGGTTTACTTCTACCCATATGCAGTACTTTGCATTTGTCAAGGTTAAACTTCAGTTGCCACTTCTTAGCCCATCTGCCCAAATTAACTAGATCCTGTTGCAGTACCACACTGCCATTACTGTCATTAAGAACCCTGCCAACCTTTGTATCTTCTGCAAACTTTGACATTAAGCCTGATATACCTTCATCAATATCATTGATAAATATACAAAACAACAGTGGACCTAAAACTGAACCCTGTGGGAATCCACTAATAACGAAGAGCAGCACCCATTGATTACCACCCTCTGTCTTCTCCCACTTAACCATCCTTTTATCCATTGTAGCAACTTACCCTTAATACCATTCTGCTCCAATTTGTACAATAGTCTTCCATGCACAACAGTGTCTAAAGCTTTCCTGAAATCCAAATATATGATATCAAAATTATTTTTTGCATCCAGTTCCTTTGTAACCACATCATAATATCCTATCAAATTTGTCAGACAAGACTTTCCCTTAACAAACCCATGCTGTGTCTGAATTATTGCTGCAGTCTTGTCTAGATGATCCTGCAATGCATCTTTAACCAGTGACTCCATTATTTTACCCGGAACAGAAGTTAAACTAACTGGTCTGTAATTACTCATGTCACCCTTCGATCCCCCTTTGTGAATTGGGGACACATTTGCACATCTCCAGTTGGGAACTCCCCTGAGTTCAAGGATGCTCTCATAATTATGGCTAAGGGTTTGCTTACTTCCTTTGCCGCCTCCTTTAATATAACTGGATAGATCCCATCCACCCCAGGTGCCTTTCTTATGTTTAACTTCAACAATTTCTCCTCCACGTTGCTCTCAGTTATTACAAAATCATTAAGCACCCTGCTACAATTTGATAACCTTCTGCCATTTTCAAACCTTAATAACTCCTCATGTGTGAATGTAGATGCAAAATACTCATTCAGTTTGTTTGCTATCTGAGCAGGATCATCAACAGCAGAACCATCGATATCCGGTGGGCCAATCAGATTCATCCCCTTCCTTTAAGAGTTTATATAAGTAAAGAAATCCTTGCTGTTTTTCTTAGCTTCTTTTGCCAAAGATTTCTCGTAATCTGCCTTTGCCTGCCTAACCTCCTTTGTGACCTGATTACAGACTAGCTTATATCTGCAACAGGCTTCTGAGTCACTTGATAATTTATATGCATCCCATGCTGTTGTTGTTATTTGGTTTTTAGGAGGGAGCGCCTCCATAGCCAGGTGGGAAGGAGCAGCAGTGCGTAGCACACGCTTCTTGATTAGACCGGGGTTCGAGCCCGTCACCACCAAATACGGAGGATGCGGAAAGGTCATTCAGGGAATGACCACCGCATATCCCGGAGCAATATGGCCTTAGTTGCTAATGCTCCTAAAAACCAAATAACAATAACAACAGTTTTTAGGAGCATTAGCAACTAAGGCCATATTGCTCCAGGAATATGCGGTGGTCATTCCCTGACCTTTCCGCATCGTCTGTTTTTGGTGGTGACGAGCTCGAACCCGGGTCTAATCAAGAAGCGTGTACTACGCACTGCTGCTCCTTCCCACCTAGCTACAGAGGCGCCTTCATCCCATGCATTTTTCTTCTGTGTCACTAGTGTCATTAGTTCATTTGATAACCATTGAGGCCTAAAACATGAGCAATATTTCTTAATAGGTATGAAACTTTTAGTGGCATCCACGATTAATTCCTTGAATGCTTCCCACTTAGAATTTACTGTTGGTAACATCGTCAGTTGATCCCACTGTATATAATTTAAAAACTGTCTGAGACCACCGTAGTCACCTTTATGAAAGCAAAAACCCTTCCCCTTAAGGCCGCCTCCGTAGCCAGGTGGGAAGGAGCAGCAGTGTGTAGCACAAGCTTCTTGATTAGACCGGGTTTCGAGCCCATCACCACCAAATATGGAGGATGCGGAAAGGTCAAGGGAATGACCACTACGTATTCCCGGAGTAATATGGCCTTAGTTGATAATGCTCCTAAAAACCAAATAACAAACAAACCTTCCCCTTAGCCCTGATGATAGTTACATCTTTAAGTAAATCCCACATCAGTACACTGATCACTGCCACCTAGTGGTTCCCTTATCTGCAAATTCTTAATACACGAATGTTCACTGCCAATAACCAGATCAAGAATATTACCCTCTCTGGTTGCCTTTTGAACATGCTGCTGCGAACTAAGAGAAGTTTAAGGGATAGTAGAAACATGTAGTGAAGTAGTGGTGAAAAAGTGAAAGAATTTGAAAAATCTAGTACAAAATGAACTCGGACTGAGGAAGAAAGCAATAAAAAAAAAAATAATAAAAAATTGTACAAATAAATAAATAAAAAAATAAATAACACTATTCAGATATGGGAGGGCAATTTTAGCAAGAGGTCGAATCAAGTGATGGGGAATATGCAAAATCTGAATACAGTAAAAGAAAAAAAACCGATACATAGCAAGGAATTTCATATATATATATATATATATATATATATATATATATACACAGTATATATATATATATATACACAGTATATATATTATTTTTTAAACATGTAAGTGAATCATGAAGAAATACACATCTGGAAAAATTTAATAAGAATTTGGTGTATAAGTATTAGGGGTCAAAACTATGCCCATGAGGCCATAGGGCCAAGTATTTTGGTATGAAACAGAAACAGATAGCCAAGTATGGCTATCTGTTTCTGTTTGCCATTTGCCAGTTTGTCTAGGTTCAAATATACTGAGAATATAATTTCAATATAGTTTAATTACTTTAATATACATTAAATTTAACAGAAAACTGGCAGAATAACTGCTTGTACTCGTTATTCTTGAGTTGGTACCGACTTTTATTATTCTTGATTTACCTCCATTATTTTTATTATTAATTTTCTCAGCTCTCTGTTGGGCTAGTGGTTATTCTGCCAGTTTTTTGCTAAATTTAATTTCTGTCAATTTCTGCAACTCTGTCCCAGTCTACAGATGCCCACTTCTTTTGTTGTTGAAAATATTCTCACGTCCATATTTGAACTGCTTATGTCATTCATATTCTGGTATGATTTAATGGAGTTGTGGAGGGTTTCGTCACCATAAACAGCTTTAACATTTCTTATGTTAAAATTCACGACTGGTGCTGTGGTAATTTAAAGCAGTTATATCCGTTCTTTGCTCTGTGTCAAGATTTTGTCACGTTAATGCTGCTAATAAAACTGGTTGTTTCTTGCAACTTGTCAGCCTGCTGGCCAGTCTCTGTACCACCGTCTTTTAGAGAAAGTTTGAACTATAACATACCACTTCGATTTATTTTCAGACTCTTTGAACTTAAACTGTAACAGCACCAATCCGTGAATTTTATTGCCACACCTCGTACGTTTATTGTTTTATGAGAATTTGTGCTAAGGGTTGTTAATACATAAAAAATTATAACTAATGCTATTTTTATATTAAATACTGTTGAATTTTATTGTGTTATGCTTTTTAATATCTTCAAACAATGAAAAATAAGTCTTTCACACAGATGCTTATTGCATATTATTTTCATATAATGTGTTTTTTTAATGAAGCTGATGTTCATATTTTTACAGGCAGAGTAGGTACACCTCATTTTATGGCTCCTGAAGTGATTCAGCATAAACAGTATGGAAAGCCATCAGACATGTGGAGTTGTGGAGTGTTATTATCTATTATCCTAACTGGAGCTCTACCATTTATTGGGACCAAGGAACATCTCTTCCAGAATATTTGCAGTGGCCAACTTAATGTACGGGCCCTCTGGGAAGGCTTCTTCCCTAAATGGCTAGTTGCTGTCCTTCATTTCTTTACTTATTTATTTACTTTATTAATGGTAATGTTGGCATGTATGCATGAAACATAGAGAGCATATCTAATGAAACAATATTTTAAAATTAAGATATTTTCAATTAGTAACAAAGTGGCCGTCTTGAAAGTGTATCAATGAATATCATGCATTTTTAACAAAACACTATTATGAGGTTTACAGTATTAAGGTAATAAAATATTTTCTTCTCCCAGCAGCTTTTATCAAGATTTGTTAGTGGTTGTCTGCAAAGGATATTTGCTGTGCTATAAAACTGTTTAAATAGTACTACTACTTTTGTATATAATAAGAATATGTACAAGTAGTTTTATGGAGCTGCTGTAGATTCTCTGTGAAGTGCCATGGTAGCAAACGTAACAATGGAGAAATTTCAATAAATATTTCCGGTTATTGGCAGAGGATGTATTTCTGTATCATTTAAACTCTTGTTCGATTTATATCAAGTTTATGTTGGATGCCAAAATGGACAGAGCTCTGCTATTTTTGAATATATTAGTATTGAGGGAGAATGGGCAACATATAATCAAAGTTTATTGTAAAATGTGTACTCCACAATTTGTACATTATAGCTCAGCTAATGGAGATAAGAATAATATAGCTGAAGCTATGTTAAGGAGCACATGGTTCAACTGCCATTGATCAGAGGATTAAGATGAAGAGTTAATGGTCATGCCTATTGTTGTTATTCCCCAGGCATTCACCAATAAACCAAAGTTTTGTTTTATTGGTTTTAAGTGCTGTTTACTTTCCTTTTTATCAGTCTCTGAATGTATCAGTAGATACTGCATGCTCAGAATATCAGAAATGGAAACAGAAGAAATTAACCTTTTTAGGAAATGTAAGACTCCCTGTTGTGGAGGTAAATCAGCATTTGATTACTGATTTGAACAAATCCCTGCATGGTCATATGTTTGGAACGAAGCACATCAGGTTGATTTAAAGTATTTTTTATTATAGTTAAAGATAAAGGTTGGCAGCGAAGGTACTCGCTGGAGGCACTTTACATTGGAGGGGAAGATATGTGCAATAGATATATGGAGATGCATATTCATTCCATTTATAAAAAGTTAATAAGATATGGAAAGCATTGGAATAGTTACTAGTCAGACCAGTTCACATACCCTTAATGAATATATCTCTGTATACTGCTGCCATGGATGAGGAATATTATGGGTAGTAATGCACCATAATATGTAATGCACCATAATATTATGGGTAGTAATGCACAAACTATAGGAAATTTTGGAATTGGTGAAAGAAATAAGAGGGTGAAAGACTTGCGGAATTTGCAGAATCTCAAGGACTGTCAGTAATGAACACTTTTTTCAAGAAAAGGGCGAACAGAAAGTGGACATGGAAGAGTCCAAATGGATTAACAACTAATGAAATCGACTTCATCATCACTAACAGAAGATATATTGTGAATGATGTTACCGTCCTGAATAAGGTAAATGTTGGAAGTGATCACAGAATGGTAAGATGTACACTTGATGTAGGAAAGGAAAGGAAAAAACTGACTCGAGTAAATAATACAAAGGTCTTTGAGATAACAGAGGAGGAGAAAAAGCAGTATGTACTGGAACTTAAAAACAAGTTTGAGTTTCTGCAGACTGCTCAGGACCAAGATATCGACGAGGAATATTACAACTTTCTGAAAGTGATAAAGCCCAAGAAACCTATAGGGAAACAGAAATCCAAAGAAGAAAAAATTAGTCAAGAAACACTTGTCATGATGAACCGAAGACGACAAATGAAGAGAAGAAAAACACTGACAGGGAGAAAATTGAGTATACTGAGTTATGCAAAGCCATTAGAAAGAGACTCAGAGAGGACATAAGAAGATTTAACACAAGAAAAGTAGAACAAGCATTAAGGGAAAACAAAGGATTTAAATCAGCAGCCATGAGCAGTAATACAGAAAGACAAATGATACTGAAACTGAAGAATAGCGATGGTGTACTTATAAACAGCAGAGAAGGCATAATTCAAATAGCAGAACACTACTATAGAGAATTATACAAGGAGCGAGGGAATGATACCAGCAGTGGGGAAGATGGATTGCACAGTAGCAACACATACGACATACCCGATATTCTTCCTGATGAGGTAGAACATGCATTGAAGAAAATGAAGAATCAGAAAGCCCCAGGGGAAGATGAAGTTACTGTAGAGTTGTTAAAATTGGGAGGAAGAGACATAACACAAAAACTGGCAAGGCTCTTCACAAAGTGCATTAGAAAAGGTGTGACGCCTAAGCAGTGGAATAATGCAATCATAGTTTTGCTGCATAAGAAAGGAGATAAATCAGAAATTGGAAATTATAGACCAATTAGTTTGTTATCCCACATCTACAAGTTGTTCACAAGGGTCATTACTAACAGATTATAAAGAATACTTGATGAGAATCAACCGAAAGAGCAAGCAGGCTTTAGGACAGGATTCTCAACTATGGATCACCTTCACGTAATATCACAGCTAATGGAGAAAGCAAATGAATATAAAACACCGTTATGCCTGGCATTTGTGGATTATGAAAAGGCATTTGACTCCATACAGCATAAGGCAATGTTTCGGGCACTGGAAAGACAAGGCATAGATACCCCATATATTATGATTTTGAAGAAAATATATGAGAGTGCTACCTCCTTTATTAGAGGTAGCACTCTCATATATTTATGAGAGTGCTACCTTTACTAGGCAAAGACAGTAGCAAATTCAAAATCGAGAAGGGAGTTCGACAAAGAGACACAATATCTCCGAAGCTGTTTACTGCTGCCCTTGAGGAAGCTTTCAGAAGATTAGACTGGTCACAGAAAGGAGTCAATGTGAACGGAGAGTACCTAAACCATTTACGATTTGCAGATGACATTGTGGTTATAAGCCACGATCCCAAAGAATTAGAGGAAAATCTTAATCAGTTATGCACAGTTAGTAAGGAATTTGGACTAAAGATGAATATGGCTAAAACAAAAGTAATGATGAACAAGTATGCCACGGAAAGGGAAATAAGGATTGAAGGAGCAGTAATTGAAAAGGTGGAGTCATATACTTATCTGGGACAAGTTATTAGCTGTAATAATGATAAATGGCTGGAAGTCAAGAGAAGAATAAATTTTGGATGGACAGCATTCAGGAAATATAGTCACATACTGAAGAGCAATATCCCAGTTTGTCTGAAACGAATGAAAATAATGAACCAATGTATACTCCCCACCATGACTTATGGAAGTGAAACTTGGGCCCTCACCAAAAGAATGGAAGAGAAGCTGAGAACTACACAGCGAAGAATGGAACGAATTATATTGGGAATCAGACTGTTAGATAAGAAGAGAAACACATGGATTAGGCAGCAAACTCAAGTAAAGGACATTCTTATCAAAACTAAAGAACTAAAATGGTCTTGGGCAGGACACATAGCTCGAAGACATGATGACAGATGGACAAAGAAAATAACAGAATGGTACCCAAGAGGAGCTAGAAGAAAACCTGGAAGACAAAGGCGGAGATGGATAGATGAAATTCATGAGTTTTTGGGTAGTAAGTGGATGGCAAGTGCTCAAAACAGAAGAAACTGGAAAGTTGCTGGAGAAACCTTCATCCTGCAGTGGATTGAAAATGGTTGATAATGATGAATGCACCATACTGTTTTTAAGCAACATGCTGAGGAATTGTGGATTGAGTCAAGGATGTATGCTTATGTATTTTAATGCATAGCAAAAGGATTTTAATAAGCTTTTAATCATTTTAGATAAGTGTTTTTAATCAGTATTTTAATAAGTTTTTATTAATTCTTGTAAATGAATCGTTTAATTGTATAAAAATTTATTTACATTTATTTATTTGGGATATTATTTTATTTTAATTTCTTGGTTACTTAGCTGGTGTGTAATCAAGGCAGTGTGTGTGTGTGTGTGTGTGTGTGTGTGTGTGTGTGTGTGTATATATATATATATATATATGTATATATAAATGCTAGTAGGTTATGCTTTTAGTGTGGAGAGAACAGTAGGTGCGTAATCAAGCTTTTACTACCTATATTCCTTATTATCTATCATTTCTCTGCCTCTGTCGGGTCATGCATGATATATACATTAGCATTATGATTAACATGACTTCTGAACTTCAATAATAAACAAAAAGCCTGGTATCTATTTACCACGTGTTACGTATATTTCATGCTAGAAACAGAGGCATTACTTTTTGCTGCATCTTGTTTGGTTTTGATGGCTGGCCCTCGTTAACGACGTTGAAAACCTCTGAAGTACAGAACTAAGTACTTATAATATAATATTTTTGACTTTTTGTTGCAGATTCGAATTGTGTTATTTTATGACTGCCTTTCTATGTTATCTAACCCGTTGGCTGATTACACTACCTACTGTTCTCTCCACACTAAAAGCATAACCTACTAGCATTTATTTATTTATTGTTGTTGGGTGCCTTCTACTCTACATAGCAGTAACCCAGGTCTATATTCCATCATATATTTCTCTTATTACCACTCCTGTACCTATTACTTCTATTCTATATATATATATATGCGCACACACACACACACACACACACACACACACACACACACACACACACACACACACACACACACACACACACACACACACACACACACACACACACACTGCCTTGATTACATACCAGCTAAGTAACCAAGAAATTAAAATAAAATAATATCTCAAATAAGTGTAATATATATATGTATATATATATATTACACTTATTTGGGATATATATACACACAGTGGAACTTCTCTATTATGAACTTCTATTTAAAGAATTTCTATATATTACGAATTTTTCTGCAAAACATTGCACCTTGAAAAGAAATTACATGTAAAATTAACCCCATATAGCAAAGTGTTAGTCTCTCTATAACGAATTTTTAAAAAAATTAGTAAAAGCATTTTTGAAGATTTTTCAAGCATTTACTGCTAAAAAGCCACTCAAATATACTGCCTCCTCCTTCCTTCCGAAATTGCGCCTTAGCATCTGGAATTAAATAATCATCCTTTCAGTGAACACATGTGGCCATTGACGCACGTAGGAGGGTCTTTGTTTCATTTTTGTTACAGTTATTAAACCAAATGGGTTTTCTTAAAGGTGGATGTAAACTTTACAATAAATAGGATAGATTTGTAAATTGGTGTTGGCTCAGGGAAAAACGAAATTCGCTGTGGTAAACCTTTAGTGTGCTGCGGCGGCAATACATAGAATGCTACCATAGTCGGTTTTTAAGTAACGCCTACTGAGTGACATTCGCTTCTCGCCTCAGCTGTACCATGTGACCTTCCTGTCAATCATTATATGATATGTCCGTTCTCATCTAACTGGACTCACAGTAGAAGGTTTTCATGATTTTTTTTTTTTTTTTTTTTTAATTTCGTTTGTCATCAATCACATAGGCTATATGCTCTTGTATTTTTATTCTTCTGAAAAGTAACATACAGCATGCATTAATCATAAATTTTCTTTCGTGTATATATGAATGAAAGCAGAATAAAAGAAATTCACAAAGTCGTATATTTCTTTAAAGTGATTGATAGGAAAGGTCACATGATACTGTTGAATTGGCAAGCGAATGTCATTGAGTAGGTGGTACTAACAATTCACTATATGGCCAGAGCAGCGAAGTTTCCGGTGTATGTATTGGCAAGAGCTGCAGTAGAGTAATTTTTACAATTGCGGAAACAATGTTGAAGAGAAAGTGTTTAAGTATTAATGATAAAGCAAATATTGTTATGATATTGACCAGGATTTTAAGAAAAAAGATGTTGCGGAGAAATGTGGCATACTTGCAAGCAGTTTATCTACGATTTTAAAAATTCGAGAATCAATTTTAAATGCAATTGAAGGAGGAGCAGACAAGAAGTGAATTAAGTTGTGTATATACGAAGATGTTGATAAAGCTGTTCTAAAATGGCTGCAAATAATACGTGAAAAGAATATCCCAATATCGGGCCTAATAATTAAAAGCGGAAAACAAAGCAAAGAAAGAATCACTGTGCCAGTTGGTGCAAATATGACAGGAAGTGAAAAATTAAGACTTAATCATTGGAATATAAAAAATCCAAGATGTTTTAGAGGCACAAAATCTTTGGAAGTTGACTACACCTTTAATAAAAAAGCATGGATGAAAAGTAATTTTTGAAGAATGGATATTAAAACTAGACAAGCGTATAACAAAAGAAAAAAGGAAAATCGTGTTGGTAACTGACAACTGTCTGTCACATCCTGCCAGTATTTCTGCCAAACTTAAAAGTGCAAAGTTGTTGTTTTTACCACCAAAAGTAACAGCAAAACTCCAGCCAATGGACCAAGGCATTATTAAAAATTTTAAATTTCATTATCGAAAGAGAATAATAATGAAGATTGTCAATGTGTTATCAGAAAATAGAAACTTGGAAGTTACAATTAACCTTAGAGATTGCATCTATGAACTGGCAAAAGTTTGGACAAACGATGTCACCGAATACACTATTCAAAATTGTTTTACAGAAGCCAAACAACAACTGGACGAACAAGATGAACTGCTCGTTTCACAACTGAAAAACTTTTGGAAATTTCATTATCGAAAGAGAATAATAATGAAGATTGTCAATGCGTTATCAGAAAATAGAAACTTGGAAGTTACAATTAACCTTAGAGATTGCATCTATGAACTGGCAAAAGTTTGGACAAACGATGTCACCGAATACACTATTCAAAATTGTTTTACAGAAGCCAAACAACAACTGGACGAACAAGATGAACTGCTCGTTTCACAACTGAAAAACTTTTGGACATTATTAGAATTGCCTGGAAACATTGGAAATGAAAATGAAATAACACTCGACAGCTATGTTTATGTAGATCAAGATCTGACTACAGCAGAATATCCAAATGAAGATGAAATACTGCTGAACAACTTTAGACGCGACATAATCACGAAGAAATTAACGATGATGCTGAAGACGCATCAGAACAACCCGTAGAAAAGCCAACTTGCGAAGAAATGAGTAACGCTTTTAAAACGGTTCATACGGGTCTACAGTTTTGTGAAAATGTTCCTGATAATGTTTTTAATGCTCTGAACAAATGTGAGGTTTTCTTTGAGAGTCAGACAATTTTTTAATTGTACTGTGCAAACGAAATTTTTTTTTTAATTTGTGATTGTTGTTTTGGTTTTTTTAGGAGCATTAGCAACTAAGGCCATATTGCTCCGGGAATATGCGGTGGTCATTCCCTGACCTTTCCGCATCCTCCGTATTTGGTGGCGACTGGCTCGAACCCCAGTCTAATCAAGAAGCATATGCTATGCACTGCTGCTCCTTCCTACCTGGCTACGGAGGCGCGTAATTTGTGATATTTACCAGCGAAAATTGTGTAAATGTAATTTAAATAAGTATGTTTTTAAAATAAAATATATTAAAAATAAATGTAGATTCGTTTTCATTTTCTAATTAGATAACAATTTCTAGTAAAAAAGATATTCTCTATATAACGAAATTTCTCTATAACGAATATTTTCGCTGGATTTATCGAATTCGTTATAGGGGAGTTCAAGTGTGTGTGTGTATATATATATATATATATATATAATTTTTTTTTTTTTACGAAAACCCCAAACACGACAGGTATTAGAACCTATAGTACTTAGTACTTTGCTTGGGTTGGAGAATGAGAAAACGAAAGAAGATATTTGTTAACATTAGACTTGAACTTCTGTAGACTGTAATTTTCAGGAAATATGTACGAAAGATGGTTGTTCCAGAAAATGGTAGTTGAATGAATAAACGAGGAAGATGAAAAGTTGGTTGTGCGCGTTTGAAGTTGGACAGTAAATGGATGTTGGCTGGTGGCAGCACATCTTCGGATTGTTTTGAAAGAGAGAGCGGAAATTATAAAGCCAATTCAGAAGAAGTATCTGTAAAAAAAGGCATGCAGCAGAAACAATACGTCTATGAGACAGCGAATGAAGTAACTCTGTTAGAGAGGAGTCATTAATTAACCTAACTTCCCTCTTCTGAATGGAATATAGAAGTCTCAGAGAGATTTTGGGGACACCGCCCTGAATGTGGGAAAAATATTCCATGGTAGGGCAGATTTGTGATTTGTACAGAATTGAACAGCTGTTTGGAAGAAAAGTCACGCTGAGAGTGAAAGATAAAAACCAAATTTTTTAGATACAGAGGAAGCAATATTTGTAATGTGCTTGTGCCAAGAGAGATTAGAAGTCAGGGTAATCCCCAAAAGAGATATATCATTTTGCCTAGATATCGGAGATTCACCAAAGATAAGCATAGGAGTAGAAGAATCCTTTTTTGCAAGGTTAGAAGGATTGAAATCAACTAAGTTGTCTTTGCCCCACTGGAGAATTACCTGGAGATCGACATTTAAGGAATTGGTAGCGGATATTTGAGAAGTTGAAGCTGATTGAGCTGGGCAAGGTTTCTCAAAATGGAAACTGGAACGCAATGTGCTATCATCGGCAAATCTATGGATAGGATTTCCAGTCATGGAAGAAGGTCATTAATATACAAGAGGAAAAGAGTGGGGAAAGAACTGAACCTTGGGGGACACCAGCATTAGTGGAGAAGTTAGACAGAGTGCCATCACCCTCAGTGAGTGATCAGAGAGAAAACTGGATAACCAATTACAAAAAACAATTAGCAAACCAAAAGATTGTAGCTTGTTTAGAAGTCCTTTATACCAAACATGATCGAAAGCCTTTGAGATATCAAGAGCAACTGCTTGCGTTTCACCGAACTTTTCGATTGAATTTGTCCATAAATGTGAAACATAAGCCAGAATATCATCAGTGGATCGAAACTGACACATTCATACTGGCGATAGTTGATAAAACAGAAGGTTTCAAGGTAATTAACCTCCATTACTTTAGAAAGAGTAGAAGTAATTGCAATGGGATGATAATTGGATGGGAGGGATTTGTCACCCTTTTTAGGAACTGGCTGGATATAAGCAAATTTCCGAGCAGAAGGGAACACACCTTTGGAATAAGAAAGTTAAAAAAGCTGGCAAAGAACAAGAGTAAATTCAGGAGCAGAGGTTTTGAGAACAAGTGGAGAAATACCTCAGTACCAGCTTTCTTAGCATCAAGATTCGCCAAAATTCTTCTGTCATCCTTTTGATGGAAGACC
The DNA here is from genome assembly GCF_048544385.1 of Mastigoproctus giganteus. NCBI lineage: Eukaryota > Metazoa > Arthropoda > Arachnida > Uropygi > Thelyphonidae > Mastigoproctus > Mastigoproctus giganteus. Next base: position 160,928,699 of record NC_143583.1, on the reverse strand, counting down.
ACAGGAGGCATTGAATTTAGCATGTTGGGAATGGTGGGAGATGTTTTACCAAGATCATTAATACATGATTAGGAAGAAAAATGGAATGCTAGCAGGTCAGCTTTATCCTTGGCTGAAGTGACAACAGAACCACCTGGTTTTGACAGAGGTGGGAGCAGAGATGGGCAAAAGTTGTGGCTAATACCTTTGGCCAAGAGACCAGAATGCTCGGCTACCAATAGGGCAAGAAGCAAGTTTTCTACTCTTAGCCTGTTCAAAATCTAGTTTGGACTGATTCACAACTGCTTTACAATTGTTGCAAGCTTTGGTGTAGGCAGAAAATAAAACTGAAGAATTGGAATCATGCCAATTACGATATGCAACATTCTTCTCTTCAACAGCCTTAGCACATTAATTGGAAAACCGAGGTTTAGATAAAGAACGAGATTTTAAAGTGGAGTATGGAATAAAGGATTCCATTCCTACAAGAATAATTTCACTGACACAATCTGAGCAAATGTTGACATCAGAAGTTTTGAAACAGTAATCCAACCAAGGAAAACAAGAAAAGAAATCTCGCAGGTCATTCCATTTTGCATTCTTGTAATGCCAAACAATATGAGGTTGGGAATAGCCAAGAAATAAAGGCTCCATTGGAAAAGAGACAATCACCAAGTTTTGATCTGAGGTGCCTAAAGGACCACTCACTTGGACCGTGTACTTAGAACGGTTGTTTGTGAGAAAAAAGATCAAGTGTGTTGGCTGTATGGTTAGGATTGTCCGATATTCTTGTAATTAAATGAGAAATCTGTACAAGGTCATTAGTAATTGCAAAAGCCTCAGCATCTCGAACAGCTGAGTCGGTGTGACTATTAAACGGAAGCCAGCTGGAGTTGTGAACATTAAAATCACCAAGGAAAATTACCTCACTTTGAGGAAAGTTGGACTGGAAAAAGTCACGTTGCAAAGAGAGGAAGTCAAAGAGCTCCAAGTGATTAGTGGAGTTGGGAGAACAGTAGAGAGAACAGATGAATTTGAAACAGTGAGGTAGAGAGATTTTAAGCCAGAGAAGATCAAAAAGAGGAGATTCAAAATTCCAAGTCTCTGACAGGGAATATCGGAATGGGCATATGCACAAGTACCACCATTGAGGCGAACGGAATCATACAGCGAATAATTTGGGCAAATGAGATGAGCAGTAGTTGAATCAACCAATAACTGAGATTCTGGCAGAAAAAGTACATAGGGTTTGGCAGACTGCAAGTGGAAATGGACATCGTTGAGATTAGAATTGAGATCACGTATATTTGTGAAATGACTAGGAAGTGTTTGGGAAGTTTAGATCTTTTCGCAGATAAGCTTACTCTGTTAATTAGACAATTCATGGTATATTCAATAGTAAGAAAAAGTGTGGGGGGGGCATGCTGTATGAAGTAATGATATTTTTGGATATGGCGACACATGGTAAGGATATACCCAAATCCTACATCCTACATAATGGGGACTTGACAATGCCCCCGCAAACACGCTACTTGGACTCCCTCCAGTCGCTATCTGGCAGAGTAGAGGTAGCAAGATTATACACTAGCTGATCTGGAAGCCTCCTAAAGGGTTACCAATAGGTTCGGTCCTGTGTACTAACTAGCAACCGGCTCTAAATCATTTTAGAGCTGTACCTTCGAAATGTAAGGAAGATTGGATCTCGCCGTGATGTTAATCATAACCTCAAAAAATCATCAGTCACACTGAATGGTGGAAGAGATGGGGAAGAGTTTACCAGAACTTAGCCCTGGAGACTAAACATGGGTTCCACCACTTCAATAAGCATTGTGGTGGTATTGCACCGGTTGATGAGGATCATCTACTACCTAGTATTGCCTGGTAACACAGAGGGGGCGGATTCCTCCATGTGGTGTGGGTGCTACACATCGACCCCTGCTTACATTGGTTCAAACCTGGGTGGTCACCCACGGTGTTCTTGTGCATGGAGGTTTTACCCAGGATTACTAACAGTACCACCATCGTCAAGGTGCAAGCATATAAAGTGAATGACCCTGCTTTGTAGGCCTATACCTTTATTTATGGAGCTTTGATAGCTGGAGGATGTCAGCTGAAGGTGATTTGCAGGAAACCCTTAAACTATCCTGTATATGTATTTTTTATGAGGAGTAGCTAAACATAATAACTCTGAGAGTTACACAAAATAAACCTTTGTAGGTTTGAGAGCCACACATGGTAATTTTAAAAGATTTGAGGGACACAAATCTTTGAAGTGAGTAGGTGACTTTCATTAAATAAAATTCATGTTTATGGTAAATATTAGTTTTCATTTTCAGCCATTTCAAAATAATTTAATAGCTTAATGACAAAAGTAAAAAAAAAAAATAAAATGAAATATCCCGTTCTAAAATTATAGGGGGAAATTCTTTCCAAAAAAACTGCAGTTGAATTATTATGATTAATTTCACATCTTACGGTATGTTTAAAAAAGTAAGCTTGAAGGTTAAATTGTGGCATTTCCAAGTACAGGTGACCCCCTGCTTAATTCGTTCTGGAAAACAGAGCTCTTAGTGAAGCCACACTAAGTGAGTGCTGCATTCCCATAAGGTAACATGTGTATTTGTGAGTTGCGGGCGGTGCCATAGGATATTTCCTAATCAGTAATAAATGGTAGTGAAAAAATGCACAGATATCGGTCAAAATATTTAATATTCAAATATTTGTACATATAAAATATTCTGCATTACATATATATATAATTATGTGGTAACTACTTACGTATCAAAGTTGAACTTAAAATTCCAATTAAAATCATGAATTTAATTGATCTAATTTGATTATAATTTATTTAATTTAATTGATAAATTTAATCATGAAAAATGTGTCGATTTTGGGTTATACTTTAGCCCTCTTCCTGGTAAACTAAAAGGGGTTTTAATTTTAAATCCCCTGCAGCATTACCACCCAACAATAAAGTCAACTGATCCTTCTCCGCTTTGAAATCTGCATGTTTTTTTCTTCTTTCAATATGAAACTTCTGCCGACCGGGCTAGCCAGGTGGGTTAAGTGCCTGCCTGGCAACCCAAAGGTCGCGGGTTCGAATCCCGCCTCGGACTTGGATATCATAATGGTGCTGCACCTCCGGTTACGGTTGGATTTCACGGCCACGATACACGAAGGAAACAGGAAAAAACTGGTTCCTTCGTGTATTGCTCACATCATACGAAATAAATAAATGAAACTTCTTTTAGGCATTCATTTTCAAAAAAAGTCTTTCATCTATGCTAAAAATTTGTTGAGAAGTATAACACATAATACCCCTCTTCAATAATTTTAACAAGTTCTTTTTTCGAAAGTTTCGGCTCCTTGGTAGTAGCAGTAGTAGTAGTGGCATGTGATGCAAGAAAGCAAGTGTATGAGCTTATGCAGCATCAGCCAAAAAAAAAAAAAAAAAAAATCACACCATTCCCTCCAAATGCCTGTCCAGTTCCTCCTTAAATTTATTCAACCTATCAACTTCCACAATGACAGATGAAAGTTTGTTCCAGCAATTAACCACCCGCTGGCTAAAGGCAAATTTCCACACATCTATTCTACATCTGTCCTTTCTTAATTTGAATTTATGCCCCCTTAGGTTCGTAATCTGAACAAGTGGAAGGATCCCATCAGAATTCAGCGTGCTCAACCCATTCAAGGCCTTATACACCTCACTCAGATCACCTCGCAAGTGCCTAGTCTCCAGCCACTGCAATTTGCAGAACTTAAGCCTCTCTTGGTAAGAGGATCCCTTCATTCCCCTCACCAATCTTGTTGCCCTTCTCTGTACATGCTCAAGCAAATCTGCATCCTTCCTAAAACGAGGCCTCCAGACCTGTATGCAGTACTCAAGGCATGGCCTGACCATTGCCTTATACAGAGGGACAATCACCTCCTTTTTCTGCTAGCAAAATTCCTATATATCATTGACAAAACCCCATGACTTGCCCTGGCAGCCTGTCTGCATTGCTCAGAAAACTTCATATCTGACTGCACAATTACTCCCAGGTCTTTTTCATTTTCTACCACCTTAAGTGGTAGTACCACACAGTTGGTATGTTTCTCTGGGGTTACTTCTACCCATATGCAGTAATTTGCATTTATGAAGGTTAAACTTCAGTTGCCACTTCTTAGCCCATCTGCCCAAATTATCTACACTTGCGGCTTCTCCCTGGATTTTAAATCAATTCAACCAGCCCTTACTAGTTTTAAATGGTTCCACGTTTTTTTTTTAGGTGAGTTTTCTTCAGATCATCTCTCTCTCACATAGGCTAATCTCTCTCATTTTTTTTTATAATATTTAACTTAACAGAATTCTGCATTGGATATTATCTTCAATAAAATTAGTTAAAGTCTCTCCGTTTCAATCCTAATAGCTGACCTAGCCCTAGGTCAGTTATTAAGATTGAAACCTTAGCCTTAGTTCCTTGCAGTGGAACAGCTGTCTTTCCTGCTGCTAAAATTAATTCTTTATTTTTTATAATTGTTCTTATAGTTAAACTTGCCAGTCCTAAATTATGGCACACATCCGCTTGTCGTTGATCGGAATCGATTTGCTTCGCTTCAAAATGTCTAATTTAATTTTCAAATTCAGTCTTTTTCTTACATTTGTAGTCTTTATACTGCGCCCAGACGTCGTTGTTTCATTCTTATCCGCCATTATTAACTCTTTGGAAATGTTGTTTAATTTTGATATAATGTTTGAGTAAACTGTTTGTTATGCACAATGTCTAATGCTGTACTGAGTGATGACTAGACTTCGGATAACTGCATATATCACAACTATTACAAGCAATATACTTGATCATTTTTTAAAATGTTGATCTTGGAACTACGCAACAAGTCACTCTATTGCAATTAAATTAGCATGCAAGAAAATTTCTCAAGTCGGCGTGGGAAACGTTTTAATGCTGTTTTGCTATTTATTTTCAAGCTATCAACTCCATCAAATGAAACGATTTCGTTAAATATGCCAAAAATGTACTCTGTAAAAGAGCGTTATAGTGATTTGTGACAGCGTTATAGTCAGATATGGGTTATAATATAAGAACAGCATTATAGCGAATCAGCGTAAAGGGAACCGTGTTATAATGAGGGCCAGCTGTATTGAAATGGGTAATGGCACAGTTTTCTGGGAATTTTTTAGTATTTTCATAATAGAAGACATAGCTTTCTATTTATTTTTGTATGAACAAAAGTCAGAAAAAAATTGCAGATTAAAATTAAACGAACTTAGTGTGCATTTATTGCAATAAATTCAAATTACTGTATAAATTAAATAGCTTGTCATCATGAATACAAAATTGTCTGCATTTCCACTTTTTTGCTGTTTATTAATTATTTTTGCAAAGTGTATGCATTTGTTGCCGTAAATTCAAATTACTGTATAAATAAAGTAGCTCATTGTCATGTATACAATTTTCTGCATTTTCACTTTTTTACAAATTATTTTTACAAAGTGTATGTTTGATTTAAATTTTATGGCACAAGGGAAACTTAGGCCATGATGCATCAAGTGGAAGGATGTAAAAAAGATGCAAGGTATATGACGCTATAAAATAATAAATTATAGAATTTAGAAAAAAAAAAAAAAAAATCATATAATTAAGATTGTGTAGTTATAGTTTGAAATCGAAATCGGCACTGGAAGTTGATGGAGATATGAGTGGATGCATTTAAGATTCAGAAACTTTCTGTGAAAATAGTTTAGCTTCAGCTTCTCCAGGATGGGCCACCAATGCTTCTTTAAATACTAATCTCCAGGTAATTTGATTCAGTGGGATGAAGAAAACTTAATTTAACTTCAAATTAAGTACTTCAAATTAAATCTCAGTCATGTGTTATTTCTTGCAATAAAGAGTAACAGTCTCTTATTTTGCGAGAAATATCTTCAGTGCTTATCTGTATTATTCAGATTTTGAGGCAAGATCACATATCTCTATTAGAGATTACTCTGACTTTTAATCCCTCTTGGCATAAGTACATCACAAATATTGCTTCCTCTCTGTCAGCTGCACTGGGTTTTCTTTTTCACTCTGTACATTGACTTTATTGACTACTATAAAAATCTCAAATGAGCCGCACCCTGGAATAGTGGTTTTGTAAACCCAAAAGTTCTTTCAAGCTCCTAGACTCTCCAGAAGCAGACAGTCAGGTTAATTAATGACCCTTCTTTTATGAAGTCTTTCCACCCTCTATCACATAGTTGTTCATATTCTGGTGCAAGCCATCTGGCGCCTCCGTACCCAGGTGGGAAGGAGCAGTAGTGCGCAGCACACGCTGCGCACTACTGCGCGCAGCACACGCTTCTTGATTAGACTGGGGTTCGAGCCCGTCACCACCAAATACGGAGGATGCGGAAAGGTCAGGAAATGACCACCGCATATCCCGGAGCAATATGGCCTTAGTTGCTAATGCTCCTAAAAAAAAAAAAAAAAGAAGCCATCTATAAACACTATTCTTCTGAATTGAAATCTAGAAATGAATGAATAGTAAGCTAGTGTGAACACTCTGCTCAACTTGACAAGCTCCATTTACTGTCCAATTCCAAACTTACAGAACCAAATTTTTCTCTTTCTCATATATCCTTTCTACTTCTGTTTTCTGAAACAACCTTTTGTAATTTGCTATATTTGTAAATTCCCAAAAATTGTCTACAAAAATTCAAATTGAAGTCTGGAGTTAGTCTAGATAAATCTATCTCCATAGATTTATCTAGGTATGTTTTTTACAATACTCTTCCCCATGAATTAATACATATATTTTGCAAAATAATGCAGGTGTGTGTGTGTGTGTGTGTGTGTGTGTGTGTGTGTGTGTGTGTGTGTGTGTGTGTGTGTGTGTGTGTGTGTGTGTGTGTTGAGAGTATAAAGGTAGATATATAGTGTCAAAGTGCTAACATAACTGAAATTATAATTACAGTGAACAAAGAAGGAAGAAAAAGATGATAATTAGAAATACTTAATGCCATGTGTCTTATGATTTCAGCAACTTATTTTGGGGCCAGCTGCCAAAATCAAAGAAAGGAAAAACAGCAAGTACAGCCTCTGTTTCTGACATGAAATATACGTAGCATGTGGGGGGTTCAGTATTGAAGATTAGTGTTAAAATTTAAATTTAAGTTGTATGGCTTATGTATGTTTCATGGCTAACCTGACAGAGGCAGAATGAAAAATTAAGTAGAATACTTACTGAAAGTTCTGTTCTGCAGTAGAGGGTAATAAAAAGTATAGTGTAAATCTGTTCTGAAGTATTTATGGTATAAGATTGCGACCGCATGTGTAAGAAATCAGAAAGTTAAGGTAATAATCAAAATTAAAATAAAATAAATTACGCTGGCTACCTCGCATGTCATCAGTTAGAAACTAAGTTAGATTAAATTAAATTAAATTAAATTCTGAATATATAATAGAGGTAGATATTAAACATGTGAAGTGATGCGTCCCAGGATAGAAAGAAGTAAAAATCTTGCTAAGTAGTGTTAGATAGTCGCTGAGCGGTGTTTATAGCAGAAAAGGAGCATCTCGAATATTGAGTTCAATAAACTAATGGCTCATGAGAAATAAAAATATGTAGGAAAGAATATGGAAGAAGATACAAATAGATCTTGCTTGGGCAGGTCATGGTTACTATTCCTGTTCCTGTAGTAGGACCCTAAATGTAGTTCTGTGAGAATACTCCAGTGTTGTTTTAGTCAGTTGTGTGGTATATAAAAAATAATAAAAAGATAAAAATTTAAAAAATAATAAAAATAAAATAATATACTCCTTGGTTAGCCAATACTCAACCCCCACGAGTATCACATGCTGCGTATATTTCATGTCAGAAACAGAGGATGTACTTGCCGTTTTTCCTTCCTTTGATTTCGGCAGCTGGCCCCAGAATAAGGTGCTGAAGTTATAGGACACACACAGCATAAGGTGCTTAAATCATAGGATGCATGGCATTAAGTATTTCTAATTACTTATTATCATCTTTCTCTTGTTTGTTCTCTGTAATTACAATTTCAGTTATGTTAGCACTTTGACACTATCTATCTACCTTTATACTCTCAACTTATGTATCCATTATGGTTGTTGGGTTCTTTCTGCTTAAATTTAGCAGTGTTCCAGGTCCATAAACCATTAATTAATTAATTAATTAATTAATAATATTTTATACCATTAAATTCCTAAAAAAAATTGTATGTATGTACAGGCAGTTCCTGCTTTATGAGTTTTTGCTTTATGAGTTCCCAGGTTTACGATCTCTTTTTTTCAAATATCATGTATCAACAGAATCGAAATATCAACATTAATTGCAATAAATAAATGCTAAACATTCATAAATACTGCATTTCAAACCACGAGTGTAGCCGTACAGTACAGTACAGTACTACTGTGAATGCATTTGTTTGTTCAGGCAGAGATAATTGGAGTTCCAATTCTTAAAGAGTTTTGGAAAGAATTCCATATTTTAGATGCAATCAAAATAATAAAACAAGCCTGGGACAAAATTACAGAGAAGAACATGAAGGGTGTTTGGAATAAACTGCCATCAGTTTTTTGATAATTTTGAAGGATTTCAAGAACCAGCAGAGATCGTACAAAATGAAACAAAGCGGTTACTAATATTGCTAACAAATTGCAGCTTTAGGTTTCTACAACTGACATCAGTGATCTGCTTCAAACACATATTGGACAGCTTACAAATGAAGACCTCCTTGAAATGGCAAAACGTGAAGAAGCTGAGGATGAAGAAGATTTAACAGCTGAAATTCCTGTTCTTTCCTTCACTATCTTGAGTGAAGGAACGAACAGGAGGATTGACGAAACTTTTCAGCCCATTGTAAATGCAGTTGAGATTTTCGAGTCACAAAATTCAAATTTTGAGACTCGAAAGTGAGCATGCTAGAAAAGTTGCTACAGGTTTAAATAAATACGTATGCATGTTATCATGAAATTTATAAAGAAAGGAGAGGATGGTCTTGGAAACAAACGACTCCTGAAGCATTTTCAAAGAAGACAACTCCTTGTGCTGGCAACAAACCAACGAATGCCGAGCCAACAATGAGTGAAGAACCATCGAGTGAGCATTTAGTCGATGATGATGAAGAATCAACATTCTTTAACATTTGTATGATATAAATAATTTCTTTATTATTATAATTTGCTTGATTTTAAAGACTGTTTTCATTTCTTTGGATAAATAAATCATTGTTTAAGCATAAACTATTGTTTTGCTGAGCTTTATTTAATGTTACTATGGTAAAATTTCATTGTTGAGAATGTAACCCCTGTTTTTAACATTATGTCTATGGGATATAAAAACCCGCTTATTGAGTTTTCGCTTTACGAGCACGTGCTGGGAATGAATTAACTTGTAAAGTCGGGAACTACTTGTATATGTTGAATAGAATAACAAGAAAGTGGAAATAAGAAGGTTGAAAAATGGGGAAGTAGTCTAGTGCAGTCAAAGCCAGCAAATGCTAAACCTGAGCAGAGCATGGACAATAAAGCGAGGTTGGGAGGGAGTCTTTTCTATCACTCTCCATCTCTCAATTTCTTTCCTTTTTTATTCTTTTTTTTTTCACTTTGTCCACACACACACACACACACACACACACACACACACACACACACACACACACACACACACACACACACAGTTTTTCCAGCTGGGTGGCACATTATGAAGTAGCCAGGTAGGGAAGTGTAATACTTTGCATAGTGTATTATCGAGATCACAATCTCAATAATATTGATTGAGATTGTGAGCAGTAAAAAGGAACATCTCGATCTTATATAAATTAAAGATTATAGTCTGCCTATAATATAAAGATTATAGCCGAGCAGTCAGTTAAATTCACTGGGTGGTGCACCCATTCGATAGGTCCTGGGGAGAATGCTATATATATATATATATATATAAGTTTGTAGGTAGAGAGGAAGGTAATAGAATAGGTAAAGGGCTGACAGAACTGAAATTGTCCCTTCCTTATTCTCTGTTACTACAGAGAACAAAGAAGGGACAGAAGGTAATTAGAAGTTCTTAATGCTATGTATCCTAGGATTTCAGTGCCTTTTTCAAGGGCCATCCATTGAAATTAAAGGAAAAAGCAGCAAGAAGTAAAACCTCTGTTTCCGACATGAAATATATGCAGCACATGGTAGATATGAAAAGCCAATATAGAAGATAAGGGTTAAAATTTAAATCATAAGGCAATCGTATACAGTGGACCCCTGCTTTAAGTTATTAATTTGTTCCAGAGACACCATCGTATTGTGAAAATATCGTAATGTGAAACCAAATAACACAATGTTTTTTGATAATTTGTTCCAAGTCCTCAGAAGTTGTAATTTTTGCTATATAACTAAGTATTTATCTCTGTAAAAGGTGATTTTTATATCAGAAATTGTATTAGTTTTATATAGAATACTGAATACCGTATTTACCATGCACCTTTTATCTAAAAATAACTCGCCCCAAAATTGTGGTGTGTCTTATACACCGGAATAAACAGTAGAGCATGATACAAATTTAAAAAAAAAAGATAAAAAATCTGATGGTGCCACACATTTTTACTTATTCCCTCCCTCCCCAAAAAATGTTGTTTAAAATGATGATTGATAATTATAAACACTAAAAAAAAAAAAAAAAATCATAATTTTCATTTAACTTACATTGGAAAAGCTGTGTCAGTGGTGGTGTGGTGATGGAGCTGGAAGAGAATCTTTTACCATCAAGATATCAGGACAACCTTCAGGATCTGGTGTTCGTTCCAGTCGCTGTCTCTTGCTACTTATGATATAAAAACTGTCCAAAGTGGTTTGCTTTTGGTGCTTTCTCTGAAGGTTCTTGAAATAACTTAACACCTGATCTTCAAATTTACAGGTCATCAATTCAGTGGTTTCAATGTCTGGGTTTTTTCTTACTGTCCTCTTCAGAATATCCCACGCAGTAAACATGTCCTTAATCTCTTGAGTTGTTGCTACACAGTCATCCTCCTCATTTTCCTCATCTCCACTGTCATGCTCGCTCATCTGCTTTAATTTCTGGAGCTCCTCTGTTGTCAACTCTCTTCCCCGGTCCACAATTAACTCCTCCATATCTTTCGCATCAATCTCTAGAGCCAAGGACTCACCAAGAGTGATAATTTCCTGCTCTAGAACACCTTCAACTTCAAATCCTTCAAAATCGTGGATGATTGAAGGCCATAAGTTCTTCCAGGCTGCATTGAGGCATAAAACTGAAACTTCATTCCAAGATCTGACAATCATTTGTACACAGTCTAAGATGTTAAATCTGGTCTTCCAAAATTCCTTTTAGGTGATGGCTCTGTCTCCTTAAGTCTCTTCAAAGCACATCGCAAGCATCTTTGTGTAAATTTTTTTAAAGTTGGCAATCACTTGCTGATCCATCGGCTGAAGCAGAGGGGTGGTATTGGGTGGGAGAAATTTGACAGTAATGAAGTTAAATTGCTCCTCCAGAGATTGGGCAAGTTGGGGGTTCATGACCTCGAGCATCATCCAAAATTAACAGTGCTTTCAAAGGAGGTTTGTTTTTTTCTAAGTAACCTTTGACTGAAGGAAAAAACACTTTGAATACCCATTCATTGAAGAGGTGTCTTGTCACCCAAGCCTTCTTGTTACACTGCCAAAAGACACCCAACCCTGCTTTTGATGACCTTTTATTGTTTAAACATTCTGAGAGTTTGAGTGGGAAACCAACATTGGCTTAAGTTTAAAATCACCACAGGCATTGGACCCTAATAGCCTAGTAAGCCTATCCTTTGTAGGCTTCTGACCAGGCAATGAGGCCTCTTCTTTTGTGATGTATGTTTGCATAGGCATCCTTTTCAAAGAGAGGCCCATTTCATTAAAGACTTGTTGAAGAACATAACCCTCCTTCTCAACGAGCTCTTTAAACTCCGCCTTAAAGTTTTCAGCTGCTTCCTGATAAGCACTGCAAGCCTCTCTAAGCCTTATGGCACTTTTAATATCTGCCTTTTTTCTAAAACGGTCGAACCAACCTTTGCTGGCTTTAAAGTCCGCGTATCACTAGCTGAAGGTGTTTTAGTCTTTAAGTCCTCAAAAATCTGCTTTGCACGTTCACAAATGTATTGTCCAGGAACTGTACCACCCTTCATTTGTTTTTGTTTTATCCACAGCAACAAAAACCTTTCCATTTCTACAATCAGTTCTCTGCCTTTTTGGAATGTGTTAGATTTATCGCTTACTTTAACTTTTTTAAGGTTTTCTTTTTGTTTTACTATGGTAGAAATGGTTGACTGTGAAAAACCATATTCGCACACCAATGAACTAATTTTAGCACCATCATGTTTTTTCACTATTTCTTTAATTTTAATTTTCTTCTTACTGTGCTCTTTAGGGGCCATATTATGCAGTGTTATACATTCAAGAATTCAATACAGTAAGTTTATGGAAACTAAGAACAAAAAAAAATCACTTGAACTAAAGGATACGAAAACAAAACATGTTTACAAATGCTGCTATTGGCTGAAACAAAGAACCATGTGGTCCGGTCGGAGATAATTGTAAGCCATTGTAGAGCGAAATAAGTAGGCACCAGTGATGACTGGTTAGTAGAATCAGCCGCTCAGATCATTAAAATGCACTACACTTTCACCGTTTATTGGTATGTTTTGTTATAAGAATGAATTTCGAACGCATTTGTGATATTTTTCTATTCTAAAGCACGTTTCTGAAGGTCATGACCACAAAACAATAAAAATAATTTGCACTTTCCAGTTTATTGGGCTTTTCTGTTAGCGCAAGCTATTTTGAACGGGTAGTAAACTCTATCTTATTGCATTTGCGATAATACCGATAACTGGAATTCTGTGGGCTTTTACTTTACAGTATTATGGTGAAATGTGTTTCCCCCTCACTGAAATCATATAAAAAATAAATTTTCAGAATCTTCTCTTCATTCCTATTCCTCTTCATTCCTTCATTCCTGCTCCGTTTAATAGAATTAATTAATTAAAATTAAAATTCAATTCGCAAACGTGATGACAATATCCCGTGTTCTACATATTGTATAGTGAAAGGTATTTTATTATGGAGAGTTGATCGTATAGTGAACCCATCGTAAAGCGGGGGGCCACTGTATTTCATGGCTGACTTGACAGAGGTGGAATGCAAAGCGAAAGGTTAAAATGAAACGGATAGCTTACTGAGGTCGAGTTGATATACGACTGACAAGAGAGAGAAGGTCTGTACTGCAGTGGAGAGTCATGAAAAAGTTTCAAATAAGTCTGATCTAAAGTATTTATGGTATATGCTAGTGACCCTGTATGTAAGAAATTGGAAAAAAGTAAGTTAAGGAAATAATCAAAATTTAAATACACGTATCAGAAATTTGAAATTGTAAGTTAGAGAAAATAGTCAAATTAAATTAAAATTACAAATGTATATTGGGGGTAGGTAATAAACACATAAGTAGTACTACATTCCAAGATAGAAAGGAATAACAAGCTTACAAAGTAGCACCAGCCAAAAAAAAAAAAAAAAAAAAATTGAGTTACCCTGAGAGAGAGAGAGAGAGAGAAGGGAAGGGAATGGTGATATCCAGCTCAGGATCCTGTGTGTGCCAAGCACATACTCACCAGATGTGAGCCTCTGGGGGTGTGTATATATATATATATATGTGTGTGTATATATATATATATATATATATATGTGTGTGTAAGAATTGATAAGTCTGATAGAGTTGCACAGATGGAAGTGAAAAATACACAAAGTGCCAGGTACTAGAAGGGTAAGGATAGCAGGAAAAAGAAAATTAAAATTTCTTTTTGCTGCTACCTGATTAAACAAATAAAATAAAAGGTGGAATAGCTATCATCAGGTGTGTGTGGGCAAATTTAGTTAAGTCAAATAGGGATAGCAAAAATCCGATGTCAGCAAAAGTAAATATAGATACATGGTCAGGTATCTATATTTACTTGTATAGGGTTGGTCACTCAGACACCAGCAAGACTTTTGTGGATGTATTGGATGATTGTTTTCTACAGCAGCATGTTCGATAGACAACCAGAGGGAGTAATACTCTTGATCTGATTATCAGCAGTGATTATTCATGCATTAAGAATCTGCAGATAAAGGAATCACTAGGTGGTATTGATCACAGTGTACTAATGTGGGATTTACCCAAAGATGTAACTACCATCAGGGGTAAAGGAAAGGGTTTTACCTTTCATAAAGGTAACTACAGTGGTCTCAGACAGTTTTTAAATTCTATACAGTGGGACCAAATGATGATATTACCAACAGCAAATTCTTAATGGGAAGCATTCAAGGAATGCTTCCCATTTAGAATCTTGGAAGCTACTAGGCTTTTCATACCAACTAAGAAATACTGTTCAAGGATTAAGCCTAAATGGATGTGAGATGGGCAACCAATGAGAACTAATGAGAGTTGTAGCAGAGAAGAAAAATGCATGGATGCATATAAAATAACAGGAGATACAGATGCCTCTGGTAGATATAAGATAGTCTGTAATAAACTCACAAAGGAGGTTAGGCAAGCAAAGGCAGATTATGAGAGGGATTTGGCAAGGGATGCAAAGAAAAGATTTCATTACTTATACAGGATGTTTCAAAAGTGATGGTCAATAATTTAAAGGTGAACTGTACAAACAATATGCAAAAAAAGCCTAGTAAACATGGGTCCTTAAGTGAATCATTTTCGAGATATTGCACATTTCTAGTTGGGATCAACCACTGACAAGGTGAACTGTACGGACTTGGGATCCACAACTGACTTGTTTGTTTAGGTTAGGTTATACTCATTCTCTCCGTTTCACCTCTCTCAATGTATGAGACATCGCAGGCATACTAGTGCTTGTCAAAGGATAGTCAACATGGAAAGAGGTTACAGCAATGAAGAGTATGTGGACATGCACTTCATGTATGGAAAAGTCAACGGCAGTGCACCCGAGGCTTCACGTTTGTACTAAGAAGCATTTCCCCGCCTTAGAGAACATGGGTGCTTCACACATGGAGTATGAGCAGGTAGGCCCAGAAGCATAACACCTGATGTTAGCATTAGCATTAGTAGAGGCATACGATGCAAGAAAGCAAGCTTATTCAGCATCAGCCAAAAAAAAAAAAAAAAAACCACTACTCCCATTTCACCCCTCCATTCGTTCGAAATACCTGTCCAGCTGAGGCTTAAATTTATTTAGGCTATCAACTTCAACAACAAGCGATGGGAGTCTATTCCACAAACCAACTGCCCGCTGGCTAAAGGCAAATTTCTGCACATCTATCCGACATCCGTCCTTCCTCAATTTGAATATATGCCCTCTCAGGTGATTATTCTGAGCAAGAGGAAGAATCCCATCGGCATTGAGCATGCTCAAGCCATTCAAAGCCTTATACACCTCTATCAGATCACCTCGCCGATGCCTAGTTTCCAGGCTCTGTAATTTGCAAAACTTAAGCCTTTCTTTGTAAGAGCAACCCTTTGTTCCATTCACTAATCTTGTTGCCCTTCTCTGTACTCGTTCGAGCAGCTCTACATCCTTCTTGAAATGAGGCCTCCAGACCTGTATACAGTACTCAAGGTGTGGCCTGACCAATGCCTTATACAAGGGAATAATCACATCCTTATCCCTGCTAGAAAAATTCCTGTATATCATTGACAAGACACCATGAGCTACTCTTGCAGCTCGTCTGCACTGCTCAGAGAACTTCATATCTGCCTGCACAATTACCCCCAGGTCCTTTTCATTCTCTACCACTGTCAGCGTAGTACCACAGAGTTGATACGTTTATCTGGGGTTACTGTTTCCCATATGTAGTACTTTACATTTGTCAATGTTAAACTTCATTTGCCACCTCTCAGCCCATCTGCTCAACCTTTCCAGATCCTGTTGCAGCAGCATAGTATCAGTAGTGTCCTTAACAACCCTGCCAACCTTGGTATCGTCTGCAAACTTGGACATTAAGCCTGATACACCATCATCAATATCATTTATAAAAACAGAAAACAACAATGGACCCAACACTGAACCCTGAGGAACTCCACTAATAACATTAGTCCACGTTGAGCAGTGTCCATTGATTACCACTCTCTGTCTTCTGCCACTCAACCATCCCTTTATCCATAGCAGCAATTTGCCTCCAATGCCACACTTCTCAATTTGTGCAGCAGTCTTCCATGCACAACAGTATCAAAAGCCTTTCTAAGATCCAAATATATAATATCAAAGTTATTCCCTGCATCCAGTTCTTTTGTGACTACATCATAGTATCCAATCAAATTGGTCAGACAAGACCTGCCCTTAACTAAACCATGCTGTGTCTGAGCTATAACTGAATTCTTGTCCAGATGATCCTGCAGTGCTTCTTTAACCAGTGCCTCCATTAATTTTCCTGGAACCGAAGTTAAACTAACAGGTCTATAATTACTTGTGTCAGCCTTTGATCCTCCTTTGTGAATTGGGATTACATTTGCACATCTCCAGTCCATGGGTACCTCCCCTGAGTCCAAGGAAGCTCTCATAATTATGGCTAGGGGTTTGCTTACTTCCTTTGCTGCCTCCTTTAATATAACTGGATAGATCCCATCCATCCCTGGTGCCTTTTTTATGTTTATCTTCAGCAATTTCTCCTCCACTTTCCTCTCAGTTATTAGAAAATAATCTAAAACATTCCCCTTCCTGAATAACTCCTCATGTGTGAATGTAGATGCAAAATACTCGTTTAGATTGTTAGCCACCTGAGCAGGATCCTCAACTGTTGAACCATCAACATCCAGTGGAGCAATTTGACTCATCCCTTTCCTTCTTGAGTTTAAATAGGTAAAGAACTCTTCTGTTTTTCTTTGCGTCCTTTGCCAAGGATTTCTCATAATCTGCCTTTGCCTGCCTAATCTCCTTTGTGACTTGGTTACAGACCAACTTATATCTATCATAGGCTTCCATGTCACCCATTAATTTGTATGTATCCCAAGCATTTTTCTTCTCTGCCATATGTCTCATTAGTTCATCTGACAACCATTTAGGCCTGAACCTTGAACAATATTTCTTGGTTGGTATGTAAAGCCTGGTAGCTTCCAAGATTAGTTCCTTGAATGCTTCCCATTTTGAATTTGCTGTTGGTAACATCATCAGTTGGTCCCACTGTCAGAATTTAAATACTGTCTCAGACCATCATAGTCGCCTTTACGAAAGCAAAAACCCTTCCCTTTGCCTCTGATGGTAGTTACCTCCTTGAGTAAATCCCACTTCAGCACACTGTGATCAATGCCACCCAGTGGTTCCTTTATCTGCAGATTCCTAATGCATGAAGAATCACTACTGATAATCAGATCAAGAGTATTACTCCCTCTAGTTGCCTCCCGAACATGCTGGTGTAGAAAACAATCATCCAATAAATCCACAAAAGCCTTGCTAGTGTGTGAGTGACCAACCCACAAATTCCAGTCAATATCTGGGAAATTAAAATCCCCCATTATAAGACTCTCTGATTTACTGGCCCATTCTATTTCCCTGTACAGTATCTTATTATACTCATCAGAGTCATTAGTCCTATAGCACACTCCTACTCTCAA
This sequence comes from Mastigoproctus giganteus, assembly GCF_048544385.1. Classification (NCBI taxonomy): domain Eukaryota; kingdom Metazoa; phylum Arthropoda; class Arachnida; order Uropygi; family Thelyphonidae; genus Mastigoproctus; species Mastigoproctus giganteus. Next base: position 160,911,122 of record NC_143583.1, on the reverse strand, counting down.
TTTTGATTTACCTATGCTTATGTCACACCAAACTGACTCGACACTGCCCTGTCCATCAATGTCGACTGGCTTCACTTCCTTGGATTTTATGTGTTTTTTAACTAATAGCATAACCCCTCCTCCCCTCCTGTCCTGTCTATCCTTTCTATACACATTGTACTCCCCAAATTCCAGTTCTGCATTCCTTATATCTGTGTGATACCACGTCTCTGATATCCCAACAATATCTGCCTTTGATGTTTTGAGCAATACCTCAAATTCATCAAATTTATTTACTAAACTCCTAGCATTGGTGTACACGCAAGTATACCTGCACTTGTTTCTATTCTTAGCTACCCTGACACAACCAATGTGTTTACTTGTATCACAATGACTTCCAGCAGTCTCTGAAATATCCTGCATCTTGTTTTTCAGGCTTCTGCTCATTTCAATAGAAGCAGTGCAAGAATCTCTTTCACCTCTGCCAGTGGCTACTGTTAATCCATTAGTCTTTGTCTCCCCCCAAGCTAGCAGTTTTCCGACCCACCTAACACTGCCTCGATAGCATCAGCAAATATTCTTGCACCCTTTCTATTTAAGTGTATCCCATCCCTGTAGAAGCAATCTCTCCTGTTAACAAGTACATTCCAGGCTGAAAAAAATTCTACCCCTTGAGCCTTGCACAATCTTTCCAGGGCCGAATTGATCGACAAGGCTCTCATCATATACTCCCTCCTATCGTGTCTGGGCAGAATTGCAGACACTTTCAAATTTAACCCTACTTCACGGCTTTTTTTCAACAGTGACCTGTACTTGTTAAGTAATTCCGCTGGTCTCCTACTCTTAATGTCATTAGTGCCAACGTGTACAACTATATCACCTTTTGTGCCCTTAAAAGATGATATCTGCTCTACAACGTCATCAACCCTTGCCCCTGGCAGACATACCCTGGTCCTGTTCCACCTATCCTTTTTACAAAGCATGTTCCCCGTTTCCCTGACAATAGAGTCACCAACAACTACTAGTTCCTGTGGGACCAGCGCATTCTGGCTTGGGGGTTGCCTCTGTGTTGCAAGATGACCAAGTGCAAGCTCTGGCGTTGATGTGGGCAGCTGAGAGCTTGATGGGCCCCTCAATTTATTTCCTTCGAGGGCATCCACCCTGTCCTTCAAGGTCTCATATAGGCCCATAACAACGCCGAGTTGTCGCCTAATTTCCTTGCACTCCTTGCATCGTGCACACACAAAGACATCCCCCATGGCAGTATCATGTCCCGTACCCGATTGCTCCGCAAACATCAAGCAAACAGTGCATCTTAAAAGGCTGTGATTCAGAGGGCAACTGCCCCCCCTCAGTTCTCCCCTGAGTCACAGCACTCCCATTAGCTTGAGCCTTTTGCTTTGCTGCTCTGGTCAGAGTCATGATTTCGATTTAAATGTCAGTAAAATTACAATTTCAGAACAAAATTAAAACCTTAAACTTGTATCTTAACACAGTTATAATGCTATATTTATTTTTCAATATGTTGAGGAAAGGGGTGTTAGAAAGAATAGAACAAAATCCAGGAATTTCGACGAGGGTTGCTCTGCAAAAGTGTGTACTGAGTCATAGCAGTATGTGGCAAATTTTACATCGCCAATAACTGTACCCCTACCATATCCAGCGTGTACAGACTCAGCAATACAGACTGCCCTCCCAAAGTGAACTTCTGCCAGTGGATGCAACAACAGTATGTCCTAAACCCCCAATTTTTAAATAACATTTTGTTCACTTACGAAGTTGGGTTTACTTGTGATGGTATTTTTAATTTTCATAACTGTCATGTTTGGTCCAATGAAAATCCTAATGCAATTCACGAGTCACAACATCAGCAATGTTTCTCGTTGAATGTCTGGGCAGGACTACAAGGAGACTTACAGGAGAGCTGTACCTTCAGTTCCTGCAGAATGTTCTTAAAGACCTCTTTGATGATGATAATGTTCCACTTCAGCAACGCCAGAACATGTGGTTGATGCATGATGGTGCACTGGCCCATTTTGTTTGAGTTGTGACTCTGTGTCTAACTAGAACATATGGTCAACGGTAGATAGGTAGAGATAAGCCTGTAATGTGGCCTCCCAGATCACCAGACTTAAATCCTATGGATTTTTGTATCTGGGGTCATGTAGAAAGTTTGGTGTACACTTCTGACATTAACACAGTTGAGGAATTGCAGTGTCAGGTTGAAGGAGACTTTCAGCAAATCAGAAATGACCCAGGAATGCCTGAAAGGATTTGCAACTCAATGCAGAGACAACTACAAAGCTACATACAGATGCAAGGACAGCATTTTGAACACCTTTTGTAACATGTAACATCTGTAAAATCCTATGGTGTTGAAACCAAAAATTAAAAATGTAGTATCTTATGTTTATTAAAACCACCCTTAGCAAAGGATTCACAGCTTTTTGCTAAACTAGTGCTCCCATAATCGGTGACGGATCTTAATAGAAAATGTGCATTATCTCGAAAACGGTTCATTTGCGGCCCGACGTTCACTGGAAGTTTTTTTGCTTATTTTGCTGAATATAGATGCAGAATCATCTTGTTGATGATTCTGCATCTACATTCACACATGAGGGAAATGGAGGCCAGAATATTATTAAACTCTAACAGCGAGTGAAATGATTTTTTTAATAATTAAGAGCAAATTGGAGGAGAAATTGTTATATTAAAGGAGGCAGAAGAGGAAGTAAGCAGGCCCTTAAGCATGATTATGAGGGCATCCTTGGATTCATGGGAGGTCCAAAGGAGGGGGGGGTCGAAGGATACACCAGTAATTACGGAGCTGTTAGTTTAACTTCTGTTCCAGAGAAAGTAATGGAGTCACTGGTTAAAGAAGCAGTGTAGGATCATCTAGACAAAACTGCAGTTATTCGATATCATGTACTTGGATTTTAGGAAACCTTTTGATACTGTTTCACATGGAGGACTATTGTACAAGTTGAATCAGTATGACGTTATGGGCAAGTTGGTAAAATGGTTAAAAGGATGGTTGAGTGGGCGAAGACAATGTTAATCAATGGACACTGCTTTTCACAGACTAATATTATTAGTGTAGTTCCCCTGAGGGGTCTGTGTTGGGCATAGTTATTTTTGTGTATTTATCAATGATATTGATGATGGTATATCAGGTATAATGCCCAAGTTTGCAGATGATACAAAGGTTGGTAGGGTTGTTAATGACAGTAAGGATAGTACACTACTGAAGTTTAACATTGACAAATGTGCGGTACTACACTCAGGGTAGTGGAGAATGAAAAAGACTAGATGGTAATTGTGCAATAAAATATGAAGTTCTCTGAGCAGTGCATACAGGTGCAAGAATAGTTTTTGGGGGGCTTGCCAATGATATATAGGAATTTTGCTAGCAGTGATAAGGAGGTGATTATCCTCTTGTCTAAGGCAGTGGTCAGGCCTCACCTTGAGTACTGCATATAGGTCTGGAAGCCCCATTTTAGAAAAGATGTTGAGCTATTAGAATGAGTACAGAGAAGGGCAACAAGATTACTGAGTGGAACAAAGGGTTGCTGTTACAAAGATAGGCTTAAGTTCTGCAAATTGCAGCATCTGGCGACCAGGCACCTGCAAGGTGATCTGACTGAGGTGTATATGGCCTTGAATGGTTTGTGCAAGTTCAGTGCTGATGGGATTCTTCCTGTTGCTCAGATTCCACACCTGACGAGGCATAAATTCAAATTGAGGAAAGACAGTTGTAGAATAATGTGCAGAAATTAGCCCTTGGCCAGCGGGTGGTTGATTGCTTCAAACAAAATTCCATCTGTCATTGTGTCTCATTTTTTCAGTTAGTTTAACTTCTGTTCTGGATAAAATAATGGAGTCACTGGTTAAAGATGCATTGCTGGATCATCTAGACCAAACTGCAGCAATAATTCAGACACAGCACATGTTTGTTAAGGGAAAGTCTTGTCTGACAAATTTGATTTGTCAGACAAGACAAATATGATGTGGTTACAAAGATACTAAATGCAAAAAAGGATTTTGTTATGAAATACTTAGATTTCAGGAAAGCTTTTGACACTGTTGTGCATGGAAGACTACAGTACAAATTGGAGCAGAATGGTATTAAGGGTAAGGTGCTACAATGGATAAAAAGATGGTTGAGTGGAAGAAGACAGAGGGTGGTAATCAATGGACACTGCTCTTTGTGGACTAATGTTATTAGCTGAGTTCCGTAGGGTTCAGTGTTGGGCCCACTGATGTTTTGTATGTTTATCAATGATATTGATGAATGCATATCAGGCTTAGTGTTGAAGTTTGCATATTAGCATTAGCATTAATAGAGATATTTGATGCAAGAAAGCAAGCTTATGCAGCATCAGCCAAAAAAAAAAAAAAAAAAAACCACTTCACCCCTCTGTTCATTCGAAATACCTGTCCAGCTGAGCCTTAAACTTATTGAGGCTATCAACTTCCACGACAAAAGATGGAAGTCTGTTCCACCAACCAACCACCCGCTGGCTAAAGGCAAATTTCTGCACGTCTATCCTACATCTGTCTTTCCTCAATTTGAATTTATGCCCTCTCAGGTGATTATTCTGAGCAAGAGGAAGAATCTCATCGGCATTGAGCATGCTCAAACCATTCAAGGCTTTATACACCTCTATCAGATCAGCTCGCCGGTGCCTAGTCTCCAGACACTGTAATTTGCAAAACTTAAGCCTTTCTTCGTAAGAGCAACCCTTTGTCCATTCACTAATCTTGTTGCCCTTCTCTGTACTCGTTCCAGCAGCTCTAAATCCTTCTTGAAATGAGGCCTCCAGACCTGTATACGGTACTCTAGGTGTGGTCTGACCATTGCCTTGTACAAGCGAATAATCACCTCCTTATCCCTGCTAGAAAAATTCCTATATATCATTGACAATACACCATGAGCTACTCTTGCACCCGTCTGCACTGCTCAGAGAACTTCATATCTGCCTGCACAACCACCCCCAGGTCCTTTTCATTCTCTACCACTGTCAGTGTAGTTCTACAGAGTTGATACGTTGCTCTGGGATTGCTGTTTCTCATATGTAGTATATGTAGTAGTTTACATTTGTCAATGTTAAACTTCATTTGCCACCTCTCAGCCCATCTGCTCAACCTTTCCAGATCCTGTTGCAGCAGCATAGTGTCAGTAGTGCCCTTGGCAACCCTGCCAACCTTCGTATCGTCTGCAAACTTGGACATTAAGCTTGATATACCATCATCAATATCATTTATAAATACAGAAAACAATCATGGACTAATAACATTAGTCCATCATGAGCAGTGTCCATTGATTACCACTCTCTGTCTTCTCCCCCTCAACCACCCCTTTATCCATAGCTGCAATTTGCCTCCAATGCCACACTGCTCCAATTTGTGCAGCAGTCTTCCATGTGCAACAGTATCAAAAGCCTTTCTAAGATCCAAGTATATAATATCAAAGTTATTCCCTGCATCCAGTTCTTTTGTGACTGCATCATAGTATCCAATCAAATTGGTCAGGCAAGACTTCCCCTTAACAAAACCACGCTGTGTCCGAGCTATAACTGAAGTCTTGTCTAGATGATCCTGCAGTGCTTCTTTTACCTGTGCCTCCCTTAATTTTCCTGCAACAGAAGTTAAACTCACAGGTCTATAATTACTTGTGTCAGCCTTTGATCCTCCTTTGTGAATTGGAGTCACATTTGATTCTGATGTGGTAGTGTAGTTCAAGGAAGCACTCGTAATTATGGCTAAGGGCTTGCTTACTTCCTTTGCTGCCTCCTTTAATATAACTGGATAGATCCCATTCACCCCAGGTGCCTTTCTTGTGTTTATCTTCAACAATTTCTCCTCCACTTTACTCTCAGTTATTACAAGATTCTCTAGCTTACTGCCAGAGTTGAATACACCTCTGGCATTCCCCTCGCTGAGTAGCTCCTCATGTGTGAATATCAATGCAAAATATTCATTTGGTTTGTTAGCTTCTTGAGCAGGATCATCGACAGTTGACCCATCGATATCAAGTGGACCAATCTGATTCATCCCCTTCCTTCTAGAGTTTACATGAGTAAAGAACTCTTTGCTGTTTTTCTTTGCATCCCTTGCCAAAGATTTCTCGTAATCTGCCTTCGCCTGCCTAACCTCCTTTGTAACTTGGTTACACATCAACTTGTATCTATCATAGGCTTCTGTGTCACGTGTTAATTTGTATGTATCCCATGCATGTTTCTTCTCTGCCATATGTCTCATTAGTTCATCTGACATCCATTTAGGCCTAAATCTTGAACAATATTTCTTAGTTGGTATGTAAAGCTTAGTAGCTTCCAAGATAAGTTCTTTGAATGCTTCCCATTTTGAATTTGCTGTTGGTAGCATCATCAGTTGGTCCCACTGTATAGAATTTAAATACTGTCTCAGACCATCGTAGTTGCCTTTGCGAAAGCAATAACTCTTCCCTTTACCCCTAATGGTATTTACCTCTTTGAGTAAATCCCACTTCAGCAGACTGTGATCAATGCCACCTAGTGGTTCCTTTATCTGCAGATTCTTAATGCATGAAGAATCACTACTGATAATCAAATCAAGAGTGTTACTCCCTCTAGTTGCCTCCCTAATATACTGATGTAGAAAACAATCATCCAATAAATACACAAAAGCCTTGCAATAGTGTGAGTGACCAGCCCACAAATTCCACTCAATATCTGGGAAATTAAAATCCCCCATTATAAGACTCTCTGATTTACTGGCCCACTTTATTTCCCTGTACAGTTTCTTATTATACTCATCAGAGTCATTAGGGCTATAGCACACTCCTACTCTCAATTTCGACACTGCACTGTCTAGCGATGTCGACTGGCTTCACTTCCTTGGATTTTGTGTTTCTTAACTAATAGTCAATCCCTCCTATCCTGTCTGTCCCGTCTGTAGACGTTGTACTCCCCAAATTCCAGTTCTGCATTCCTTATATCTGTGTGTCACCACGTCTCTGATATCCCAACAATATCTGCCTTTGATGTTTTGAGCAATACCTCAAACTCATCAAATTTATTTACTAAACTCCTAGCATTGGTGTACACGCAAGTATACATGCACCTGTTTCTATTCTTAGCTACCCTAACACAACCCATTTGTTTACTTGTACCACAATGACTCCTAGCAGTCTCTGAAATATCCTGCATCTTGTTTTTCAGGCTTCTGCTCATTCCAATAGAAGCAGTGCAAGAATCACTTTCACCTCTGCCAGTGGCTACTGTTAATCTATTAGTCCTTGTATCCCCCCAAGCTAGCAGTTTTCTGTCCACACGGTCGGTAGCAGTTTTCCGACCACAGGTTGCACAGCTTGGAAAGTAGGCACCCTAGAAGAGACTTGATTGAAGTGTCTATGGCTCTTAGAGGCAAAAGTAAAATGAATGAGGATGAAATTTTCACGGTTATAAATGATTCTAGTACTAGGGGCCATAAATTCAAGTTACACGGGTAGATGTTTAGACTGGATTGTAGCAGATTTTATTTTAGCCATATGTTACCTACAAGGATGTAGTAGTGGCAGACTGAGGTCAGCTGGATAGTTACCTACAGAAGGAAATGCATGGGTTGTCTATTTCTTTATCTCTTATTATTTATTTTATTATTATACCTTTTTTTCTTTCTTTTTTTATTATTATTTAACTCTTTTTTTTTTTTTTTTTTTTTTTTTGTCCGGTGCAGCAAAGCCTTAGGCTTCCTTGTACCATTACTAATACACTGTGGTTAAAAGGTAAACAGCAGCCATTATCAATCCGCTGCAGGATGGAAGCCTCCTCAAACAAGTCATGTTGATGGAAATGAACCATAATCTGCCACACTGGTCCAGTGTGGGTTGGCAGATTGACCGTATTTTGCAATCTGGGGCTTGAACCCCGGTCTACTCAAAGAGTGTGTACTACTGCAGTCCTGCTCCTGACCACTTGGTTATGGAGGCACCCATATGCATTACTTTACATTTGTTAGTGTTAAACTTCAGTTGCCACCCCTCAGCCCATCTGCTCAAGTTTTCTAGATTCTGTTATGGTAGTGTACTGCCATTAACAACCTTGCCAACTGCATCATCTGCAAACTTTTCTACATAAGGGAGTACTGTATGTGCAGATCATCTTCTTTACCACTTACTAAGCAGTGTAATGAAATAGACAATGAACAATTAAAAGAAAAAAAAAAGAGCAAAATAAATGAATTTTAAAATAGATAATGGTTCATAATTCTGATTTTACTGTAATAGGGTACTACATTAAATGCAAAAGTTTGCTGTGTAGAGGGATGAGGGTTGACTTATGTGGTGAGTATATGATTAATCAGAAATGTTGAAGGCAAAAATAGAAGTCTACTTATACACTGAATTGACGTATGTGGTAGTTACTAGATTGTGCTATAGATAGTTACTTATCCATTGTTATTTCAGCTTTTAGCTAGGTCAATGAGGAAGCCTTCTCCATTTAGCTCTATCTCTAAGCCATTCCTTTATCATCATCTCCTCCCAGCTAACAGCTCTTCTCTCCACATCACTCTTCATCTCTTCTTTCCATCTTCTTCGTCTTTTACTTTTCATTTTCATTTCTGACATCTTTGTCCTCTTAGAATATACCTCTCAGTCATTTCTGGTAATCATTCTTCTCCCACTTTCTCCTAAATGGCCACATTTCATTTTCTATCTCTCCTGATCTTTCCACACACTTCTCAGAAACTTCATTTGCATCACTTGCATTCTGATAATATATCCTCATGCATTAACTATGATTCCGATCCGTAGCTTATTATTGGTATGTAATAAGCTCTACGGAATACCATCTTTCACTTCTCAGGGTACCTCCTTTCTCCAGACTAGATCTTTTGCATAAAAGATCAGTTATAGAATGCTCTTCCTTGGTCTGCTCTCCTACATATCTCAAATCTTCCTTCTTTATCCACAGTATTCTCTAAAATATCTGAAATTATCCACTTTCGTCATCATTTTCCTCAATAAAGATGATAATGTTCTCCTCTCCTCTCCTTCTTTTTCATTCTCGTTGCATTACTCCTAGCATCACTAAACTTTTAAATTATATCTCTTTGCCTCCTCTATCTGCATCTGTACCTCCCCCCCCCCCATCCCATTCCAATAAATTGACAAATCATCAGCAACAGACATCATAATTTTCATTTTTTCTGTTCCAGTCCTTTTCTCCACATCATTTGTGCTATCTCATCCATTATTAGAATGAACAGTAGAGGTGAGAGTGCATTACCTTGTTTTAATCCATTATTAATTTCAAACTAGCAAAAGGTTAAAACTGTGGTTTTAACCGTTGTTTTCACACTGTTTGCAGTCCCTCTGTACAGACTTATAATACTCTCTATCGATGATTTTCCTACTCTCTGTTTCCTTTATTCTTCTCATACCTTTCTTTTCTCCACACCCTTATGTTTTTTCATTATCCTAAAATCCATGCACAGATCCTTCCATACTTATGTTTTTACATCATGCGTCTCATAGCAAAAATCTGTGGTCAGTCTACTTTTTCTGAAAACACTGTTCTACTCTCATCCTGCTTTCAATTTTTTGTCACTCTCCTCTCCACTATTCTTTCATACAATTTTCCTCTGTGACCACTAAGGTTGATCCCTCTTAATTCTTACACTTTTTCCTGCCCCCTTTTTATATACAGTCGAACTTGGTTATAACGAGCATCGAGGGCCACAAAATTTCCCCTTTATAACCATTACTCACTATATCAGTGATGAGTTAAACTACCTCCTATTTTTTTAAATTGTCAATAACTTGATAAAAAGATAGATTCAAAAAAACAAAGGAAATATAAAAAAATAATATTAGTATACACCTACATATTATTTGTATTAATATGCTTGTATTCAGTATTTAAATAGATCTGGCGAACTGTTATTACATAAAAAATCGTCGCGTCTAAATTTTTTAGCAAATTTTTTCGCTTGAGCCTGTCTGTTGAAAATTCAGCACTTCTTTGTGTAGTGAACCATTGAAGCAATGCTTCATTGGTATTTTTTACCTTGCACTTTCTATTATTATTTTTTTTTTTTTCGTTATGTTCTTTTCCAGTGCTGATATATAAATATGTTTATTCTTTCACAGTGTCGATACTGTTGAAGAGGACAAAGAAAACTTTTTAATTTCATTTTTGTCTATTCCAAGAATTGGGGTTTTTTTTCGAATGTTTGCATAGTTACCAAAATTTGTACGGTATATTCATGTAGTATATTCATTATAACAGTGAGCTATTGTATGGGAATACACGTAAATTAAAATCATTATGGCATTTTGCTCATTACAGTCATGACCTTGTTATTTCCATACTCGTTATAAGTAAGTTTGACTGTATATACATATTTATATATAGGCACAATCCATCCTCTTTTCCGATCTCTTCTTCCATTGTCTCCTTTTTCTGTGATTTTCAATAGCCTGGAGATAAAGGTTAGAATTCAAGTCACAGTCTAATCAAAAGGGATAATCATTGTGGGCTGTGTTCTGTGTGTTCCCATAACTTCCAATCCCCAGCTCTTCATGTTCTATTTATTCTCCTACTAGACCAATGAAAGATAATGTTATCTGAAAATATGTCTGAGAAAAAATTCATATGTTTGATCCAGCCTGCTTCTTATTGCAAAGTTGTTTTTACTGATTATGTTAACTGGTATTATCACAACTAGCAATTTCGCTGTATAAACATGCATACAGGCTTCTTGGAAGAAGAAGAATTCTGAAAGTGTAATTAAGAGATTGTAATGAGAATGATAAACAATCAGAATAAGCTTTACGGCAGGCATGTCAAACATGCGGCCCTTTGCAAGCACACCTGCGGCCCACACAAAGGACACTGTAGCGATTCGCAAAATCTATTAATTGAAGTAATTTAGAATTTTGAATATCGCGCGCGGCTGCCTTACGACAAGAATTCTAGCATTCTTGCCAATTTATTGGTGTAGGTACCTGGTCCTGATTTGAATTCCACAGCCCACAACTGGAAAAGGTTCCTCTCTCGTTAAGGTAAACCGCTCGGCCTGAGTGAGAGAGTGGAACCAACGAGCATGAGGTAAAAACCCGTTTTATCTCGCTCGTAACAATACATAAGCTGGCCTAAATTTCGTTTCAGTTTTTTAACCGGCGATTTTATTTTAAATTTAATTTTATTATTTTTCAGATTGCACATCATCTTTAAAAATGGCTAGTGCTTCTCCAGCTAAGAGAAAAAGGAAACTGAACAAAGAGGGACGAGTGTTTCAAGAAAAATGGGAATTACTGTATTTGTGCACAGCGGTGAATGGAAAGATACATTGTTTAATTTGTAACAAAAGCATTGCCATGCCAAAAGAGTACAACTTAAAAAGACATTATGAAACGAACCATCGATCTTACGATAAATATGAAGGCCCAATGCGTGTCTCAAGACTCAAGGAATTGAAGGCTACTTTGTGAGACAGCAACAGTTTTACGAAAATTGAGAAAGGGGATGTCGTTTCCGTTACTGCAAGCTATGAACTCAGCCGAATGATTGCCATGAGTGAGATTTTGTAAAGCAATGCCTTGTAAAAACGGCTCAAATTGTGTGACCAGAGAAAGCACACTTATTCATAGATATTTCATTAACCAGGAACACTGTTGCTGAACAGATTGATGAAATGTCAAGTGATTTGAAACAACAGTTGAAGGCCACATCATCAAGATTTGAACATTTTTCTGTTGCTATTGATGAGACCGTTGACATCACTGGAATAGCACAGCTTGCTGTTTTCATCAGGGCTTGTGACAGTGAATTTAATATTTATGAAAAACTGATTGAACTGATCCCCATGCATGACACTACAACAAGCCAGGACACCTTTGAGAAAGTCGAGCAGGTTCTGCATGACTATGGTTTGGATTTGAGTAAACTTGCATGCTTATCTACCGACGGTGCTGTGAATATGGTTGGCAGACATAATGGTGTTGCTGCCATGTTACGAACAAAAATAGAAAACTCACATCCAGATTCATCATTTGCACATTTTCACTGCATTATTCATCAGAAAAATTTGTGTTCAAAGATTTTAAAATGGATCATGTGCTTAGTTTGGTCACAAAGCCAGTGAACTATATCAGAGGCCGTGCTCTCAACCATCATCAGTTCAGCCAGTTGTTGGAAGATATGGATAATCAGTTTACCGATGTTCCATTCTACACAGAAGTCCGTTGGTTGTCATGTCACAAAGTGCTGAAAAGATTTTATTTGTTGAGACAAGAAATAATTATGTTTTTGGAGATGAAAGGTCAAACCATGGATGAAATAAAAGATGAAAGTTAGCTCCAGGATCTGGCTTTTGCTGTGGACATTACTGCACAATTAACTGATCTTAATTTGAAATTACAAGGTAAAAACAGACTCATCACTCAGTTGTATGATGACGCAGAAGCCTGTGGCAGATATAAGCTAGTCTGTAATCAGGTCACAAAGGAGGTTCGGCAGGCGAAGGCGGATTACGAGAAATCTTTGGCAAAAGATGCTAAGAAAAACAGCAAGGATTTCTTTACTTATATAAATTCTAAAAGGAAGGGGATGAATATGATTGGTCCACTTGACATCGATGGTTCGACTGTTGATGATCCTGCTCAGATAGCAAACAAACTGAATGAGTATTTTGCATCTACATTCACACGTGAGGAATTATTACAATTTGAAAATGGAAGAAGGTTATCAAATTGTAGCAGTGTGCTTAATGATTTTGTAATAACTGAGAGCAAAGTGGAGGAGAAATTGTTGAAGTTAAACATAAGAAAGGCACCTGGGGTGGATGGGATCTATCCAGTTATTTTAAAGGAGGCGGCAAAGCAACTAAGCAAACCCTTAGCCATAATTATGAGAGCATCCTTGGACTGAGGGGAGGTTCCCACGGACTGGAGATGTGCAAATGTGTCCCCAATTCACAAAGGTGGATCGAAGGGTGACACGAGTAATTACAGACCAGTTAGTTTAACTTCTGTTCCGGGTAAAATAATGGAGTCGCTGGTTAAAGATGCATTGCAGGATCATCTAGACAAGACTGCAGCAATAATTCAAACACAGCATGGGTTTGTTAAGGGAAAGTCTTGTCTGACAAATTTGATTGGTTATTATGATGTGGTCACAAAGGAACTGGATGCAAAAAATAATTTTGATATCATATACTTGGATTTCAGGAAAGCTTTTGTCACTGTTGCGCATGGAAGACTACTGTACAAGAGCAGAATGGTATTAAGGGTAAGTTGCTACAATGGATAAAAGGATGGTTAAGTGGGAGAAGACAGAGGGTGGTAATCAATGGGTGCTGCTCTTCGTGGACTAATGTTATTAGTGGAGTCCCACAGGGTTCGGTGTTGGGTCCACTGTTGTTTTGTGTATTTATCAATGATATTGATGAAGGTATATCAGGCTTAATGTCGAAGTTTGCAGATGACAAAGGTTGGCAGGGTTGTTAATGACAGTAATGGCAGTGTGCTACTGCAACAGGATCTAGATAATTTGGGCAGATGGGCTAAGAAGTGGCAACTGAAATTCAACCTTGACAAATGCAAAGTACTGCATATGGGTAGAAGTAACCCCAGAGAAACGTGCCAACTGTGTGGTACTACACTTAAGGTGGTAGAAAATGAAAAAGACCTGGGAGTAATTGTGCAGTCAGATATGAAGTTTTCTGAGCAGTGCAGACAGGCTGCTAGGGCGGGTCATGGGGTTTTGTCAATGATATATAGGAATTTTGCTAGCAGGGAAAAGGAGGTGATTGTCCCTCTGTATAAGGCAATGGTCAGGCCACGCCTTGAGTACTGCGTACAGGTCTGGAGGCCTCATTTTAGGAAGGATGTAGATTTGCTTGAGCGTGTACAGAGAAGAGCAACACGATTGGTGAGGGGAATGAAGGGATTCTCTTACCAAGAGAGGCTTAAGTTCTGTAAATTGCAGTGGCTGGAGACTAGGCACCTGCGCGGTGATCTGATTGAGGTCTATAAGGCCTTGAATGGGTTGAGCACGCTGAATTCTGATGGGATCCTTCCACTTGTTCAGATTACCAACCTACGGGGACATAAGTTCAAATTAAGAAAGGACAGATGTAGAATAGATGTGCGGAAATTTGCCTTTAGCCAGCGGGTGGTTAATTGCTGGAACAAACTTCCATCTGTCGTTGTAGAAGTTGATAGGTTAAATAAATTTAAGGAGGAACTGGACAGGCATTTGGAGGGAATGGTGTGATTTTTTTTTTTTTGGCTGATGCTGCATAAGCTCCTACACTTGCTTTCTTGCATCATGTGCCACTACTACTACTACATCAAGTGCTTCATTACAAAACTAAGCTTATGGAAGTAACGGTTGTCAAATGAAAATTTAGTTCATTTTCCTAAGTGCAAAGAGCTGATAAACACTGCCAATACTGAGTCTCTACTTAGCTTTGCTGAGTATGACAGTCACCTGGAATTGGTGACTGTCATACTCAAAAGAATTTCAGGAAAGATTTCGTGATTTCTCATCTATTGAACACCACCTTGCATTATTCTCAGCACCATTCACCTTTGATGTTGCCAAGGCAGAAGAAAGACTGCAGATGGAACTATTAGAAATGCAGTCGGATTCTACACTCAGAGCAAAGTATCTTGAAGTGGGGATACCTCGTTTCCTTTCATACCTTCCTGAAAAGTATAAAAACTTCAGAAAGTTTGCCACAATATTTATGGCAATGTTCGATTCTATCTATGTGTGTGAACAGTTATTTTCCTTTATGAAATCAACAAAAACTTCTCAGAGAACAAGACTGACTGATCAACACCTCTCATCTCTGATGAAAGTCGGAACTGCACAGACATTTCAGCCAGACATATCAAAAATTGTCATTAAAATGAGGTGTCAAGCCTCAGGACAAAACACTAAAAATAGTTGTAAATAAATGTTCGTTTTGAACTGTTGTAATTTCTTTACAATGTATATGTTGCCATTTAAAATTTCTTTTTTTTTCTTTTGTTAAACTACTTCATTACTTTGCATTCATGAATGTGGCTAGCCGCTAAACCATTTGTATGCATATTATATGTTTCTAAGTTTAAGTAATAAAAATATTCTGCAATAATTTTTATTAAATGACTTCAGTTAGTTCTTGAGTGCGGCCCTCATGACAACACAAATATGACCCATATGGCCATCGGGGGACCCTCAGTTTGACATGCCTGCTTTACGGCATTAAATAAGCCTTGGTAACTGTTATTTTTTTTGTTTCCATTTACTGTATTATTTATGTCTGATAAAGTTCAATCAATTATACATGTCACTGGATTTGGTTTTTGATGCAGTGCAAAAGCTGTCCATCTCATGAATTTGCTCACCAATTATTATGAGATATCCATAAAATTCAAAGA
Source organism: Mastigoproctus giganteus (assembly GCF_048544385.1). Taxonomy (NCBI): domain Eukaryota; kingdom Metazoa; phylum Arthropoda; class Arachnida; order Uropygi; family Thelyphonidae; genus Mastigoproctus; species Mastigoproctus giganteus. The sequence continues at coordinate 160,895,725 of NC_143583.1, read as the reverse complement.
GAAAATGCACCTTTTGTTATATTGATAAACTTAATTTTTTTATTGAATTTCAGTCACATTTGTATTTGTGCTGTGGTGTATGTCAGATATTAATATAGGTATATTGATGTGGGCTCCAAATCTGCTAGTGGCTCTGGATGGATTCATATTTTGTACAGAACATATACTATAGCTGGCATACACTTTTAGTGATCACAGTTTTGCATTTGTAAACAATGGATTTTATTCTCATTAATTGGTTTAACTCATATGAAATACTGTTATGTGTGATTTTTCCCCTCTGTGCAAAAGAACTACTGTTAACTGAATGAATTACTTATGTTAATATGCTGTTTCTTTTTAACTTATTGATTAGCTCAGATGGCTATATGATTAGTGAATGATGAAAAAATTAGCACTAGAATACATTATCCACATAATTTCTTTTAAATACTTTTTTTTCTGCTGAATTTTTCCTATCTAATATATAAGCTTTTTGTATATGAACTCAGGATTTCAGTCCCTTGTTTCTTTCCTCATGGAGGTTAGGTTGGTGGTTTTGTATGCTATTTCGATTAATTTACATATTTCCCAAAAAAAAAAAAAAAAAAACATGGATTTTATCTTCATAATTTATGATGATCTAGCCAGTCACAAAGATTGGGAGAATTATTCTCTTGGCAACTAAATTCTGGTAAAGTGTGATGTTCAGTTCACCTTGTGTAGTATACCTGTTTTATTTGACTTTATTATTTCCTACTGATTTTTATTGATTTTGCTTTTATTTTTATTTGATTTTGTATTTACTTGTGGAAATAGCTTGGGAAAGTCCTTTTCACAAGTTAAACTGCACCTGAATATTTTTATTATTATTATTTTTTTTAATGTAAGGGAGAATACCTGTTTCACTTGGAATTGTCTATCTCAATTGACTTTCACTTGGAATTGTCTACCTCAAATGAAGCTTAAGTACTGCAGTAACTTAAGCTTCATATGTTTAGTTTTAAATAATGGTAGAACATCATAAATCCTGGCAACAATGGGCCTTAAATCATGCAAATTTTTGAAATTTGTATGGTCCCTGTCTTAATATTGTCTGGAATTGATGATAATAAAATGAATAATTTCTCAAAGATTATGCAATCTTCCATTGGTGCAATGAATCAGTCTTGATACTTCAACAATTATACCTTAATTGCTTACTTTATATTATGACTATGGAAAACCTTGCCATAGTTGCCTAAAGCAACATGTGATCTGTCTGACAGATACTATCTTTCAAACTGTACATCCTATTGATTTTAAAGTTAGCAAGATGAGGCTTAGAATGCAACATCGGTAATCTCTTCCACAGCCATTATTTCATGCTGCATGGGAAGGTTTACCTGAAATGAGTGATACACTGTAAGTGTGAATCTCACAGTTAAGAATCTTTTGCACGACAAAGGTGCCAAATTGATTTCTGGTATAGCATTCTATATAGAGTCGATTATCAGTGATCTGTTCAGTGATATCATGACTTGCATTTGACTTAATCAGGGAAGAACTTTTGAATTCCACAACAAGTTTCAATGTTGTTATAGGATTTATAGCAGCCAAAGCAGTAACACTTAATGTTTTTTTTTTTTATTTTTATTATGCCAAATTTTCAGAGAGCACTGGATTTTTTTAATGCTGGATTTAGGATGTTTAACTATATTTCTATTATTGATATTAATTAATTTCAATTAATGTTGCAGCCATAACAAGGAATTTTTAATTAAAAAAAAACAGTGCTTTAAGTTCTTATCCTATATGTTCTAATTGTGTTCTGTTTATCTTCATCATTTTTGACTGCTTTCTCCTGATTGTTGAAACTTTTCTTAATACATTCTGATAAAACCTTTTTATCTTGTGCTTCTGCATTTTATTTTTAAGTTTGAAGTGTAATCTAAATTTTCTCCTTAGAAGTTGTTTATGATCACTTCCTATTTCTACAGATATTGATCATTCATTGTCTCATTTTGTCTGGTATTATTCTTCTATTAGATACAGTATTCTACCAGAAGTTGTGGGACACCTATCTGATTACAAGAAATTTTCTGTGACTGGAATTTACAGATACAGTAGGCCCTCAATTTAACAGACTAAATGGGAGAAGGGGTGTCCACTATTGCCAAAAGTCCATTAAATCAAATGTATTTTAAAAACATATATTAATAAAAACTTACAATGTTATTAAAATGTTATTATAATATATAAATATAAATCAAATATTATTACAATGTACATTGAATAATTTATACACGTCACTAAAACCTCTGTTAAAAATATAAAAATAAATTTACGACAGGAACCAAACTTTATTTTAATTAAACGCATCAAAAACTATACAATGTAATGGAGTGTTTCAAAACACCACATTTTGGGTTTTTTTTTTTTTTTTCCTTAACGCTCACACAAAGTTGTTTTCAATGTGAACATTAGTTTTTTCATTTAAATCCATTTTAGAGGGGAAAAATACTTAAAAATTCTTAAACTCCATTGAATAAAAACATACAAAATAATGTTAAAAAAAAATACATAATATTCAATATTGATATTAACTTAATTGAAAGAATTGCAATTTTCAGAGTCAAACAACTGTCATACGGAGGGAGAGGTATTAATTCCTTGCTGGTAGAGGGTTCTGGTGAAACAGATCCAGTTAATGAAGTGGTCATGAAAATTCATTTGAAAAGTGTACAAAGCTTCAGTTGCCTTACACTTGGTGCTGCTTTTTTATTACTGTAGATCGAAATTCTCTAAAATGTTCATAATAAGGAAGCACATCAGGGTCTGATGATGATTCAATATAATGTATGTCATACATATGTTGTCTTATAACAGACAATTTAGGATGAGGTACAATGATTATTTGTCATCATCATCATTGTCTTCTTGTTCTCCGTGAAGAACATTTTCCACAGTTTCTCCCTCAGAAAAAATTTGATAGCCCGGATCACCATCATTTTCAAGCCACTGTTCCACATCATTCTCAGTTGCATTTTTGTTGCCAGCCCTCTGAAGAGTGTCCCAAAAATTAGATGCCTCAACTCCCTCAAAGTCCATTTCAGGTTCTAACTCATACAACTTCTTCCAAGCATTGGCCACTGTAGTAATCTTCATATCTTTCCACGCAGCCACTAAGTTGAAGATAGCAGATCTGATGTTGTATGCATGTAAATTTTGCAGTGTCCTGGTGCCTCTTGTATCTTCTTCTGCATCTTCTGTTTCTTCCAAAACAACCATAACTCCTTCCTAAAACTTCTTATGTAACCTCTTACATGCAATGATTACACCCTGATCCATCGGCTGTATCAGTGGTGTTAGGAGGCAGAAAAACACATTTAATTCTCCCATCCCTGCTGACTAACCTCTCAGCATTAGGATGAACAGGTGTATTATCTAGCAGTAAAACAGTCTTTATTTCATTAGAAGGAATTTTCAGCACATCTGTCTGATAGCGTCAGATATCAGACAGATGTGCTGTCTGATGTGTGATGCTATCACATATAAATAGGTTCTAAATTTTTCCTTTAGGACAAAAATTTTTGTCAGTTTAATCCGAAGTCCATTAACTCAGGGGCTTGCTGTATTTTGACTTATAAAATTGATTAATGGCTATCCGAGAATTAATTTGAAAAGTGTACATCAAATGAATGCACAGAAAAAGCTAAGAGAGTTTCAAAGGGAAATGATGGGTAGGTAGAGAGGTAAAATATAGAGAAAATGTCTGAGAATATTGTTCAAGAATTAAACAAACCCAAGTTGATAGTTGTTAATTTGCTGCTGAATTGGAAGTCTAGAAGTCACACCGAGCCCAAGAAAATAAAACATACTGATCCTGAACCATAGATCAATAAACGTCTGCTCTGTAGAACATTTAATCATTTACACAGTCTGCATTATGGAAATTTCATGGAAGAAGCAACCTTCAAACAGAATAATGCCTCATGTCATAAAGGAAGGATTGTGAATGTGTTTTTTGAAAAGATTGACACCTAGTTGTTGTGCACAGTAACTAGTGCTAACCTTAATCCAACTGAACATCTCTGGGAAGCAGTGGAACAGAATTTGGGCAAGGTCAAGCCAGCCCTTTTTTATTAGTGGAGCTCAACACTAAGCAATATCGCTTATTAGGTAAACGAAGTACATCAATTCGTAATTTTTGGCTAATTACTTACTAAAATTATTGAACTTTAAAGTGAAATAGATTGCATCTAGAGAAAATTCTAAACTAAATCAGTTAAGCTGGAATTCAAATAGTTTGTTTCAGAAGCACTTCAGGCAGTGTTTTTGTGACAAAGGCTGCTGATTATACAGGACCATTATTCATACTGTTGTTTCCAGCTGCATTTGTTTTGGGCCCAACTAAATCAATGAAGACTAAATACAAGTAGTTTTCTTTGGAACCAGTTTGAGCACTGTTTTCAAGACAAAACCTAGTGATTAAAAACAGGACACTGTGCATTATTGGGCCTGCATAGTTACCAGTTACCTTTGTCTTGGAAAATGGTGCCTATACGAGATTCAAAATATCAGCTATTTGTATCAGGCTTGATAGATATAATTTAGGGTTTCTCTAAGTGCAATTTATTTCACTTTAAGGTTCACTAAACTTAATTAATTAGCCAAAAATTGCATCTCTTAGTATTTCATTTATCTATTTAGGGAGCTCATGAATGATTTAAGGAGTGGGATACATTATTATCAGCTTCATACCACAAATTAATAGTGTCTTCCACAACACATTGAAGCATTATATACAAAAGGCAAGCCAACATACTATTAATCCTTTGAATAAATACATGTTTTATTCATAATTACAACTGTCCCATGACTTCTGATAGGATAGTATATGATGTAATCGATTGCTTTTTGAGTTAAATTTTTCTTACCTTTTATATGGGAAGAATGTATTATTGCAAAATTCATTATCTTAACAAGATTATACTTCTTGTTATTCTTCTTCTTCCCCATATTTAATTTGTTCAAATTCATCAAACCTATGAGCTAGTTCCAAAATCTATCCTTACATTAGGCTCTGCAATTATGATACATTCATTTTTATGAATTTTCTTAATTGTATCTTGCAAAATACTATAAAATGCTTTCAAGTTCTTGTGGTTTCTCCTTCTTCAGAGGCGTATAACTTATTAACATAAATTTACTTGTTTCTTCTTATAACTCTACTATAATTATTTTTTCAGATATGCAGAAATATACAACCACATTTTCCTTGAAGCTTTCATTGGGTAAATATTCTTGTTCCTTCTTTATCTCTTATCTTTATTCACACCACCGTTTTTTAGTTTCAGATATTTAGTTGCCATTAACTCATAAAGAAGAGCGCAACCAAACAATTACACAACTGGTCACATGAGGGTTTCAAATGATTATAGTGCAGCTACTTATGTTTTTATCCCTTACTCTAACAACAACAACAACAACAATAACAAAAACAACAGTAATGAAATAGGCTTGTTTCTACAAAATATTAAAACCATATGAATAGTTCAGTGCAGTAGATTTTCTTATGAATAGAATCAATTGCACGGACTCAGAGTACAGCAAAAATTTTATACAGGTTTGTCTATCAAGAGGGTTGACTAGACTGATCAAGATAGCTGTCATGGATGCAGAGTGTGAACCTGCATCGAGGCAAGTAGTGCTTACGGTTTTGATACAATCCTGCATCAGAGTAAAATATTGAAATATAAAAGATTTAAATTATACAGTAGTAATCATAATGATTAGATATAATGAAGTCTTTCTACAGCATGAAGAATAGATATAATGAAGTCTTTCTACAGATTCAGGAAGTTTCTAATTGAAAAAAACACTGAATCCAGCTGGTTAATGAGATGTTTATGTGGACATTTCAGGAAAACTTTCTTTCTCACTTCTTTAGTAACTTAATTTAATTAGAAATGTACAAACAGGAATACCATATAGACAGATGCATGCAAAAGTTCAATAATAATACAGTGCAAAGGCTAAGGAACATCAGAAAAATTTATCAGTGATTTGGAAATTACTTACTTTTTAACATGAGAGAAGGGAAAACTATTTTTTTTTATTGAACAAGTCATGCATGATAGTAAACTCATTATTTATAGTACATGAACAATAATAATAAAACAGTAGAAGATAATAAGGGTGGAGGATAAACAGACTAAAAACTCTATGAGCTATGCTAGTAAATACTGAATGACTTTACAATTTCATTTTCAATATTATTCAAAACCTACTGGGAAGGATGGGGTATCAGAAAAGTCTATGCTTCAGTGTGCAATATTGTAACATAGATAGATAGAGATGCTGAATATTATTTAAGATATGTGAAAAATGGTCATTTAAGTCTTTTAGGAGATTCATAGTCTCCTGAGTGGTTTTTACAGAAATTTAAAGTCTACATGAGTTTTGACACAGTGGTTTGAGATGCAAGTCAACACAGAGCTCCCACTCATAGAAGATTGATTCATAGAGTGATTTAGAGAACTTTTAATCTACTAATGATCCAGAAATCTATTCTACTACTAAACAGTAGTAGAATGGATTTCTGGAAGCAGTAAAATTACATTGAACTGCTTCTTTCCTGTAAAGGCTGGCTTTCCTGTGTAGATTACACACTAAATTTCCGCACAAAAAAAGTAATTCCTACACTTTTGATCCAAACTGAAGTAGAGTAATAAAACTTTGTAAGTAAGAGTAAGCTTTAAATAGTATAATTACACTTCAGTAATCTTTAAAATCTGTATATGTTCCTTAAGCCTGTTGGTTCATACTTTATTTGCTAATGATTTGTGTCTGTCCATTGCCAAAGAATGTGGTCACTCTTTAGAAATGGAAAAGAATTCAGAACACTGAAAGTTTAGTGTGAAACTTGATCTGGAATTGAATTGGCTCTTGATAGATTAGTAGATAAGTCATTTGAAACTGTCCACTGCTGTAATTTGTATAGGGAATGATGCATTGGAATCTGAGATGATAGTGTACAGTTTTGGGTTGCTATATGCATGTTAAAAAAAATAAGGTCCCCAGTGATGATTATTGTAGGATACCACTTGGCAGGGGGGGGAAACAAGGCTTGGAGCACTGAAAGAATGCAGGTATACAGATAGATATTGATATATTATGATATGAATTGGTAATGTTGTTTTTCAGCGATATGTATATGTAATTTTGAATTTATTCCTTTGACCCTTTTTTGAAGACGAGTGCTATGTTAATTTGCTTCAAGTGACTTGGATATATTACTTTTTGTACCAAGAGAATGAGATCCAGTAAGCAGTGGGCTCAATTATTTTTTGTTTTCTTCCAAATGATTTCAGGGATATGGTCTTTTTCAACTTATTCACAGCAAATTCAGTGTCATCATCCATAAGTTAGAGATAGATGAAGTTGCATCCCTGATGCATAAATTCATGTGGTTTTAATAAGTGTTTCATTTGTTGGATTTGTATCTTGAAGTGGTACCTTTCAGCTATAGAATTCATCTCTGAGATGCTGTGTGTGTGTGTGTAGTTTTGGTAAAGGCCATTTTGACTTTTCTGAAATGCTGCTTGGTGCAGACTGTGAGCTTTTTTGATATAACAGTGGACTGCAGATTGAAAGTAATGAGTGTGCTTTGTTTGAAAAATTGGTTGTCTTTGATTCTGTGATTTCATAATCTACAGCCAGAATAGTATCTATGATTCTGGTTGATGTGATATAAGATAGAGTTTGAGTTCAAGTTGGTATGTTAGAATAGTTAATTTTTTTTTTTTTTTTTTTTGGCTGATGCTGCATAAGCTTGCTTTCTTGCATCAAATGCCTCTACTAATGCTAATGAAAAGAGAGAGTGTTGGTTATGCTTGGTAGTGACAAGGTTCCCTGTTCAGCTTGTTATGCATTGAAGCTACCATCTGTGATGACCAGATCAGAGGACTGAATATCAGAGAGAAATGAACTAAGTAGATGGTTATTGAATAGCACTACTGGCCAAGGGAGGAGGAAGTAGTTGGATCGATGAGGGCTTGCATATTTTTGGTGTACCTGCAAGGAAAGTACACATGATTCCTATTTTGAATTTCTATCCTGAGAAAAATATGGATACCAAGTACTTTTTATTTCCTGAAAATAGAATAAAAACAAAATGGGTAAATCAAATCTCCCCCCCATCTCTTTGGAATGGATCCACTAAACACAAGCTGACTAAATTCTTACAGTGAAATTGTCATCTAACAGAATGTAGAGGATGCAAATGCACGCTTGCATAAACATAAATCTGCTTGTTTCCAGGAAATGTATATAAAGACAAAAGACGACCCCATCCTGCAGAATATTAGTACAAGGACAAGAATGGGAATTTCCAGGCCCATGGAGGAGTCACATTCCCGATATTCTTCCTGATGAGGTAGAACATGCATTGAAGAAAATGAAGAATCGGAAAGCCCTGCGGGAAGATGAAGTTACTGTAGAGTTGTTAAAATTGGGAGGAAGAGACATAACACAAAAACTGGCAAGGCTCTTCACAAAGTGCATTAGAAAAGGTGTGATGCCTAAGCAGTGGAATAATGCAGTCATAGTTTTGCTGCATAAGAAAGGAGATAAATCAGAAATTGGAAATTATAGACCAATTAGCTTGTTATCCCATATCATCTACAAGTTGTTCACAAGGGTCATTACTAACAGATTAGAAAGAATACTTGATGAGAATCAACCGAAAGAGCAAGCTGGCTTTAGGACAGGATTCTCAACTATGGATCACCTTCATGTAATATCACAGCTAATGGAGAAAGCAAATGAATATAAAACACCATTATGCCTGGCATTTGTGGATTATGAAAAGGCATTTGACTCCATACAGCATAAGGCAATGTTTCGGGCACTGGAAAGACAAGGCATAGATACTCCATATATTATGATTTTGAAGAAAATATATGAGAGTGCTACATCCTTTATTAGACTAGACCAAGACAGTAGCAAATTTAAAATCGAGAAAGGAGTTCGACAAGGAGACACAATATCTCCGAAGCTGTTTACTGCTGCCCTTGAGGAAGCTTTCAGAAGATTAGACTGGTCGCAGAAAGGAGTCAATGTGAACGGAGAGTACCTAAACCATTTACGATTTGCAGATGACATTGTGGTCATAAGCCACGATCCCAAAGAATTAGAGGAAAATCTTAATCAGTTATGCACAGTTAGTAAGGATTTTGGACTAAAGATGAATATGGATAAAACAAAAGTAATGATGAACAAGTATGCCATGGAAAGGGAAATAATGATTGAAGGAGCAGTAATTGAAAAGGTGGAGTCATATACTTATCTGGGACAAGTTATTAGCTGTAATAATGATAAATGGCTGGAAGTCAAGAGAAGAATAAATTTTGGATGGATAGCATTCAGGAAATATAGCCACATACTGAAGAGCAATATCCCAGTTTGTCTGAAACGTAAAATAATGAATCAATGTATACTCCCCACCATGACTTATGGAAGTGAAACTTGGGCACTCACCAAAAGAATGGAAGAGAAGCTAAGAACTACACAGCGAAGAATGGAACGAATTATATTGGGAATCAGACTGTTAGATAAGAAGAGAAACACATGGATTAGGCAGCAAACTCAAGTAAAGGACATTCTTATCAAAACTAAAGAACTAAAATGGTCTTGGGCAGGACACAGCTCGAAGACATGATGACAGATGGACTAAGAAAATAACAGAATGGTACCCAAGAGGGGCTAGAAGAAAACCTGGAAGACAAAGGCGGAGATGGATAGATGAAATTCATTAGTTTTTGAGTAGTAAATGGATGGCCAGTGCTCAAAACAGAAGGAACTGGAAAGTTGCTGGAGAGGCCTTCATCCTGCAGTGGGTTGAAAATGGCTGATGATGATGACTAGGTGGTAGATGACTGTCATCAACCAGTGCAATACCACCACTTTGCTTATTATTATTATTATTATTATTATTAGCCATATGGTGCAAGGAAGCCTGAGGCTTATGCTGCACCAGCCAAAAAAAAAAAAAATTGATTTACCCTAGGACCCAGAGAGAGAGAGAGAGAGAGAGAGAGAGAAGTAGAAGGAAATCACCAAGAAAGAGAAGAATGATAATATTGGAGGCTTGAAGTGGTGGAACCCATGTTTAGTCTCCAGAGCTAAGTTCCATCACTTCCATCATGCAGTATGACTGATGACTTTTGAGGTTATGATGAACATCATGGCGAGATCCAATCTTGCTTCTTTCTTCGAAGGTACATCTCTAAAACGGTGTTTGCAGGTTGGCCGCTAGTTAGTACACTGGAACAACCTGTTGGTAACTCTTTAGGAGGCTTCTGGATCAGCTAGTGTATAATCTTGCTACCTCTACTCTGCCAGATAGTGACTGGAGGGAGTCTGAGTAGTGTGTATGTGAGAGGCATTGTCGAGGCCATGTTATGGCAAGCATCTGGGTATATTCTTACCATGTGTACACCATATCCAAAAATTTAATTACTTCATGCAGCAACATTGTCCCCCCCCAATTTTTCTTACTATTGAATACACCATGAATTGTCAAACTAATAGAATAAGCTTATCTACAAAAAGATCTAAACCTCCCAAACACTTCCTAGTTCATTTCACAAATATATACGTGGTCTCAATTCTAATCTCAACGATGTTCGTTTCCACTTGCAGTCTGCCAAACGCCATCTACTTTTTCTGACAGAATCTCAGTTATCGGTTAATTCAACTACTGCTCATCTCAGTTGCACAAATTATTCACTGTATGATTCCTTTCGCCTCAAAGGTGGTATTTATGCATATGTTCGTTCTGATATTCCCTGTCAGAGATTTGATAATTTGGAATCTCTTGTCTTCGATCTTCCCCGTCTTAAAATCTCTCTACCTCACTGTGTCAAATTCATCTGTTGTCTCTACTGTTCTCCCAACTCCACTAATCACTTGGAGCTGTTTGACTTCCTCTCTTTCCAACTTGACTTTCTCCAGTCCAACTTTCCTAACAGTGAGGTAATTTTCCTTGGTGATTTTAATGTTCACGACTCCAGCTGGCTTCCGTTTTCTAGTCACACCGACCCAGCTGGTCCAGATGCTGAGGCATTTTGCAATTTCTAAATGGCCTTGCACAGATTGTTCATTTACCTACAAGAATACCGGACAATCCTAACCATACAGCCAACACGCTTAATCTTTTTCTCACAAACAACCCTTCTTTCTAAGTACACAGTCGAAGTGAGTTGTCCTTTAGGTATCTCAGATCACAACTGGTGATTGTCTCTTCTCCAAATGAGCCTTTATCTTATGGCTATTCCCAACCTCGTATTGTTTGGAATTACAAGAATGCAAAATGCGATGACCTGTGAGATTTCTTTAATTCTTTTCTTTGGTCGGATTACTGTTTCAAAACTTCTGATGTCAACTTTTGCTCAGATTGTGTCAGTGAAATTATTCTTGTAGGAATGGAATCCTTTATTCCACACTCCACTCTAAAATCTCATCATATATCTAAACCTTGGTTTTCCAATAAATGTGCTAAGGCTCTTCAAGAGAAGAATGTTGCATATCATAATTGGCTTGTTTCTAATTCTTCAGTTTCATTTGCTGCCTACACCAAAGCTCGCAACAACAGTTGTAAAGGAGTCATTAATCAGTCCAAACTAGATTTTGAACTGGCTAAGAGTAGAAAACGCTTCTTGCCCTAATGGTAGCCAAGCATTCTGGTCCTTTGCCAAAGCTATTTGGCCAAAACTTTTGCCCATCCCTGTTCCCACCTCTGTCAAAACCAGATGGTTCTGTTGTCACTTCAGCCAAGGATAAAGCTGACATGCTAGCATCCCATTTCTCTTCCAACTCATGTATTAATGATCTTGGTAAAACACGGCTATAGGTGAGTCAGATGTGTTTCCTTCTGGGGGCCTCTGCATTTCTCAGTTTGTCATTATGGTGGTAGTAGTAGTAGTAGTAGTAGTAGTAGTGGTGGTGGCATGTGATGCAAGAAAGCAAATGTATGAGCTTATGCAGTATCAGCCAAAAAAAAAAAAAAAAAAATTACAAAACAATCCCCTCTAAATATTTGTCCAGTTCCTCCTTAAATTTATTTAACCTATCAACTTCCACAACAAGAGATGGACGTTTGTTCCAGCAATTAACCACCCGCTGGCTAAAGGCAAATTTCCGCACATCTATTCTACTTCTGTCCTTCCTCAATTTCAAATTATGCCCCCTTAGATTCATACTCTGAACAAGTGGAAGAATCCCATCAGAATTCAGCATTCTCAACCCATTCAAAGCCTTATACACCTCAATCAGATCACCTCACAGGTGCCTAGTCTTCAGCTGCTGTAATTTGCAGAACTTAAAGCCTCTCCTGGTAAGAGGATCCCTTTACCAATCTTGTTGCCCTTCTCTGTACATGCACAAGCAAATCTACATCTTTCCTAAAATGAGGCCTGCAGATCTGCATGCAATACTCAAGGCGTGGTGTGACCATTGCCTTATACAGAGGGACAATCACTTCCTTTTCCCTTCTAACAAAATTCCTGTATATCATTGACAACACCCCATGACCTGCCCTGGTAGCCTGTCTGCATTGCTCAGAAAACTTCATATCTGACTGCACAATTACTCCTAGGTCTTTTTTATTTTCTACCTCCTTAAGTGTAGTACCACACAGTTGGTACGTTTCTCTGGGGTTACTTCTACACATATGCAGTACAGTACTCTGCATTTTTCAATGTTAAACTTCAGTTGCTACTTCTTAGCCCATCTGCCCAAATTTTCTAGATTCTGTTGCAGTAACCCACTGCCATTACTGTCATTAACAATCCTGCCAACCTTGGTATCATCTGCAAACTTTGATACTAAGCCTGATATACCTTCATCAATAACATTGATAAATATACAAAACAACAGTGGATCCAACACCGAACCCTGTGGGACTCCACTAATAACATTAGTCCACGAAGAGCAGCACCCGTTGATTTTCACCCTCTGTCTTCTCCCACTCAACCATCCTTTTATCCATTGTAGCAACTTATCCTTAATACCATTCTGCTCCAATTTGTACAGTAGTCTTCCATGCGCAACAGTGTCAAAAGCTTTCCTGAAATTCAAGTATATGATATCAAAATTATTTTTTGCATCCAGTTCCTTTGTAACCACATCATGGTTACTGTATGGTGTGTTGTTCTCTTATCAAAGGGCCATATGGATGGACTTTTGACATAGTGATACTGTTCGGAGTCACATTTGAGCTTGAAGGAGACATAGTTCCGTATTTGGCTGGGAGTTATTCAACCGCGATATCAACAGCCATTCATCTCTCAAAGCTGTAGCGATGTCATCAGTTGTGGTCTGTGGGGAAGAGTCATCAGACATATATGCTGTTTTTTCGACTTTCCTGTAGTGCTTACTGCTTGGCACTGAGAGGTGGTGTGGTGTTCCCTGTGGAATGGGAGTGGCTTGCTCTTGGTCTGGAAGGGAAGATGTATTTTGGCTGATTATTTGCCATAGCATTCCAGTTATCGAGTGCATCGCCATGATCTGGGCCCAGGTTATAGGCTGGAACTGTAAGAGTGTTTTGTTGATTAGCATAGTGAGGATGTTGTCACAATTTTTAGACTGGGAGCCTGCAGGTTAGGCAGGTGGTATCATCAGTTTTTTTGATCATCTATGGATGAATTATGGCCAAGCTGCAATCATGTGGTATCATCCTTCTGAGCTGTATGAATATTCCGCGTGCTAAGTGTTTTGTTCAGCTTCTGTTACTAGGGTTAGGCTGGGTTTCAGTGCAGTCTTCTTTCCCCTGTAACTGACAATTTGTATGACTAAAAGTGTTTGAAGAAGAACCTTGAATGCTAGTCGGGTATACAGGTTTACATTGTAACCCCTCACTAGATATCCCAGTTGAGGTACGAGGTGTAAGACACTCGGGGCTGCTTTTGCTCACCCGAGGAGGGTGGCAGTTATCAGACAGGGCAATTCCTTCAATTTTGTTTCAGTAGTTTGCTTTATGGATGCTTGAAAGATGTCAGTATCGCATGTAATTGGGTTGGTTGCTCAGGGACCTGAGCAACCAACTGTAGCTGAGGATGTCTGTTGCTTCTCACAGGATACAGGTTTTGGGCCGTATTGGTTTGGGACTCGACACATTTCTGATTGGGAATCGGGTGTGCAGATGTTTGTGCTGCTGCATCCTTCATAGCTCGTGATCTTGTCATTGATGCTATTTTTCCATTAGAGCTATCCATTTGAAATGGCTGATGCAAGTTACCCATTGTACCATTTTTATCGTTCATGTCTAGAGGGACATTATTTGGAGGTTAGCTTAGTGTAGCTGCAGTGGCTGTGATGGGGGAGTGGAAGTTTGTTTAGGTGATGCGTTTACTACCACAGGTACTGCATTCCCACAATGACTACAGGAATATGTGGCCTAGGAGGTTCTAGACAGCTTTGTGACTTTCTTTGCTACATTTTTCACAAAGGACCCAGTTGCAGGGTCCATTGCATAGCACTCTCTGTATGACTTTCTGGAAGCAGCTCTGGCAGGTTTGTTTATCCTGAATGTGTGGCATTCTGGTATTTTCTTAAAAGAATTTTCACAATGAAAGAAAACAGTTGCAGGTAATCAGGAACAGAGGTAGCATTTAAACAAAAGTTTATTTTAGGATGATGACCTAGTTTCAATTGACACTCAAGGTGAAGATAGCTTAACTCTGGAAGTACTGGAGGCACTGAACACCTGTTTTCCCTGATTGTACTAATCTTATAAGGGCTAGAGGATTAGTGGATGTGGTTGACCTTGGTCGCCAGCCGTTGTCTACTTTGTATTAGAATATTAAACTTAAAATGTAAATATATAATTGCTTGATGTTTATGGAGTGAAGAAAAGGTGCCTTCCTGTATAGCTTGTTGTGGGGAGTACAACGATATCAAACATCCAATAACTGCTATTTCTTCTGAAAGAATTACTAATAAATCACAGAGCACCATATCATGTGACCACCACGTTCGGTGTCCAAACAACTAAAATGAGCTTAAAGGACATCTGACTTTTATTCAAAACTTCCTGTATGAATGGACATTCCAAGTTTGCTTCAAAACTTCATTGTCTCAAGCCTCCTTAAAGGAAGAATGAGATTCCCCAGGGCTTTGTAATCAATGTTACCCTCTTTATAATTGAAATCAAGACCACTGCTGAACAGCCCCCATACACTGTTGATATAACACTGTAAATGACCTTAACATTTCATGTCATGAAAAAAACATAAATATCATTGAGAGGTAATTACGAGGTTCAATAACTAAGAATATTTCATGGGCAAAAGTCATTGAATTTCAACTTTGTTCCCAATAAACAAATAAATTCATTTCTGCCTCCAACTTCACCCAGATCTAGAATTGCAAGTTAAATGTTAACCAATACCGGTATATACTTCTTAATAATCTTGTTACCCTGTAAACTTGCCTTCCTCCTAGAGCTCATTAAAAGCTAGAATATCCCGTCAGTAAAAGCTAAACATCATTCTGGTGCCAATCGGGCTAGCCGGGTAGGTAAAGTCCCTGCCTGGCAACCCAAAGATCACGGGTTCGATTCCCACCTCGGGCTGGATATCACGATGGTGCCGAACCAACCGGTTGGTTGGATATCCCGGCCACGATAGACGAAGGAAGCAAGAAAAAACTGGTTCCTTCGTGTATTGATCACATCATACGAAATAAATAAATAAATTATTCTGGTTTTCTCAGCAAATAATGGGTGAGCTGATGGACTTACCTTGTGGTGGTTTTGTAGAATCTGAATAAGACTTAAACTTGACTATGGAGTACTAGCACTATGATGAATAGGTTCAAGCAAGTGTACTCCACTTGCTTGAACCTATTCATCATAATGCAGTATGCATTCCCAATACATAGTCTATATGCTGAAGCACATGAACCACCTCTCTTTTTTTATTGTCAGAAGACAATAACATATATTACACTATGCATATAAAATTAGATCTATGCCTGAACACCCAGACTGAAAGATGCCTTTCATCCTCAGTAAACAGTATACCAAAATTGCCTTACTGCTAATCAACCCTTAGGTATCAGAATCAAATAATGGTTAGTAGAATTAAATCCGACTTTTGGTAATATTGAAAATATCCCCTCCTACTTTTCCCTTTGAATGTGACTCCACCTCCAAGTGATTTTTATCTCCATAAATGGAATCTGCATTATACAAAATAATCACAATTGTACCATGCTATAATGGATTGGTTCAACATTGCAGCACGTACAGATGGGTCAAAGAAAGACACATCTGTATGTGCCTATGTGTACCTATGTTGGGCCGACCGGGCTAGCCAGGTAGGTAAAGTGCCTGCGTGGCAACCCAAAGGTCGCGGGTTCGATTCCCGCCTCGGGCTTGGATCAAAGTACTGCAAAAACCTTGGGAGGTGCATTATGGCCACAGAAGCCTATGCGCCAACAACTACCAAAAAAAAAAAAAAAAAAAAGTACGTTTGGAATAGCAACAGTTTTCTGAAGTAGCACATTGACCTATCAGTTCAGCATAATTATTGAAGAAGTAACAGTAATTCAGGTACCCTGAAGTATATCAAGTCATACAGCATAAAAAATAGTAAATTTTCTCTGATTCTTTGAGTGCAATCCAACCCCTGAAAAACACCATGAATGTTACCCACCCTGTTTTAAATGATGTAATCATCTCCTTGAATACATTAACCAAACCAGGGAAAAGCACAAGCTTCTGTTTGGGTCCTGGGATGTATGGCAATTCTAGGAAATGAAATAGCTGATGGTACTGTGAAATTGGATGTCCCAACATCTAATGACAAGTGGAAAATTCCACACCAAGACTGTAGACCAATAATTCTGAGAAAGTGAATGTCTCAGTGGAAATTAACCTGGCAAAGTCAACAAAACAACAAGAAGCTTCAATGTAGCAAACCATCCCTTTGAATGGTGGTCTTCAGGCTTCAGACAAAATTGACAACAGGAGTTAACGTTACCTCTTCTGTAAATAGATGACACAGATATTACTCATGATTATCTTTTAAGAATGCAGGATCACCCTCCATTGTCATCATTGTTAACTCTGCTTACAGTTAGACACATATACTTGTTGAATGCACAAACTATGCAAGACAACACAATAATTCCCTCACTCCAGCCATCAGTAAGATCTTACTCACACATACTTCACTTTTGGATAATGAAACAAATGTCTCAAACATTTTCACTTTACTAAAAGTGATTGTTTTATAATCCGCTCCTTCATCTAGGAAAACCAAACTCTATTTCTGATAATAGTTTTGTAAATTTGTCTCTAACTGCAAACAAATATCCTGCTGCTTACCATATGTAAGGTGCACTGAAGTGATAGAATTAATCTGCAATAAAGAAACAAATATGTTTTCTCAAGACAAACTTCCTGAAACATTCAGGTTCTCCATGAATGTAGAGTATACACTGCACGGCTTCAGGATATAGAACTGACCTTGGATCATATATCCCACCAATGCCAAAGGATTATTGTATACCAAATCTAAGCATATTATAGAATTTATCAGAGATGAGATGCATTCCTCATCCAGTGTTGCCACAGGTACAGTAAATGCCACATTCTCTTTTGTAGTTCATTCTCTTTTGATTCTGTTATTTGCTTTTTTTAGGATCCCTAGCCACATTGGGATTATAGAAAATGACTTGTCTGATGGAGCAGCCAAAACAACAACAGCCAAGTGACATCCACTTGTTATTTCCCCTATGCAGCCTACAAGCATTTGATAACGAATTACTTTCATGATGGCAAGGATCTTGGCCTAGGCATACCACAAATCAGCTATGCCAAATCTAGCCTGGGATTGTATTATGGTAGTCAGTCAGCATAGGATTTGTCATGAGGAAGCTGTCCTTGCTCATCCTACATAGGATTGCACGAAGTGAGCATATCCTATCTGCTGAGTGCATGATGATCATGCTATGTTTATATTGCGACACTTTTTTAAAAACTGAGCGCATTTTAATTCAATGCACATCAATCTTATTTAGAGTTCATCAGAAGATAATGTGTCAGGAATATTGACGCATTATGTTGAAGTTTTTACAACATTTTTCATTTCTACAATTTCATTTAAAGTGTTTCTATAGTTTTATCTATTAAGTACTTTATATTATATTAATATTACTCTATATTAATTAATTATATTATTTTCTATTATATATTTTTATTATACTGAAGCAGATAAGGGTATGGTGTCACATCGTACACTATGCACTCATATGGATCAAATGTTGATCCCTATCTGCTAATTAGCCATTAAAATGCTGAACAAGCAACCAACTCATTTAAAATCATTGATTCTCTTTGATATGATTAAACTTTTGCAAGTTTATTAACAGTCGAAACAGTCACACAATAGTTCTAACAGTATCTGGAAAATTCACCAACAATACAATTTAACAAAAAAAAACAGTTCACCAATTATCAATTCACCAAATTGATAATGGATTATTCATTTTGATGGATATTTATATTATTTTGAAATATAAATATCCATTGAAATTAGCATTAGTAGAGGCATATGATGCAAGAAAGCAAGCTTATGTGCAGCATCAGCCAAAAAAAAAAAAAAAAAAAACCTTTCACTTCTCCCCTCTGTTCGTTCGAAATACCTGTCCAGCTGAGCCTTAAATTAATTTAGGCTATCAACTTCCACAACAAGGGATGGAAGTCTGTTCCACCAACCAACTACCCGCTGGCTAAAGACAAATTTCTGCACATCTATCCTACATCTGTCTTTCCTCAATTTGAATTTATGCCCTGTCAGGTGATTATTCTGAGCAAGAGGAAGAATCCCATCAGCATTGAGCATGCTCAAACCATTCAAAGCTTTGTACACCTCTATCAGATCACCTCGCCATTGCCTAGTCTCCAGACACTGTAATTTGCAAAACTTTAGCCTTTCTTCATAAGAGCAACCCTTCGTTCCGTTCACTAACCTTGTTGCCCTTCTCTGTACTTGTTCCAGCAGCTCTACATCCGTCTTGAAATGAGGCCTCCAAACCTGTATACAGTACTCAAGGTGCGGCCTGACCATTGCCTTATACAAGGGAATAATCACCTCCCTATCCCTGCTAGAAAAATTCCTGTATATCATTGATAAGACACCATGAGCTACTCTTGCAGCCCGTCTGCACTACTAAGAGAACTTCATATCTGCCTGCACAATTACCCCCAGGTCCTTTTCATTCTCTACCACTGTCAGTGTAGTACCACAGAGTTGATACGTTGCTCTGGGGTTGCTGTTTCCCATATGTAGTACTTTACATTTGTCAATGTTAAACTTCATTTGCCATCTCTCAGCCCATCTGCTCAACCTTTCCAGATCCTGTTGCAGCAGCAAAGCGTCAGTAGCATCCTTAACAACCCTGCCAACCTTTGTATTGTCTGCAAACTTGGACATTAAGCTTGATATACCATCATCAATATTATTTATAAATACAGAAAACAACAATGGACCCAACACTGAACCCTGAGGGACTCCACTAATAACATTAGTCCACAATGAGCAGTGTCCATTAATTACAACTCTCTGTCTTCTGCGACTCAACCATCCCTTTATCCATAGCAACAATTTGCCACCAATGCCACACTGCTCCAATTTGTGCAGCAGTCTTCCATGTGCAACAGTATCAAAAGCCTTTCTAAGATCCAAATATATAATATCAAAGTTATTCCCTGCATCCAATTCTTTTGTGACTACATCATAGTATCCAATCAAATTGGTCAGGCAAGACCTTCCCTTAACAAAACCATGCTGTGTCTGAGATATAACTGAATTCTTGTCAAGATGATCCTGCGGTGCTTCTTTAACCAGTGCTTCTGTTAAACTGACAGGTCTATAATTACTTGTGTCAGCCTTTGATCCTCTTATGTATCTTTTGCTTTCCTTTCTCACTCTCAACAAAGTCAGAAGACATTTTAATAACACAAAATTCTTTTCAATGACTTTTAATTTAAAATTATTTGAGAGATATTATGATGACAAGCTTATGAAAAACATGAAGCAGCTTGTTGACTGTTGTAATGTTAGCATTAAAGAAAATATTTCTATAATAAAGTGCTGCCCACCACAAAAGTAGGGAACCAATGGAATGGGTGTAATTTTGGTTTTCTCAAACAGTGAAACACTTAAGTTTCAAAATTCCTAGACTTAATCTGTTTAAATGATTTTATTACTTTTTCAGAAATAGTTATAACAGACGTAGGTTTGGTTTTTTCAGTTTTACACAGTTCTTAACAAGAAAATTTCTACGAAATTTTATATTGTAAGACTTGCCTTTTAAAATACTACCTTCTCTTTTCAACGTGAAGAATATTTATATAATTATTATTTATTTCAATAAAATTTATTTATTGTTTTTGTATTCTTGGTGAATTGTATATAACAGTCCCTAGAGTAAAAATAAACATTATTACTGTTTACTTATTTTAATTTATTTGTTAGTGAATTGATTCAGTGAATTTTCCTAGACCTGGTTCTAAAAAAAAGATGTGTGGCAGTTTTGAGCAATGCAAGGTTTCTCAACATGATGACTGTTAGATAAACTTTGTGTTCTCTCTTTGAATCTACCACAGTACTGCAGAATCCTCTTTGTAAATGTGATGCATCATTTTCAAAGTTTCCAAGGCATATTTGCCTAAGCATTTCAAAAATTTAATGTTTTGTGATGTTCCAAATTTTATATTTTTCACTTTCAGAAATCATTGTAAAATAAATTTACTTCAAAATTCATACAGCAGTGAAACTAGAATGGTTAAACTTGTGTTACATTTTGGTTTTCCATTACTGGATAGCCAAATCAGTAATGTGTGCACAGTGTGGGAATTTCTTGACTGTATTATGTGTAAATAATGTCAACATTATCATGTATAGTGGAAAATAAACAATTTTTTATTAAATATTAAATGATAGCATATGCCTCTGTAGATAGGTTTGGGTTTAAAATAAGTCTCCATTTCTGTTATATATATAAAACAGGAAAAATAATAGTAATAATAAAATTTAATACGCAACATGCAGAGGATTATGCAATTTTGCTGCCTCTGATGTGCTTGCCTTTTCAATTTTATTTATTATTCTTTATTTTTATTTATTTTAATGTTAAAATGGTCGCAGCAGCAATATGCTAATGCTGTGCCTGTATTGCACTCTATAGCTTAATTTTTGTCTATTTAAATCTGGTTTAATGTTAATCTTGTCAGTATGGTCGTTTCCATATGAGTGCTATTATCTATCCTATTTATATTTTTCACAGCATAAGGACCACTGTTCAGATTCTTTGCACTGTCGTGTCAATCAGATAGGGAGCTGATCTTTTGATCGACTCACCTCTGCGACGATTTGTCCAGTGTTCGAAATGCTGCGATTCTCTGACCATTATTGACCTTGTGCTCCTCCAACGAGATGGGGAATAATGATCAGTCTATTTTTATTTATTTAGTTTTGTATTTTAGTTTGTTTCTGACTCTGTTAATAGTGATATATCACGCAATTTGGACCTGGTGCTGCTAAATTTTGTTTAATTCGATTTTTTATTCTAAATTATTTGGAGTGTAACTTCTACAATACTTTCTGTCTTACTACCTTTACCCTCTCCCCCACTGTTTGCATTTATGCTTTTAATTTCAATCTATTTTTTGCTCTGTTGGTTTGCCTTACTGCTTTCTTAAATTTTATTATTACTATTATTTTTCCTGTTTTTTACAGCAGCATGCATAGGATTATGCTATTTTGCTGGCCTCTTATGCTTGCCTTATCAATTTTATTTTTTATTCTTTATTTTTACCTATTTTTATGTTAATTAGTTTGTTTCATCTATATATATATATATATATATATGCACACACACTGGGTGGTAATAAAATAAGTTTCCCTATTCAGGAGACCCTAAGGTCAAACCGGTTAATGAAAATCAATGGGTATGTCAGTTAGGATATGGGGAAGCGATTTGTAGAAGAAAAAAAATTTCTGCCACCAGGGGAGAGATTGGGACTGTAAATATGAGATGGAATACCTAACTTAGGATTAGATTTTATTATCAGAACTTAGAAATCTACAGATAGTTCTGTGTGCTTTTCTTCACTTGAGATGTCATTCTGAAAACTGTGTGCACTAGAGTTGTGTAGCAACTCATTGGGGATGTTGGCTACATGCTGTTTAATGCTTGCTTTCAAATCGACAAGCATCTGTGTGCTGCCACAGTAAACTCTGTCTTTCAGGTATCCCCATAACCAGAAATCACAAGGATTGAGATCTGGTGATCAGGCTGGCCAGAACTGAAGAAAGTCTCTAGAAATGATGCGTTAATTTCTGAATGTTGAATGGAGCAGTTCCTTCACTTGTCGACTAACGTGGGGAGGGGCACTACCTTGCATGAACACTACGGTCTCCCAGTTTTGCTTTTCTTGCAGAGCGGGAATAATGTGATCTCTTAGAAGAGCATAGTACGGTGCACCACTTATGGTACACCTTACGGGGCCATGAGGTGTAGAGTCTTCAAAGAAAAATGGTCTGATTATAAACTCTGCTGTTAATCCACACCATACTGTAACGTATGGAGTTTGTAGTGGTCTTTCACGCACAGCAGATGGATGAGAAGTTCCCCATATTCGGCGGTTTTGTGCATTTACAGCCCCATGAAGAGTGAAATGTGCCTCATCAGACCACAAGATTATTCGAGCCCATGTATTGTCAAATTCCATTCGAGCCAGAAATCATAGAGCAAAGTCTATTCATTGTTGTTGATCACATGACTTTCATTCCCGTACTACGTAAATCTTGTACGGGAACCAGTATAAAATTATTTGAAGCACTTTATGTACGGTAGATCAGGGAAGGTTCGAGTCTCTTGACACACCTCTGGTGCTATTGACTGGTATGTGGTCGTCCCCTGCCTGGAATTGCACAAAACTCCTCAGTTTCTTCAAATTTCCATATTGGTTTTTGAAGCCCCACAGACATCAAAGGTCCTTCATGCAAACCTTTAAGTTTCCGATATTCATGTAGTACTACATTAGTGTTACTAAACGATTAAACTTTTGAAAGAATTAAATTAATTTTATTCTGATAGAACAGTTTTACTAAAAGAGCATGTTCCTTTTTTGTAAGAGCTATGGTTATTGACGGTGGCGTTGGCCTTTCTGCTTTTATCTAACAGGATGTCATTTGTGTAAGCAACAAGTCTTGAATTAAATGACAACTTTTACATATGTTCACTGCCGTCTTGCACCTGATGGCAGAAATTTTAACTAATTTTTTTTCTTCTACAAATCGCTTCCCATTACCCTAAATGACATACCCACTGATTTTCACAGCACTAATTAACCGTTTTGACCTTAGGATCTCCTGAATAGGGAAACTTATTTTATAACCACCTGATATATATTACAGTATTTATTGAACTGAATACCAAGGGAATCAAATGACAAATGAAATTTAATCAGAATATGGAATATAGATATTCAGAATAAAAATATATTTATAGAGCCATAATGCCAAGTATTTAGGTAATAACCTAAGTTGGACTTCATTGTTATACCCTATAATTAAACACATAATTTATAATAAAATAGACTAAAATAATATAATAATAATAATAATGAAATGATGATGAAGCTAATTACTGATATAAGGATACATTGAATGGTATGTTGATAAGGGCTAGCACCACTCAATACATCCTATCAATAATTGGCTAAGGCCAGTGCTTTTTTTGGGACGGTACGGCATACCGGCACTTTTATTAACAGTGATGTGTAACATTTGGATGCAATGCACTTCAAAATTTGTAATATTCCTTAATTTTTTTCACGTTTTTACCTACTATTCAAATAAGCTTAAAATGATTTAACTAAATTTGCATTTTTTACTGTCAATTGTTAAGATTTTTTCTATATAAACCTGTATAACCATTTTTATAATTCTAAATTACTCAGTCCGACCTCTGTTTAATTATTTTGAATTCCTCTTGGAAGTTACATTTAAAATAGTTTCTGTTGAGTGAAGAAAATTTTCATATAGCAAACGGATTAGGAGAAAGTTAACTTGGTACATACTGTTCGCTTTTCTGGCCCTCAGGCATTTTAGGCAATTAGTGCTGCTGCGTGAATTAAGAGAGCTAAAGGGATTACCATTTTACAACTTAGTGGTACCTGGTAAAACCTATCCGACCACCTGTCCCACTTGTATTCCCAATGGGCCTGGCCCACCTTCCAGTGGTGTCCAACCTTTTCCCATACAGGAGCCATATTCAAAAAAATTCAAAGTTAGATTTCTTTAGTGTGTTACATTTTCAATATCTTGCTGCAAGTAAATTTAAAAATATTCAAAAATTTTATTAAGTACAATACACAATTACATTTACTGAACAAAAGATTTAATTAGAAAATGTTTTTGATAATTAACAAAATTTAAAATGCTGTTTTAGTTCACTTTCCTCGTGGGCCGTAGGTTGGACACTATGAATCAGCTGTAAGCGCCCCGTTTGAGAATTAGAAAAATGATTTTCTTTTACAGCGACAAATAGCATCTGTTGTTTCGCGGAAGTGCGTTATCCACAATTTTCGCTTTCTCTGTTTACATGGTCACAGCACCTGAATATCTGAATGATACTAATATTTTGGACAGATTCAAAAAAAAAAAAAAAAAAAAATCAAATTTAAGAACTAGTGACAATACCGATGACTAGAGGAGGACAACAAAGGTATTAATACTTCTAAATATGAATTGTTGGCATTTGGTGAAAATGAAGTTAGAAAATTGTCAGTTACAGTTAAATGTAATTCGTGGATACCTAATTGGTAAGAAGGTTTCGGAGGAATTGAAGCATTTGATGAACGCTCTGAGTAAGCTACCAATTTCACATAGTGAATGTGAGTGAGGATTTTCACAAATGAATCTGATTGCAAGCCTAAACAGCGCTTCGTTTATGACAAAAACAGTTTCTTCACTACTGTTTCTTAAAACTGTAGGCCCACCGCTGACCCGCTTCGATCCAGCACAATATGTCAATTCGTGGCTACTTCGGAAATGTTATTCAGCAGCCGACACACTAAGAGGAGGAAAAGAAGTCGGCACAACGTGTCGGATGAGAACTTAATAAAAATTTGGAATAATCTACAAAAACTTTATTAAGAAATTATTTTTAATTATTTTACTGACAGTTTACTTATTTTTTTATATACTTGAATAATAAATTTATGCTTAATAAACTGTGTTAGTATACTTAATTTGTTGTTCTTATTCTAAAAACATTACTACAAGTAACAATATCAGGGGGAAAAAAAAATTTAGAGTACTTCATATCCTTTTAATTTTCAATTTTTCCTGATAGCAAAGAATGAGTACCAGCACCTATTTTTTTACAAAAAAGCACTGGCTAAGGCTATATTTTTCTGTTTACAATTTGCCAGTTTGTCTAGGTTCAAATATTCAAAAATTATAGTGCAATTCATGTTAAATTTAGTAGTAAACTGGCAGAATAATAGCTAGTTCAACCAATAGCAGTGAATCAAAATAGTGAGGGTGAGTGCCAACTAATAATTTTCTTATAGGTTTATTTCCTAGTGAAAAATAATTATGTAGTGGGAAGGAAAGACTTTTTTGCCAAATTAAGGCAAGGAGGAGGGGTAAGGATGGCAATAGTACCTCAGTTATCCTCGAATTACTCTAATAGATTTTGAGGTGTAAAATTTAGGGTTTGAAAGTAAAAGCAAAGAAAAAGCATATTATAAGAGATGCTTTGGATTTACCGGGAGCATAACTGCCCATCCCTTTAGTAGGGATCTCAAAATCTATTACAGTAATTCGAGGGAAATTGGGGTCCTATTGCTTGCTATCCCTACTCTTCCTCTTCTTCGCCTTAATTTGGCAAAAGCCTTTCCTTTTCACTACATAATTATTTTTCACTAGTAAATAAACCTATAAGAAAATTATTAGTTGACACTCGCTTTCATTATTTTGATTCACTGAAATCTGTCGGGCTAGCTGTTATTCTGCCAGTTTACTGCTAAATTTAACATAAATTGTATCTACAATTTTAGAATATATGAACCTAGACAAACTGGCAAATGGCAAACAGAAACAGATAGCCTTAGCCAATTATTGATAAGATGCATTGAGTGGTGCTAGCCCTTGTCAACATACCATTGTGTATACTTTTTTCAATAATTAGGTTTATCATCATTTCATTATTATTATTATATTATTTTATTGTATTTTATTATAAATGATATGTTTAATTATAGGGTATAACAATGTAGTCCAACTTAGGTTGCATAAATAAATACTTGGCCTTATGGCTCTATAGGTATACTTTTATTCTGAATTCCTATATTCCATATTAAATTTCATTTCTCGTATGATTCCCTTGGTATACGGTTCAATAAATACTGTAACATGTTTTGCAGACTGATGTAATGTTTAATTGATATTTTGATGGCATTAATCTGATCTGACACTTTTTCTAATTCTTTATTTTTTCTACATTTTTATCACTTATTTTATCACTTCATCATCATCGGCCATTTTCAATCCACTGCAGGATGAAGGCCTCTTCAGCAACTTTCCAGTTCCTTCTGTTTTGTGCAGCGGCCATCCATTTGCTACCCACAAACTCATGAATTTCATCTGTCCATCTCCGTCATTGTCTTCCATGTTTTCTTCTAGCTTCTCTTGGGTACCATTCTGTTATTCTTTTAGTCCATCTGTCATCATGTCTTCAAGCTATGTGTCCTGCCCAAGACCATTTTAGTTCTTTAGTTTTGATAAGAATGTACTTTACTTGAGTTTTCTGCTTAATCCATATGTTTCTCTTCTTATCTAACAGTCTGATTCCCAATATAATTCATTCCATTCTTCGCTGTGTAGTTCTCAACTTCTCTTCCATTCTTTTGGTGAGTGCCCAAGTTTCACTTCCATAAGTCATGGTGGAGAGTATACATTGGTTCATTATTTTACAGTTTCAGAAAAACTGGTATATTGCTCCTCAGTATGTGACTATATTTCCTGAATGCTATCCATCCAAAATGTATTCTTCTCTTGACTTCCAGCCATTTATCATTATTAGAGCTAATAACTTGTCCCAGATAAGTATATGACTCCACCTTTTCAATTACTGCTCCTTCAATCATTATTTCCCTTTCCGTGGCATACTTGTTCATCACTTCTTTTGTTTTAGCCATATTCATCTTTAATCCTAAATCCTTACTAACTGTGCATTACTGATTAAGATTTCCCCTAATTCTTTGGGATCATGGCTTATGACCACAATGCCATCTGCAAATTGTAAATGTTTAGGTACTCTCCATTCACATTGACTCCTTTCTGTGACCAGTCTAGTCTTCTGAAAGCTTCCTCAAGGGCAGCAGTAAACAACTTCGGAGATATTGTGTCTCTTTGTCCTACTCCTTTCTCAATTTTTAAATTTGCTACTGTCTTTGACTAGTCTAATAAAGGAGGTAGCGTTCTCATATATTTTCTTCAAAATCATAATATATAGGGTATCTCTGCCTTGTCTTTCCAGTGCCCGAAACATTGTCTTATGCTGTATGGATTCAAATGCCTTTTCATAATCAACAAATGCTAGGCATAATCGTGTTCTTTCTAATTCATATTCTTTCTAATCTGTAATGACCCTTGTGAACAACTTGTAGATGTGGGACAACAAGCTAATTGGTCTATAATTTCCAATTTCTCATTTATCTCCTTTCTTATGCAGCAAAACTATGATTGCATTATTCCACTGCTTAGGCGTCACACCTTTTCTAATGCACTTTGTGAAGAGCCTTGCCAGTTTTTGTGTTATGTCTCTTCCTCCCAATTTTAACAACTCTACAGTAACTTCATCTTCAAACGGGCCTTTCTGATCCTTCATTTTCCTCAATGCATGTTCTACCTCATCAGGAAGAATATCAGGTATGTCGTATGTGTTGCTACTTTGCAATCCATCTTCGCCACTTCTGGCATCATTCCCCTGCTCCTTGTATAATTCTCTATAGTAGTCTTCTGCTATTTGAATTATGCCTTCTCTGCTATTTATGAGTACACCATTGCTATTCTTCAGTTTCAGTATCATTTGTCTTTCTGTATTGTTATTTGGTTTTTAGGAGCATTAGCAGCTAAGGCCGTATTGCTCCGGGGATATGTGGTAGTCATTCCCTGACCTTTCCACATCCTCCATATTTGGTAGGCACGGGCTCGAATCCCGGTCTAATCAAGAAGCGTGTGCTATGCACTGCTGCTCCTGCCCACCTGGTTACGGAGGCGCCCTTTCTGTATAATTGCTCATGGCTGCTGATTTAAGTCCCATGTTTTCCCTTAATGCTTGTTCTACTTTTCTTGTGTTAAATCTTATGTCCTCTCTGAGTTTCTTTCTAATGGCTTTGCATAACTCAGTATATTCAAATTTCTCCTTGTCAGTGTTTTTCTTGCTCTTCATTTGTTGCCATCAGTTCATCTTGATAAATGTTTCTTGACTTATTTTTTCCTCTTTGGATTTCTTTTTACCTATAGGTTTCTCTGGCTTTATCACTTTCAGAAAGTTGTAATATTCTTTGTCAATATCTTGGTCCTGAGCAGTCTGCAGAAGTTCTAACTTGTTCTTAAGTTCCAGTATATACTGCTTTTTCTCCTCTTCTGTTATCCCAAAGACCTTCGTATTATTTACTTGAGAGTTTTTTCCTTTCTTTTCTTACATCTATATCAAGTGTGCATCTTACTATTCTGTGATCACTTCCAGCATTTATCTTATTCAGGTTGGTAACATCATTCACAATATATCTTCTGTTAGTGAAGATGAAGTCGATTTCATTAGTTGTTAATCCATTTTGGACTCTTCCATGTCCACTTTCTGTTTACCTTTTTCTTGAAATAATTGTTCATTGCTGACAATCCTCGAGATCCTGCAAATTCCACAAGTCTTTCACCGCTTTTATTTCTTTCATCAATTCCAAAATTTCCTATAGTTCTCCTTTCTGCGCTGTTCTCTCTTTAACCAACCTCAGCTTTGAAGTCCCCCATAATGATAGTGTAGTGTGTTTTCTACTCATCTAGAAGTCTCAATTTCGGTGTACATTTCTTCAACCTCTTCATCATCATGGCTCCATGTTGGTTCATAAATCATTATAATCTTTAGCTTGTACCTCTTAGAGATCCTGAGAATTAGTCTTGACACCCTTGGTGATGTACTTTTGAATTCCAAAATGTTGTTTTTTATATATTTATGGACCAGAAAGCCAACTCCACCTTTGCTCCTTTCACTGTTTCCATTTGTGTACAGCAGATTTCCAGGCCGACCGGGCTAGCCGGGTGGGTAAAGTGCCTGCGTAGCAACCCAAAGGTCGCTGGTTTGAATCCCGCCGTGGGCTGTGGATCAAAGTATTGCAAAAACCTTGGAAGGTGCATTATGGCCACAGAAGCCGATGCGCCAACAACTACCAAAAAAAAAAAAAAACAGCAGATTTCCACTTGATAAACTTATAAGTGATTAATTTTTTTTCTTGTTTCAGCCAAACCCGTGATATTCCAATTCACATTTTCTAATTACTTTTCCAGCTCTAATATCCTATCTTCACCAGTGAGCAATCTTACATTGTAACAGGCCAAGTTCAGTTTCCATGCATGGCAGCCTGGTGGTACCCAGAGATTTTAGCACCCTCTGCTTCCACTCAGATCCTCTCGCTGCCATAAGAGGGGAAGTGAAATCTACTGGGGACTGAGGGCTATTTTTTTCGTCGTGCTGTCATGTGCTTGGAGGGTTTGGTCTTTTCCTCTTTACGCTGACAAGGCCTCTTGAAGAGAACCACTCTACACGCTCGTTGCCATCTAAGTGACGTAACAGGGCTTACCATTAAGGTGTGCATGAGTGGATTTTAGGGAGGTAGGCCAATCTCCTAAATCTTCTATTTAGAAAGATATTAGATCCATCATGTTTTTGACTGAGTGTTGGATAACACAGAATACCTGTTCCTCTCTAAGCCCCTATTTTATCACTTATATATAGACTAGAGTATGAGTGGAGAAATGCTAACAACGTCAGAAATAGTAACAATGGAAAAAATTAAATAGGTACCTGTAAAATAAAAGTAAAATAAACATAATACAAATAGTACCTGATGCTATAGATCTGATGATTTTAACTTCTTCATCAAGGGTCATCAGCCAAAAGTAAAGGAAATACAGCAAGACGTAAAGTCTCTGTTTCTGATATGAAATATACATAGCAAGAGGTAAAAAAGTAAGCTGACTTATATTTCTTAGCTGACCTGACAGAGACCGAAATGGAAAGTAGTAAAAACCAGATCAAATCTAAAATAAAAGTAGAAAGTAAAGAAGCAAGATAAAAGTAAATAACATAAAATTATAATAGTAGGGAGCATGAGAGGAATTATATGTAAAATGAAGACGAAGATGATATAGACAAGGTTTGACCTAGACCAAAAGCAATATTTGCTGATTTGCTATTTCTGGCTTTTTTTGTCTCCAACAAAGTTTAGTCTTTTTATTCTACTTTGTCAGTTTTATAATTTCTCCCCTATCCTGGGTTGTTATGCTTCTTTTGTTTAATTGCCGACCTCTCCATCACACTGGTAATTTTAACCTATTTGCACCCTCTCCCCTTCAGGTTACTTTAACATGTTATAAATACACAGGGAACTAATTTGCTAACTTCTTTGGTTCACTGATACAGCCAGGCTGATGTTTACTCCCCTCAGCCCATATCACCGCTTTTGCTTGGAACCACAGTAAGTTGTCTGCCTTTGTCTATATCCATTCGTCTTCATTTTACATTACTTTTATTCAAATTCCTCTCATGTTGTTTTATCCTGCCTTTTACGTTTTATTTTTATTTTAGATTTGATATGGTGTTTATTACTTTCTGTTTCAGTCTCTGTCCAGTCAGCTATGAAATATACTTCAGCTCACTTTTTTTACCTCTTTCTATGTATATTTGATATCAGAAAGAGACTGCTTTACTTCTTGCTGTATTTCATTTGGTTTTGGCTGCTGACCGTTGATGAAGATGTTAAAATCATCACATCTATAGCATCAAGTACTATTTGTATTATGTTTATTTTATTTTACTGGTACCTGTGTAATTTTTTCCATTGATACTACTTCTCACATTGTCAGCATTTCTCCGCTCATACTCTAAGCACACGCTCTTTGAATAGACCGGGGTTCAAGCCCCTGACTGCTGAATACGGTCGATCTGCCAACCTGCACTAGACCAGCGTGGCAGATTATGGTCTATTTCCCTCAGCATGAAAAGTTGAGGAGGCTTCCATCCTGCAGTGGGTTGATAATGTCTGCACTTTACTTTTTACTTTACTCTAATCTACTTATCTACATTCCATTATGGTTGTTGGGTATTTCTGCTATTTTTAGTAGTGCACCTTGTCCAGAAACCATCCCAATATTTTAATATATCATTCTTTTTATAATTAACATTACATTATTTTTAAGGTGTTACTGTTCACTACAACCATTTGTTATTAATACATTATTTATGTATATATATATCTGCTCAGAATAATCAGCTCAGAGGGCATAAATTCAAATTGAGGAAGGACGGATGTCGGATAGATGTGCGGAAATTTGCCTTTGGCCAGCGAGTGGTTGGTTGGTGGAACTGACTTCCATCACTTGTTGTTGAAGTTGATAAAACAAATTTAAGGCTCAACTGGACAGGTATTTCGAGCGAACAGAGGGGTGAAATGGGAGTGGTGTGTTTTTTTTTTTTTTTTTTTGGCTGATGCTGAATAAGCTTGCTTTCTTGCATCATATGCCTCTGCTAATGCTATATATATATATATATATATATATATATATATTATGTCACTATTTTACAATGTACCCAAGATTAGAGCATCATATGCAAATATTATGCTCTGATTTTTGAACTAGCAGTAATGGCAAAATTAGGTAATGATTTAAGGATACAGGCCTCTGTAGCCAAGTGGTCAGGGAGTGCAGTAGCACCCGCTCCTTAAGTAGACCAGAGTTCATGCCCCTGACTGCTAAATAAGGTCAATCTGGACTGCACTGGTCCAGCGTGGCAGATTATGGTCCATTTCCCTCAACATGAATTGTTGAGGAGGCTTCCATCCTGCAGTGGATTGATAATGGCTGCAGTTTACCTTTTTTAAGGATACGAATAATCATCTGATCTTGAATAGCCTTAACTTAGAGTGTTTAAAGTACACTGAGTGGGCAGAAATCATGGGATACCTGTCTAGTAACAGAGAGGCCCCTCCACCTTTTGCCCGGAAAAAGGCATGACATGAGGAGGCATTGAGTCCACTAGTTCACAAAAGCATTCCACAGGTATTTCCATCCATCCATGCTTGCTGCACCGCTGTCCATAATTTCATTGCATTCCTGGATGGAAAATCCAAAGCTCGAACAGATCTTTTTACAGCATCCCAAAGATGCTCCACAGGGTTCATGTTTGGTGAACGGGGAGGCCATTCCATGGTGGTAAAATCTGTAGAATGCTCTTCAAAACATGTTCTTGTCACCACTGGCCCTGTGGGTAGGCTCATTACCCTGTGAGTGCAGATGACCATGAACAGATGCAGATGGTCTTCAAGGATGGACATGTAACCTAGACCATTCAAAGATTCATCTAGACATACCAGAGTTCACAACATGTGCTGGTTGAACACACCCCAGACCATTATGACTGAATAGTTCCTTGTTGACATGATGGGTGCATAACTTTGTGCAGTTTCCGCCAGATACACTCCCACCCATCCACTCGAAATAACTGGAAACAGGACTCATTGGACCAGGAGACCCATCTTCAGTCATCCAAGGTCCAGTGCCGATGTTCTTTTGTGCAGTTGAGGTGTTAAGTCCTGTGTCTTAGCACCCTCTGCTTTGGTTTTTTTTTCAACCTTCCTTGTTGAAGTTGGCAGTGATTTGTGCCACTGTCGCTTTGCAGTTGGCTGAAACAGTTTGAGACAGATGTAGACAGCCACATTGAGATGTTATTCCGGAAATGGCATATTCCATTTCCAGCGCTGTCTACATTGAGATGCTATTCCGGAAATGGCATATTCCAGATACACTCTTGATACTGTCAAATGGGGGATAGTGAAATTTCTGTACCACCTCTGTGATAGTGACCCATGCGTTAGGCACCCACTATCATCCCTCTTTCAAAGTTGGTTAACTCACGATGTTTATCCGTACTGACATTGAATTACCATCTATGTGAATGCAGTGTACCTATATATTTGCCAAGCGGTGGATTATCCACTAGCAAGAGCAGTGACAGCATCACATTGCCTGAAACCAGGTATCCCATGAATTCTGTCCTTTCTGTGTAATAGTTAACATGAAAGTTAAAAGTATGGGAATCAAGAAGTTTAAAGTTTATATTTGGCTTTTCTCTATACTAATCATAGCCCTGAAAACTGTAGAAATGTTGATAAAAAAATTGGTGCTGTTTAAAATAGTGAGGAAAGAAAGCCAATTGCTAAATAAAGGTGAGAAATAGTCACTTGGATTGAACTAGAAATAAACACTCGAGCTTTTGATTTTACTCTAGTTGTGCTAGACATGTTTAGGATACTAGGTAATAGCAAGTTAAAGGTATATGGAAGAAATGTGATAAATTTTTAATTGCAGCTTTTATCCAGCATCTATAGGGATTGCTCTCTGATCTTTTCTCTGCTTTGATTCTTCCTATTTTGGCATTTAATGTCCCTCTCAATTCATATGCTGATGATTTAAAAATCTTGTTCATTTCTTGAAATGGTGATGAAGCTGCAGTTAACAATATTAAGCTTAATCTTTTCTTTCTTTCCAAGATTAAGGATTATTTCTTTAGATTTGGACTCCATATTAATGGTTCTGCTCATGTCTATAAGAAAGTAATCTGTCCTTTCACTCTTCACCCTTTGAGTATTATAGTTATCTTGTCCCATCTGTATTTATTCATAAAGATCTTGGCTTTTTAATTGATCAATCAGAAATTTCAGTTTGGGCCTCACCTTCAAATGCTTATTCTTCCTCACAAAATAAAAATAAATAAATACTCTTATTACTAGTTTAGTTCACATACCTTCAGGAATGAGTTCCTCATATGTAGACAATAAAAATATTTTGTATCAACATAGTTCCGGAAATGCTTGGTTCCCAAGTTATTAACCGGAATGTCTTATCTCCCACAGGTGATTTCCTTCATCACAAGGTACTGACAGAATCTGGTAGTCTTCCATTCCAAATGTGCTCAAATCAGGAGCAAGCGAATATGCACTTTATATACGGTTTGGCAGACGGCAATGCTCTGGAGGCTTGTCGTTTGTACCACGAAAGGTTCCCAGAATGAAGCTGTCCAGACAGGAAAACGTTTGAAGGTATCCATCGCTGCCTTTGTGAACATGGGACCTTTACACCTCGTAGGCGCTTCCATAGCCAGGTGGGCAGGAGCGGCAGTGTGTAGCACACAATTCTTGATTAGATCAGGGTTCGAGCCCGTGACCACCAAATACGGAGGATACAGAAAGGTCAGGGAATGACCACCGCCTATCCCCGGAGCAATATGGCCTTAGTTGCTAATGCTCCTAAAAAAAAAAAAATAAAATAAAATAAATTTACACCTCGTGCTGCTGACAGAGGATGACCAAGATCTACGACTCCTGAAGTAGAGGAGGAGACGTCTATGTGAGGCCTGTATTCAGGCAGAAGGTGGACATTTTGAACAATTACTGTAAGGTGATGTGAACAGTTAAGTGTCATAGACAGACCTTTAAAATTCATAAACCAAACATTTCCGGAACTATGTTGATATAAAATATTTTTATTGTCTACATATGAGGAACTCATTCCTGAAGTTATGCAGTGTATTTTGGAGACACCCTGTATAATGACCTTATATTTCTCACCAGTGTTACATGCTTCTGAAGTGTGTGGCACAAAAGAATTAAATTTATTTTATGTGGTTTCTAACTATTCTGTTACCTTCCTCAGAGTACACCAATGTGATATATTTGTGTTTCTCTTGTACATATTTTATGTAAATTTAAAGCAATATGTATTCCCCCCCCTTCGTTTTTTGTTGCTGTTTTAATTTTATAATGGGAGACCCTCTGTCCTTGTACTACCCAGAGTACATAAGTGTTGAAGTACCTTATGTACCTTTCACTTATATTAAACAATTATTTATTTATTTTTATGGGACGGGGTTGCAATTGCCTGAGAATTACTCTTATAGGTATGTATATTATATAATGAAACGCTATAATGTCCTGAAGTTTCACACCAGTATATTTACAGTAAACTTTTTCAAATTCACCACCCTTGGGGATTAGGAGGTGATAGATTTTTAAATTTTATGGAGTTTAGGAAGGTATACCTAGTGATTGAGCAACTTTAAAACAGAGCACATTGCCATACATATTAAACACAAACAACTGAAATTAATTATGTCTGTAAACATTTATAATGACTAAATGACTATCTTCTCCTTTCATCTGTTTTTTGGAAGCAAGGTTTCAATTGCATGGAAATGCAGTTGAAATGCAATTGTGTTTCAGTTGCATGGGGATGATTGCAGCAGAACATGCTTGCCTTTGTACTAGTTACATTAGTATTGCACTACTTTCAGCAGATAATTTTAGCTACATTATTTTAACTTTGAAAATTCTTATTTCATATACTGCATGACAACTAAAATTGGCCGACTTTTTTACAGCTGTTTTGTCTACATGTTTTAATGAAATTGTTCTGATAACACACAGACCACTTGCCATCTAACAAAACACCTGTTAGTTCTGAAACATGCTGACATATCAACCTGATTTTTTAAACAAGCTGATTAACCTATCAGCAATTAACTATCTGTTTGAAAGTAGTGCAAATACTGGGGAAGTTTGAAAGTAGTGCAAAGGCAAATTTGTTTTGCTGTGGCAATTAAAGTCCTTGCTTTGTCTATGAATTTTAAATTCTGCTGGCCACAAAAATATATTAAAGGGCAAGATAATCCATCTCTTAAAAGAATCACCCTTTTTAGCCTGAATTCTTAAAGACAAATGTGATCATTTCTACAAGTGCTGGATTACTTCATTAATATCGTAAAAATTTTTTTTTATATGTGCTGGATTTTATGGAGTTATTGTACTCTATTTAGACAGTAGTGCCCAAAAATGTTGCATCACCTCAATTTTTAGGTTGTTTATGCTTATCCTGGCAGCTAATCTTTTAGGAATAGCTGGAAGAACAAATAATTAATAACAATACACATATAAAACTGTTAATTGCAGAAAAAATTGTGTGTGTATGCCAAGCACATGCACGTTAGATGGTTTTATGTGAAATATCCTTTGTGTTTCTTTTAGGTATTTTGTTTTGTGTATATCAATTACAAAATAAAAGAGGTTTTGTATTGTAAATATTTTATTGAACATTCAAAAATTTTCATAATAACAAATACTTGTATTGTTGCAATCATACTTCCTGCAGTTACTATTATAGGAATTATGATCACAGAACGAATACTTATGACAAATAAGTATTTTAAATAATGACAAATACTTGTATTGTTACAATCATACTTCTTGCAGTTACTACTGCAGGAAGTATATTGTGTCATCATTCTACTCAACAAATGGTAATTAGGCTATTGGCTTAGATTTTGCTAACCTTTCCCTAAGGATATTGTACCGGTCACGAAAATTGCATCACACACACTCTAATCAAACTACTAGTGAGTACTCAGCACAGACTAGTGGTGGGAGTGTGAAAACCACCTCTGCAGAAGCTGTGGATGACATTACTTTCACAACACGTTGACCAATATTTGTATTGTTGCATACATATGACAAATACTTGTATTGTTGCATACATACTATTCAACAAATAGCTACAATCAAATGGGTAATTATGCTATTGTCATGGCTTCACTAACTTCTAAGCCAAGGATGTTTTCACATAAAATAAAACATCTTTCATGTGTACAAGGTACACACGCATTTTTTCTTGTTTCATTGTGTTTTTCTAATGCAGTTCGAAGAAATTCAAACGAATGGTATCTGAATTTTGTAAACTGGTTCACTTGAACTCGATATCATACTAGTTACAAAAAATGCATCACATGCTCTAATCACACTACTAGCGAGTGCTCAGCACAGTCCATTGGTGGGAGCATTAGGAACGACACGGAAGTGATGTCATCTGTGGAAGCCATAGATGACATCACTTCCATGACACATTTTTCGTGACTGATCAAATTTACTTGGCTAATGCCCCTAAGGATGTTTTACATAAAAAATTTACCTTTATGCCTTATGGGTAAATATTTTCAGATCAATCTGGAACGCTACATGATATTGCCAAGGGGGATATCTTTGTGTGCCTTTGATATAAAGAGTGTGACGATACTATGTACCAACTCAGTGTCATTATAGGCCTTTATTAGAGCTTGAAGAACAGGGTGGATGCCCTTGAACGATTTAAATTGGGGCACATCAAGCCCTCAACTGCCAACATCAATGCCAGAGCTTGCACTGATCATCAGGCAATGCAGTGGCAACCCCGAAGGCAGAATATGCTGGTACCACAAAGGCTAGTTGATGTCAGTGACATTATTGTCAGGGAAATATGTTCTGCAGAAATTATAGGTGGAATAGAACCAGGGTATATCTACCAGAGGCAAAAATTGATAACATTTTAGCACAGATATTATATTTTAAGGGCACAAAAGACAATAATGTACAGGTTGGCACTAATGACATTACGAGTTGAAGATTGACAGACTTACTTAACAAGTACAGATCAATTAAAAAAAAAAAAAAAAAATCAAGTTAGGATAAAATTTGAAAGTGTCTGCAATTCTGCCCAGACATGATGGGGGGAGTACATGATGAGAGACCTGTCAATCATTTTGGCCATGGAGTGATTTTTCAAGGCTTAATTGAACAGAATTTTTCACACCGTGGTCTGTGCTTGTTAGCAGGATAGACCTTGTACAGGAATGAGATACACTTAAATACAAAGGGTGCAAAAATATTTGCTAATGATTTGAGGCAGTGTTAGGTGGGTGTTACACAGACTAATAAATTACCACTAACCACAGGCAGAGGTGAAAGTGATTCTTGCACTGCTTCTATTGGAACACGTAGCAGTTTGAAAAGTAAGGTGCTGGAAATTTCAATGACTGCTGGGAGTCATCATGGAACAAGTAAGTAACATTGACTGTGTTATGGTAACTAAGACTAATGACAAGTGCATGAAGGACGGTGCTAGAAGCATAGTAAATAATTTTGAAGTGCTGGTCAAGACATCAAATGCAGACATTGTTGGGATATCACAGATGTGGTGTCACTACTCAGATATAAGGGATGCAGAATTTGAATTTGGGGAGTACAATGTGTACACCAATCTAAGGCAGTGAATCCAGTTGACATGGGTGGCCAGTACATTGTTGAGTCAGTTCGGTGTGATACTATTTCTAGGGGAAATAAAAAATGAGAGTAGGAGTGTTTTATAGGCCTAATGACTCTGATCAATATAATGAAAACTGTACAGAGAAATGGAATGGGCCAGTAAATCAGAATGTATTATAATTTGGGATTTTAGCTGTCCAGATATTGACTACAACTTGTGAATTAGTCACTCGCACACTAGCAAGGCTTTTGTGGATTTAATGGATGAATGTTTCATGGTCCTGCTTTACTTCTTTAACCTGGAACAGATATTAAGCTAACAGGCCTATAATTACCATTGCTTTTTGTTCCCCCTTTGTGAATTGGGGATATATTTACACTTCTCCACTCCATAGGGCCCCTTCTCTAAATCCAAGGATTCCTTCATAATTATGCCTAAGGGTTTGCTTACCTCCTTTGCTGCTTTGTTTAATATAATTGGAAAAATGCCGTTTGCCCCAAGTCAACAATTTCTCCTCCACTTTCCTTTCAGTTATCACAAAGTAATTTAGCTCCTCGTTAGTGTTTTATAAACTTCTGGCATCCCCTTCCCTAGAATTTTTCATGTGTGAATGTAGATGCAAAATACCTATTCACTTTGCCTGCAATATGAGCTGGGTCATCAACAGTTAATCCATAGCCACCACAGCCCAGTGTGATTCAACCTTTTCCTTCTTTTGTTAATATAATCATAGATGTCTTTGCTTTTTTTCTTTGCATTCTTTGCCAGAGACTTCTTATAATCTGACTTCGCTTGCCTAACCTCCTTTGTGACTTGATTACAGAATAATTTATATCTACCATACGCTTCTGTATCACCTGATATTTCATATGCATCACATGCATATTTCTTCTCTGCCATGTGTCTCAATAATGTGACATCCATTTAGGATTAAGACTTGAATGAATGGTATTCTTTGTTAGTTTGGAAAGCCTAGTAGCTTCTTTGATTACTTCTCTGAATACTTCCCATTTAGCATTTTCTGATGGTAACATCATCAGTTGGTCCCACTGTACACATTTAAAAACTGTCTGAGAATTCTGTAATTGCCCTTACAAAAGCAAAAGCCTTTCCCTCTACCCTCGACAGTAGTTATATCTTTAATTAAATTCCACATTAGTATGTGGAATTTAATTAAAGATATAACCTATACTGTGATCACTGCCACCCACTGTGATTACTGTGATCACTGCATGTAAAAGACCCACTGGGTCTTTTACATGCAGATTCGTAATGCATGAGAATCACAGTCGATAACCATATCAAGAGTATTACTTTTTTCTTGTTACCTCTCTAACATACCACTATAGAAAACAGCCATCCAAGAAATCCATGGAAGTCTTGCTAGTGTGGGAGTGACCAACCCACAAATTCCAGTCATCATCTGGAGAGTTAAAAATCGGCCATTATGAGACATTCTAATTTGCTGGTCCACTTTATTTCCCTACATGGCTGTTTGGTATACTCATCAGAGTCATTAGGCCTAAAGCACACACACTCCTACTCTCAGTTTTGTTTTTCAGTGCTTATATCACACTAAACTGACTCAGCATTGCTCTTGATCACCCATGTTGATTGGATGCACTGCCTTGGATTTAATATTCTTTTTTAATTAAGTGCATAACCTCTCCACGTCTCCTGTCCTGTTTGCCCTTCCTGATGCACAGTAGTCCCCATATTCAGATTCAGCCTCACTTATGTTTGAGTGATACCATGTGTCTCATATCCGTACGATGTCTGCATTTGATGACTTAATTAGTACTTGAAATTCATGAAATTTATGTATAGTGCTTCTAGCATTAGTGTACATGCAATAGTCTACATTAGTGTAGCATTAGTTTACATGTAAGTACATGCATATGTTCTTACTCTTAGTTACCTTAACATAATCCATATATTCATTTGTTCCATAATGATCCACAGCAGGCCTGAAATCCCAGCCATCCTGCATTCCAGGTTGTTACATGTACCAATAGTAATGCAAGAATCACTTTTACCACTACCTGCGGCACTAGTTAAACTCTTAGTCTGTATATCCGTGCCCTCCTCCCAATCTAGCAGTTTTCCAATCCCCCTATTACTGCTCAATAGCATTAGTAAATATTCTTTCAGAGTGGTTGCACAATAGATGTGAAGAAGTTTGCTTTCGTCCAGTGGGCAGTTGATTATTGGAAATGCTTTTATCTGTTGTTTTGGAAATGGATGATTTTAATAAATTCAAGGAATAACTAGATAAATTCTTGGAGGGTGTTGTGTGTGTGGTTTTTTTTTTTTTTTTTTTTTTATGCTATATGAACTAGCTTTCTTGCATCATTTGCCACTACTACTAAAATAAAGATGTGTATCCTGCGATATCTCATCTTATATGAGAGATTTTAAAAGGTGTAAATAATTCACAGGGTTGTCAAATGTTGTACTTACAAAGTGCCTAGCCTCCAACTGATGGGATGAAAAGTAACATGATACTTCTGGTTTTAGAGAAATGGTACTTATTAATTGTGCAGCATATGGCAACTTTTGGTGGCTTTACACTTTGCAAGATCAATGCCTTTCATTTCCTAGCATCTTTTTTCCTGCTCGCAGTGTGAAATATTATGAAAATTGTACTGTTGCTTTGTTATTTAATGATAGGATCAGAGTATGTTAAAGCTCAGTTTTTGAAACCTATTGTAGCTGTTATAAAACAGAAACATTTGAAATTGTAATTTTTCTTATAAAACAGTAGAAATGATAAAGTTATGTGTTCTTTTGCTATACTAGGCTCACAACCTGAATTCTGTATAAAAAATATATTTGTTTTCCACAGCAGCATTGATTTATCATATGTAATGCCTTTACATTCAGTGTCATACTACGTATCAGCTGCATTCATTTCAGGAAACTGTATTGCCATTTATTTGTAATAAGGTTCCAAACACCCTTAAAATTGCTTTTGACGGTATTTCCAATTTATCAGAGAATGGGTAGTCACCAGATCAGTGTGAATTTACATATGTGTCAATACTAATCTGTAATATGAGATACCCCAAGTTATATCTGCAGAGCTCTAAGAATGTGTGAGCAGGCTGAAAATAGTTACATTCTCCTCTCTTCTGTTAGTTATAGTCTCCTCTCACCTTATGAGCTATGGACTGTGGGCAATGACTTGAAATATCAAGTCATTGCCCACAGTCCACATGGGTCATTGTCCACATGGGCAATGACTTGAAATATCAAGTCATTGCCCATGGTCCAAACTTGATAATGGCATATTAACAAGTACAGCTGCAACCAAGCCAACAAACAGAGTTCACAATTCTAATGCAAAATAAAATTTAAAAAAAAGGAAGAAGAAGAAAATTGCAGGCCTGTAATTCACCCTATTCATTTTAAGTAGTCGTTTGAACTGTTGCATTTCTAGACCCACTGAATTCTAGAAATCACTGAGTGTTGACTTTTTGTGATAGAAAATAGGACTGATCAGAATACAGCGCACCATGCACCAACTTTCATGAAATGCACCAGCATCTTATGTATTGTATATAGGTCTTCTGTTGTGCACATTTTCATGTTTTGACTATTGATATGTCTGATTAGGTGAAAGAAGAATGTATGTGAAGATTATGTGGTCTAAGCTTTTTATTTCCATTGCTGTCTTGTGTTATTCGAACTGCTTTAAGTATATAATGGTCTTTTTGTTGTCTGGTTCAGTTTGCGAACAAATGAACCCTCTCCAGTGCAAATCCACTACACCCCTTTAGTAGCTTTTTGGCAAAACTGTGGGAAATACCCATTACTCTTGATAATTTTCAGAGCGAACTCTTCTGACTATGCCATAGTCATTCTTGGATATCTACAATCACAACATCCAACATTTTAGACCTGTCACTATGTGGTTCGTTGGTTACACATCCCGTGTCATGACATTTTTTAATAAACTTTCATATGGTGGAATCGCTTCATAATTTGTGTATCTGCAAATATTGTCTATATTCCTGTCTGACTTGTAAAGGAATTGCATTTAAAGTAGTGTTCTACAATGAAGCATCTCTATTGTAGGATTAATGCCAGGTTTTATGCATGAAGTAAATAGCATTACTGATTTCAATAACCTGCCATATGTTTTTAAGCTTCAACTTACACATTAATCAGATTATATGTTGTTTCCATAAGTATAACTAGATATGTGCAACCATGGTTCAGTGACTTTAAAAATATGCTGTGCTGAGACAAAGATCTTTTTTTCATCTCCAGTTTAAAGGATCAAGTTATAACTATATGAAATTTATTGCCTTTTGCCAATGGGTTTTATCATGGTCATTTATTTTTATCTTAGACTTTGTTAAAAAGTTCACATAAACTGGACAGAACCAACTCGTCATATATGCCTACTATGCTATACTTAATCAATTGAATAATATGCTCTGCAGTTTAAATATTCTTTTATTGGTTTTATTTTTTATTGATTAAATTCAAATTAGCCTTGTATGTGCAAGGTTCAGTTGGAAATCTAGCATCTTTAATTCATGATAAACTAATACAGTTCTGATGTTAATTGAAAAGAAACAGCAAAAAATTTTCGTTTTGGTTCCCCATTTCAAATAGCTGTTTTCTCTTCTTTTGTTCTTTAATTGTTTAGTTATATATATATATAATCCACTGAAATTTTTTTCTTGTATTTCATTGATAAATTTATT
Source organism: Mastigoproctus giganteus (assembly GCF_048544385.1). Lineage (NCBI taxonomy): Eukaryota > Metazoa > Arthropoda > Arachnida > Uropygi > Thelyphonidae > Mastigoproctus > Mastigoproctus giganteus. The sequence continues at coordinate 160,852,557 of NC_143583.1, read as the reverse complement.
TTATTTTTTTTTTTTTTTTGTTCTGTTAATGCAGATGTCAGGATATCAGTGGGACTTCATTAGTGATTTTGCAAAAGACTTGGTAAGGAGAATGTTAACATTAGATCCAGAAAAGAGAATAACTGTTGATGATTCATTGGACCACTGGTGGTTAATGGTAAGAGCTTTGGGCTGCATTTTACCAATAATACAGAGTTAATTTTATATCAGCAATGCCAAGAGATATGCTTTTCAGCATACAAACACAGTTTACTACCCATTTAACAGCTGCCTATATTGCTTGTTTAATTTGTTATGTGATGGTTATTTTGGTGAATTTCTTTCATTCTGATTGCCCCCTTCTCAGGGCCATATTTCTTGGGAAAACTGATGCATTTAGAGAAGTTTGGGGGGGGGGGAAAACCGATCTGATCTTCAAATATTTTTTATCAGCTAAGTGAGGAAGAGAGAGAGTTTCTGAGCATTTCGTGGAAGATTGAATTGCCATGTAGCAAATATTTCAATTGGAGCCATTTTATATTTTCAAGGTCAGCATTATATAATGATTTAGCCTCCACGAACAATTAGAACCTCAGTTTATGTGACCTTTTTCTTTAGAGTAACCTGAAAGTAGTAGTATATTATGGAACAGTAAATGGTTCCATTCTGTGAATTGTTATCCCTGTCTATTTGGTGCTTGATACAAAAATTAATAACATCTTTACTGAGTTCGATGCATATAAGTATCAAATTGTACTACAAATGATGTTATAGCATTATATGTGAAAACATCAAAATGCACCTAAGTGCTGTGCCATAACATATATGGGTGGTTGGTTAATAAAATGAGTGCTGTAAAAAGTACATGAAATTAATAACTGCTTAATTCTGTTGGCACACTGATTGAACTCTCAGCTGTTAGTAGCAATGGTTAGTTTTTGTTTATAGTTTGGTATGCAGTTTTATTTGTGTTTTGTATGTATTGATTAGCTTTATATAAAATGTTGAGGTTTGTTTTGATTTACATGGTCTAAGATTAAGTGTTTGCTTTTAATTTTGAATTCCAAACTTTTACCTTTCAGCTGTTATTTCCAAATTTTTGGAATGCTGAGGATTTCAGAATATTGTTATTTCTCAGCATTCCAAATATCACAGAACACTGATTGCATTTTCTCAAATATAAGCAGAAGTGAATGTGTTAAAATACAAGTAGAGCAGCATATCTACAAATGAGGAGTTCAAAACTAGCAATTATTAGCAAGATATTTTTTGTGATGTTAATCACAAAAAATAATACAAATCTAGAAAAGTGTCTCAAAGTTGTAATTCTGTTATCTGAAACTTTATCATTATAGGAACACCTCTATTAGGAACATGTCTTGTTGAGGACACAAGGCTTCAGTCGTGCCAAGAGTATTAGAAACCGGTTAGATAATGTATCTAACCTGTTAGAAAATGCACACTTTAATAGGTATTTGTGTTTCCTTTTGTATTTTCAATCTCCCTGGACTGGACACTTTCAAGGGTAATTGACACACATGCATGTTTTCATGTGTGTCAGTAAGGAGCATCTTATGTATTGTATGTAGGTAAATTGGATCTACAAGGAAGGCAAGTGAAGGTCAGTATTATTATAGTAATACTAATTAGCCTTGATGGCTATGGATTCTCATGGAGCAGGTGGAACAGTATCATTAATAGGGTAAGGATTATTTATAAACTTAGTTGAACTGTTTGATGCAGTTTCACTCTCACACATCACTTAGCAAGGAAATAAAATTTACAAACTGAAAGATGCTGTCACTAGAATTAAAAAAAAAAAAAAAAAACAGCACAGGATTCAGTTTATGGTACAGCTGTAATACACTTCTTTCAAAAAGAAAAAAGAAAAAAAAAAAAACAGCACAGGATTCGGTTTTTGAGACTTAATTTTTGGGGATTTTTGGCATCAATAAACTTGACTATACTTGACATTACTTTAATAACTGGTATTTAGCTTCTTGACTAGGAGTTAGTGGTTTTTCGATAAGGGCTTTGGTGGTGATAAAAGAAAGGGTAGTAGTAGTTGGGTACCAGGGAGTATGCTGTAAGGAGTTATAGATCAATAATAATTAAATCAGTATATGCAGGATAGGCAATTAGTGAGTTTTGAGTGGAGTTCGATTAGCTGAGTTAAGGATATGCGAAAGGCTATGAAAACCAGATGGTCCGCCAACACAATTCTGATCTGATAGTCCAAGGGAGAATAGGAAGCATGAGAAAGGAATCCCTTCGGAATTCAAAACCCGAAATGGAAAATCTTCTTAAGATTACAGAACTGGTCCAACCCAGAGAAGGGGAAAACTAACTGTAAGTACGCTTTATTCATATTATGTCTAGATCAAGGATATTACCTGAAAATGAAGAGCAACCTTAATTTGGAACTAAGAAAAAGGCACTCTGTGTTCCTGTTAGCTAATGACTCTATTAAATTGTAAAGAGAAAAGAAATTTCTATCTAATGTCTAGATTAACACTGAGGACTGGTAATAATCCATGCTGTGAACTGTAATTTGTATAAACTTTGGTAATTGTGCATCCAAAGGGGTTTACTGGCTCTAGAAATTTTTCTTTGTGTAATTTATCTTTATTATCTGTAGAAATAATGTATAATCCCATGCCTGAAACCTTTATATTAAATATGTTGAATTTACATTGGTGTATGCTTCAGTTTGTCTCACTCTACTCTAGTTAGTCCAAGACACCTGGATACCTACACTCTGTCAGTGGCCCAAAAGGTAAAAAAAAAAAATGTTCTTGTTTATACTCCAGCACAGCCACCAGGTCAGTGGAGTTTACAATAAATCATCAATACAAATGTTAATCGTATTTTGTAGTCACGGGCTTGAACCCTGGACCACTAAAAGAGCATATGCTACTGCACTCGCACTCCTGACCACTCGGCTACGTCAGTAACTTAACGTTACCTAAATAAATAATAGTAAATGAACAGAAATTATTGACACTATCATAGAAAAGTGTTTAACATGGTATGGACATGTACAATGGATGCAAAAAACTTGATCTCCAAATGCTATCCTGGAATGGATACCTCCTGGAAGAAGGAGAAGAGGGAGACCTAGGAGGACCATGGATGGATGGAGTACAGGAGTGCATGACAGCCCGAGGTTTAATCCACCAAGACACCGCAAACTGCACTTTATGGCAGGAAAAAATTCCTACCAAAAAATAACTTATAGGCTGAAGAAACCCATTGTAAATGGAAACATTTCTCTTGAAGAAGAAGACTAAGGGAAAATGGCAATCCTTCATGCTAATACATAATGCTTTCACATGGCAGTGAGAAATGGTGGTCATCCATATGGAGGTTTTATCAAAGTTGTTTTGTGTATGCAGGTCCCCCCCCTCCCCCCGGAATACTGGTTGAAATTTTCCTATGCATTGCATTGCATTGATTGTGTGTTAATATTTTAAAACAAATTTATTGCTGTCTGTAGTAGAGCTATATACAGAAATTTAAAGAGGGAGGGAGGGTTTTGAATCCTATTACATAAAAAGAATTCTATTTGAGCAGAAACAATGGGTGTGGACTAAAATTATTAACTGATATAATTATTCATAAGGAAAATGAAATGCTCTAAATAAAACAAGTTATATTCATTTTTAACAAAATTCATGTTATTTATAAAAGTTAATACAATGAAACACCAATATGCAAAGTGATAATTAATAAAAAAAACTCTGAGTACACAACATGTTGCAGTGAATTTTCCAGTTCAGTTATTGAAACTGGCTACGCTGACCTGAAAAGTAGAGTATGTGTGCATAGTGGACACTTTATTTCGACTCTGTGATGGAATATCCACTTTAGAGAGGTATGTGCAATTATAAGTGGTTCCACTCTGCGAAGTGTTATATGTGTTTCTGGAGTACTAGATACATTCTGTCTGAAGTATTTGTTGTTATTTTTTCCTACTGATATTTACATAGCCATTTTTGTCTTTGAGAAATGGCATAGTCAGTTCCATCACATCTTAACTAATCTGAATATGTGCATTCGTAAAACCCCTCGACGTGGGCACCTGTACATGGTGAGGGGACCTCCCAGTGATGCTGCTGCGTTTCCAGATTAGCATCACTGAGATCTAATGCCCATACCTTGGTTCCAGGGTTATATTATTGGAATCCACCGTGTGCAGCCATGCACCGCGACCCATGGAATTCGGAAAGGGGGATCCTGGTGGTTGATGGGCCCAGCCTTAATATACCACTTTGGCCCCTGCTTCGACAAGACGGGTGGTCCCGGACCGCCCCGACTGTGATCAATCGGTGGGTGGTTCTTACTGCTAGGGTCAACTGTGTTCCAATAAGTCTCCCAATAAGCCTTGATCCTGTCCCCTCCTTTCGTCCTGGGACGGGATCAAGGCTTATTGGAAACGTGGATATGGTGCTCCTAAGCTAACTTGGCGTCCCATTCGGGTATGCAGTACCTGCTAGTTCACGAGTGGGCATCCCCTCGTAGGGCTCTGTGGTCTGTGAGGTACTTAGGGCATCTGAAACTTTTATCTTACTCATATGAGTAATTTAAATTCTACTTCTTCCGGGGCCCTAACAAGGCCCCTACCTAATCGACACGATAACACAGACAACCACTGGCAAAAGAGCCAGAACTGAGGATAAAACACCATCTGTAACACCACTTTTCCTTATTCTCTATTCGACCGGAGAGCAGTCAATTGGAAAGATGTCACCCTTCTTTATCCAGAAAGGATTAGAAGGGTTGGCAGGATCACCTAAATCTGTAAAATGACTGCGTTCTGGCGACATTTAGGTCGAAGCTAAAACTATGAAACAGGCAGAAAAATCCTGAAAGCCTATCAACGTAACCCCTCACAAAACTTTGAACTCTTCATGAGGTGTCATTTCAGAGTGGGACCTTCTTCATGTCTTTGAAGAAGAGATCTGCTCTGAATTGAAAGAACAAGAAGTGACGGCTGTCAAAAGAATATCAATACGAAAGGATGGGAATCTCGTCCCTACCCGAGTTCTCATCCAAACATTTAACACTCCACGGTCTCCTAGTTCCATCAAGGCAGGGTTCTTAAACTGCCCAGTGAGGATTTATATTCCAAACCCACTGAGGTGTTTTAAATGCCAAAAATACGGCCACTCACAAACAGCCTGTCGTGGTAACCCTGCCTGTGCTTTGATGTGGTGCGAAAGACCACGAGAGCAAGGAATGTTCAGCTTCCAAACTGATCTATAAATTGCCAACAAGAACATCCTGCCTACTCCAGAGCATGCCAGCGGTGGAAGGATGAAAAAGAGATTCAAAAACTGAAAACAGAGCTGAATCTCCTATCCAGAGGCTAGAAAACACAACCAATAAATAGCGGGAAGCCTTCATACGCTCAGAAGGTTTCTGCAAAGTGCACTATCGGTACGCAAACTGAGATGACTGTACCACCAAGAGAGTCATTCACTCCGATTGCACGCTGTTTATTGAGTTCACAAAAAGCCCACCAAAAAAACCCAGTCAGCTGCCACTCCTATATCCGTACCTCCTAGTGCTCCACCACTACCAAAACAAAGTGGTAAAGAGCCACCAGTAATAACAGAAATAATGGATGTAGAGGACATGGAGGTACCCTATGAATCAGTCTTTGGACTCTTTGCAGAGGAAGAAATGGACACGGGACAGCGTCCATTCTGCCCCAAAAAAGATAAATTCAAGACTGACAAAAGTAAGCCCTCAGCACCTCAGAAGCCACCTGATGGACCCACCAAGCCAAAATAATGGCTAAATTCCTACAATGGAATTGTCGTGGATTCTGGTGAAATACTGATGAGATCAGGCCCTCCTGCAAAAGCATGAGCCAGTTTGCTTTTGCTTGCAGGAGACTTATCTGAAGGCAAATGATGATCCCACCATGCATAACATCACAATTTTTCATAAGGATAGAATTGCAGATGGTCCTGCTCATGGAGGAGTGGCTATCCTTGTGGGCAACCAGACCCAAGTACAGAACTTGCTACTTACAACCAGCATAGAGGCTGTTGCAATTCGCCTTACAGTGGGATTTTTATTAACCATATTATAAGATCTGAAAAATGTAAAACATTTTGTGTATTTTATATACATGTTATTTTCAATTTTAAGTGGCGAGGGAATTCACAAACAATGAAATACAGTAGAGTGTCAGTTATCCAGAATAACTGATGTCCGACCTCTTCCGGATAGCCAAATTTTTCGAATAATTTTTCCTGTAAGATAAATAAATTTAATCTTACCTCGTGATTAAATTAAATAATTAAGATTAATTAAATAAAAAAAAAATAAACTAATCTCGGAAAACAGAAACAGCCATCCATGCATTTTTATGATTTTTATACAAAACAGGAAAATTAAAAAGATTTTTAAATGTTCTCGGTTCTTTCAACTTGCCGATAACGAGCACAGACAATCTGTTCGTCCCAATGACATTTTGCCAAAATAGCAATTGTAACTCTCTATTTTCTCATCTTAAAACTTGTTGCAGGCATTTTTCTTTTAGTGACTAGGATTTTTTCTCGGTATTGTTTTCCACGATAAGCCCATCTCATCAACATTATAAGCGTTTTCTTTCTCGTAATTTGCTTAATTGAAGCAAACTTACTTTTAAAGGATACCACTGCCAATTCGTCTTTAGAAGGTTTCTCGCCTTGAATGTCTAGTTCATACCGTGTCTCGGTTTGAAGTTTTTCAGCCAACCTGTGCTTGACTTAAAATCTTCATTACCTCTTAATTTTCGATTAAAATTCAATGCTATTTCACACAACATTGGGCCAGACACTGGTTCACATAAACTGAAGAAAACGAAAAAACATTGTTTTTTTGTCTTGTTCGATGTTGAAACATCGGTTTCAATATTGTCTTTTTCCTGCTAGATCCTCCGGTGTCTCCGTAGCCAGGTGGGAAGAAGCAGCAGTGCTTAGCACATGCTTCTTGATTAGACCGGGGTTCGAGCCCGTGACCACCAAATATGGAGGATGCAGAAAGGTCAGGGAATGACCACCGCATATCCTGGAGCAATATGGCCTTAGTTGCTAATGCTCCTAAAAACCAAATAACAAACAAACAAACAAACATGTTCAATAGGTAATTTACTTACAATGGGTTTGTGATAGCTAAAATATAATACATACACTTGAGATTGTAAAGAGTGTAAATGTCTTTGAAACACAGCATCAATTATAGTTCCATGATTAGTAGTTGATACAGATCTGGAAGTATTTAACATTAGGCCAAATTTATTTTCTAAGAAAACAGTAAAAGGTTTGGATTGCGTATATGCAAAATTAACTTTGAAATCTCCACTAAGTGGCCCTGGGTACCAAGCGTTTCCGTGGCCAAGCGATTCTTGCGTGTTTATAAAGCGTTTTTCCTCTAAGTGACAGAGTTTTCCTTGTTTTTCTCGTAGAATTAAATTTTTCTGTTAAGTAGCTCTACTTACTTAAAAACACTAAGAAGAGAGCCCAGAAGAAGGCAAATACCTTTTTCTATAATTTAGCTAGCCGTACTAACTAACTCTACGCTTGGCCACCAAGCGGCACTGTTCCTGTCTCCCTGTGGCAGGCCGGTAACCTGGGTGGTAAACCCAAATCCCCAGGGCCAAAAGGAGTGATCATGGATAAAAATTATTATCCAAACTTAGAGCCTTTGAGCTCAAGAGTGGAAGCTTCTAACAATGACCATGACTCGAGTCAGTCTAAAAGACTGCGAAGAGAAGCAGAATGTCATGAAGATTGATATCATTATTACCAATGTGTACAGGAATATTCACTTTTTGTTTCCTTTAAAGATGATAGCTGCTCTATAATGTCATCAACTATAGCCCCTGGCAGATATATTCTGCTCCTATTCCATCTGTACTTTTTGCACAATATATTTCCCATTTCCACGACAGTGTAGTCACAAACTACAGCAGCCTCCTTTGGGACCAAGAATCTCTGCTGGTAAGGACATCATTTATTTCAGCTTACTGTGGTTCATTCTTGGTCACCAGATTTTAATTTAATTGAGCAACTGTTTGATCAAGCAAAAGAAGCCCCTCAGAGCAGAGATCCAAATCTCTTGTTTGCAATATCTCTGGGAAGCAATTGAGCCAGAATGGGTGAGCAACCCTGTGTCGTGCTTTTGATACATTTCTGAGTAAATACCTTGATGAATCCAAGCTATTCTGAAGACTATAGGGGAGCCTACTTGTTATTAGTTAGGCGTATCTGATAAAAGTATTTAGTGTATTATAAATTTGCTTCTGCATTATTAAGTTATTTATATGGTATCTAACTATGGGGTGTTAAGGATAATATTAGTTTTGATAATTGTTACTTGAGGCATTGAAAAAATTTAAAAATGGAAAACAGTGTAAACTAATGTATATTTGAGAACCTGAGTTATTGAGTTACATTTAATGTTGATAATATAATATAACATATCAGTTATTATATTTATTTCTATTGTTATGCAGTAGTATTAACAACAAAGTCTTTGTACTATTACTAATATTAGATGTAACTTACTGTTATTAATTCCTTAGTGACAATGAGATTGCAAAAGTATTCTTTAAAGAAGCAAAGAGAAACAAATTCTTCCCTTCTGATTTATTAGCAGAATTTACTTCAAGGAAAAAAAAGTGATGATGATGATTTTGAAGTATGCTTCTTTCAGGATAGAGACCGTTGTGCCCCAAGACATCATCTACCTCTCAGTGTAGAAGAAATGAGGAAATTTAATGCAAGAAGAAAACTGAAGGTTAGTAATTTTGAGAAGAAAGAGAACATAAATTGTGTTTAAGTAAGACTAACTGCAACTGGGCATAATATTTTTAAGAGTGATAATTATCTAGGTAATATACATGTAAAAACACCATAGACAACCCTTAAAGGAAAAAACTATGATAGTAGTGTAAAAGGCATCATTTCAACTGTATCTCATATTGTGCTTATCCTTCACAACGAGTTACTATGTATTGCAGTACCTTGAATAAGTAACGCTTCACTAATAGAGAAGACTACTATTACTTATTCTCATTGGGCACCACCACCACCCAGACGGCACTGTTTCAAGGGTAGTTGGCCTTTCATCGGTAGGTGAGCAGGTACCCTGAGAGATGCCAAAAAGGTGTACGTGATAATGTTTAAGTATGACTAAATGCAACTGGGCATAATATTTTTAAGAGTGATAATTATCTATATAATATAGGTGTAAAAACATCATAGAGAACTCTTAAAGGAAAAAACTACGATAGTACTGTAACAGGCATAATTCCAACTGTATCTCATATTGTGCTCATCCTTCATTAGTTACTATGTATTGCACTACCTTGAATAAGTAATGCTTCACTAATAGAGAAGACTATTGTTACTTATTCTCATTGGGCACCACCACCCAGATGGCACTGTTTCAAGGCTAGTTTGTATACGTGTGGGATAATAACTCTACTATCTACTTATCCCTGTTACACTTAGAAAAGCAAAAAGTAGAGGGAAAGTTATAGCAGGAGTGGAAGAAGAAAAGAAACGACAGTAACTCCAAATCTGTTTGAGATGTTTGAGATGTTTGAAATGTTTAAGAATACTGTTTCAAGTATTCTTAAACATTTTCACATACATCTTTTGGCATCTCTCTCTTATTGTGGGATTATCTGCACAACTTGGTTGTCATGTGTGCAATACCAGGGTGCCTGCCCACCCACCGATAAAAGGCCAACTTGCCTTGAAACGGTGCCATCTTGGTGGTGGTGCTGCCCAATCAGAACAGGTGCCTCTGTAGCCAGGTGGGAACGAGCAGCAGTGCGTAGCACACACTTCTTGATCAGACCGGGGTTCGAGCCCATCACCACCAAATACAGAGGACGCGGAAAGGTCAGGGAATGACCATTGCATATTCCCGGAGCAATATGGCCTTAGTTGCTAATGCTCCTAAAAACCAAATAACAACAACAACAAATGAGAAGAAGTAAATGTTACTTATTCAAGGTAGTGCAATACATGGTAACTCGTTGTGAAGGATGAGCACAATATGAGGTACAGTTGAAATGATGCCTTTTACACTACTATCGTAGTTTTTTCCTTTAAGATAATATTACACCTATATTATCTATATAATATAGGTGTAAAAACATTGTTTTTATATATCTGATCCAGAAGCCTCCTAGAGAGTTACCAATAGGTTCGTTCCAGTGTACTAACTAGCGGCCGACCTGTGAATACCGTTTTAGAGCTGTACTCTTGGAATGTAAGCAAGATTGGATCTCACCATGATGTTCATTATAATCTCAAAAGTCATCAATCACGCTGCATGATGGAAGAGATGGGGAAGGGTTGACTGGAACTTAGCTCTGGAGACTAAACATGGGTTCCACCACTTCAAGCCTCTAATAAGCAAAGTGGTGGTATTGCACCGTTTGATGAATCATCTAGTACCCTGTATGATTCCTTTCACCTCAAAGGTACTACTTGCGCACATGTCCATTCCGATATTCCCTGTCAGAGACTTGGTAATTTGGAATCTCCTCTTTTCGATCTTATCTAACTTAAAATCTCTCTATCCCAGTCTGTAAAAAATTTATCTGTTGATGTCTGTACCATTCTACCAACTCTACTAATCACTTGGAACTCATTGACTTCCTCTCTCTGCAACTTGATTTTCTCCAGTCCAACTTTCCTAACAGTTAGTTAATTTTCCTTGGTAATTTTAATGTTCACAACTTCAGCTGACTTCTGTTTTTCTAGTCACACAGACCCAGCTGGTTGAGATACTGAGGCTTTTGCAATTATTAATTAGCTCGCACAGATTACTCATTTATCTGCCACCATTCTAATTATACAGCTAACACGTTTGTCCTTTTTCTCACAAACAACCCTTCTAAGTACACGGTCAAAGTGAGTGGTCCTTTAGGAACCTCAAATCACAACTTGGTGGTTGTCTCTTCTCCAATGCAGCCTTTATCTCATGGCTATTCCCAACCTCATGTTGTTTGGCATTACAAGGTTGCAAAATGGGATGATCTGCGAGATTTATTTTCCTTGGTCAGATTACTTTTTCAAAACTTCTGATGGATGCCAACTTTGTTCAGATTGTGTTAGTGAATTTATTCTTGTAGGAATGGAATCCTTTATGCCACACTCCACTTTAAAATCTCGTCCTTTATCTAAACTGTGGTTTTCCAATAAATGTGCTAAGGCTGTTTAAAAGAAGAATGCTGCATATCGTAAGTGGCTTGCTTCAGTCTCATTTTCTGTTGACACCAGAGCCCACAACAATTGAAAAGCAGTTATTAATTAGTCCAAACTTAATTTTTGAACAGGCTAAGAGCAGAAAACTTGTTTCTTGCCCTAATGGTAGACAAGCATTCTGGCTTTTTGCCAAAGCTATTGGCCACTACTTTTGCTCATGTCTCCTCCCCTCTCCATCTCATATATTAATGATCTTGGTAAAACACCTCCCACCATTCCCAACACGCTCCATTCAATGCCTCCTGTGGTCTTCCGTCAAAAGGATGTCAGAAGGATTTTGACGAATCTTGATGCTAAGAAAGATCCAGGTCCTGATGGTATTTTTCCACTTGTTCTCAAAACCTGTGCTCCTGAACTTACTCCTGTTCTTTGCCACCTTTTTTCACTTTCTTATTTCAAAGGTGTTTTTTATCTTCTGTTTGAAAATTAGCTCCTATCCAGCAAGTTTCTAAAAAGAGGGACAAATCTGTCCCATCTAATTATCATCCCATTGCAATTAGTTCTACTCTATCTAATGTAATGGAGAAATCAATTAATTGCGAACTCTTAAACTTTCTACAGCAGCATGTTCCGGAGGCAATTAGAGTGAGTAATACTCTTGATTTGATTATCAAGAGTATTATCAGTGATCACTGTGTGACAAACTGGGATTCACTCAAAGAGGTAACTAACATCATCGGTAAAGGGAAGGGTTTTTGCTTTCGTAAAGGCGTATACGGTGGTCTGAGACAGTATTTAAATTCTATATGTGGGACCAACTGATGATTTTACCAACAGCCAATTCAAAATGTGAAGTATTCAAAGAAATAACCTCGGAAGCTACTAGGCTTTTTCTACCAACTAGGAAATATTGTTAAAGATTTAGGCCTAAATGGATGTCAGATGAACTAATTAGACATGTGGCAGAGAAGAAAAATGCATGGGTACATATAAATTAACAGGTGAACAGAAGCCTATGGTAGATACAAGCTGGTCTGTAACCAAGTCAAAAAGGAGGTTAGGCAGGCAAAGGCAGATTACGAGAAAGCTTTGGCAAAGGATGCAAAGAAAAACAGCAAAGAGTTCTTTACTTATGTAAATTCTAGAAGGGAGGGGATGAATAAAATTGGTCCACTTGATATCAATGGTTCAACTGTTGATGATCCTGCTCAGGTAGCTAACAAACTAAATGAATATTTTGCATCTACATTTACACATGAGGAGTTATTCAGGTACGGGAATGCCACATGTGTATTAAACTCTGGCAGTAAGTTAGATAATCTTTTAAAAACTGAGAGTAAAGTGGAGGAGAAATTGTTGAAGATAAACATAAGAAAGGCACCTGGGGGTGGATGGAATCTATCCAGTTATATTAAAGGAGGCAGCAAAGGAAGTAAGCAGATCCGTAGTCTTAATTATGAGAGCTTCCTTGGACTCAGGGGAGGTACCCATAGACTAGAATTGTGTAAACGTGACCCCAATCCACAAAGCAGGATCAAAGGGATATGCTAGTAATTACAGACCTGTTTAACTTCTGTTCCAGGGAAATTAATGGAGGCAATGGTTAAAAAGCATTGCGGGATCATCTAGACAAGACTTCAGTTATAGCTCAGACACAGCATGGGTTTATTAAGCAAAAGTCTTGTCTGACCAATTTGATTGGATACTATGATGTAGTCACAAACGAAGTGGATGCAAAGAATAATTTTGATATCATATATTTGGATCTTAGAGAGGCTTTTGATTCTGTTGCACATGGAAGACTGCTGCACAAATTGCAGCAGTGTTGCATTGGATAAAGGGATTGTTGAGTGGGAGTGTTATTAGTGGAGCCCTTAGGGTTCAGTTTCGGGTCCATTGTTGTTTTCTGTATTCATTAATGATATTGATGATGGTATATGAGGCTTAATGTCCAAGTTTGCAGACGATACAAAGGTCGGCAGGGTTGCTAATAGTAGTAGTAGTGGCATTTGATGCCAGAAAGCAAGTGTATGAGCTTATGCAGCATCAGCCAAAAAAAAAAAAAAAATCACACTATTCCCTCCAAATGCCTTGCCAGTTCTTCCTTAAATTTATTCAACCTAACAGTTGGTACGTTTCTCTGGGGTTACTTCTACCCATATGCAGTTCTTTGCATTTGTTAAGGTTAAACTTCAGTTGCCACCTCTTAGCCCATCTACCCAAATTATCTAGATCCTGTTGCAGTATCACACTGCCATTACTGTCACTAACAACTCTGCCAACCTTTGTATCATCTGCAAACTTCGACATTAAGCCTGATATACCTTCATCAATATCATGAAGGTATTGATGAATATAATGACAGCAATGAAAGTACGTTGCTGCAACAGGATCTAGAAAAGTTGAGCAGATGGGCTGAGAGGTGGCAACTGAAATTTAACATTGACAAGTGTAAAGTATTGCGTATGGGAAGCAGTAACTCCACAGTAACTTATCAACTGTGTGGTACTACACTGACAGTGGTAGAGAGCAAAAAGGACCTGGGGGGTAATTGTGCAGACAGATATAAATATTTCTTAACAGTGCAGACAGTCTGCAAGAGTAGCTCATGGTGTCTTGTCATTGATATACAGAGATGTTTTTAGCAGGGATAAGGTGGTGATTATCCCCTTGTATAAGGCAATGGTCAGGCCACACCTTGAGTACTGTATGCTGTCTGGAGGCCTCATTTACAGAAGGATGTAGAGCTGTTGGAACAAGTACAGAGAAGGGCAACAAGATTAGTGAATGGAACAAAGGGTTGCTCTTATGAAGAAAGGCTTAAGCTTTGCAAATTACAGTGTCTGGAGACTATACACCTGCAAGGTGATCTGATTGAGTTGTATAAAGCCTTGAATGGTTTTATACAACTACTCAATGCTGATGGGATTCTCCTGCTCAATGATGATGATGATACAACCTGCTCAATGCTGATGGGATTCTCCCTCTTGCACAGAATAATTGCCTGAGAAGGCATAAATTTAAATTGCGGAAAGACGGTTGTACGTAAGATGGGCAGAAGTTTGCCTTTAGCCAGCGGGTGGTTGATTGCTGGAACAAAGTTCCATCTGTCATTGTAGAAGTTGATAGCTTAAACAGATTCAAGGTAGAACTAGACAAACATTTGGAGCGAGTGGATGGGAGAAATGAGAAGGTTTTTTTTTTTTCTTCTCTGGCTAATTGTATATAATCTTGCTTTCTTGCATCATGTGCCCTTGCTAATGCTAATGCTGATGCTAATGCTAAATAGGATGACCTGCGAGATTTCTTTTCCTTTGTCAGATTACTGTTTCGAAACTTCTGATGAATATCAACTTTTGCTCAGATCGTGTTAGTGAAATTATTCTTGTAGGAATGAAATCCTTTATACCACACGACACTTTAAAATCTTGTCCTTTATCTAAACCATTGATTTCCAATAACTGTGCTAAGGCTCTTCAAGAGAATAATGTTGCATATCTTAGTTGGTTTGCTTCCAATTCTTCAGTCTCATTTTGCTTACACCAGAGCTGCAACAATTATAAAGCAGTTATTAATCAGTAAAAACTAGATTTTGAGCAGGCCAAGAGTAGAAAACTTGCTTCTTGCCCTAATGGTAGCCGAGCATTCTGGTCTCTTGCCAAAGCTATTGGCTGCAACTTTTGCTCATCTCTGCTCAAATCTCTGGCAAAACCAGATGATTCTATTGTCTCTTCAGCCGAGTATATAGCCGACCTGCTAGCATCCCATTTTATTTCCAACTCATATATTAATGATCTTGGTCAAACACCTGCCACCATTCCCAACAAGCTCCATTCAATGCCTCCTGTGGTCTTCCATCAAAAGGATGTCAGAAGGATTTTGAGGAATCTTGATGCTAAGAAAGCTCCAGGTCTTGATGGTATTTTTCCACTTGTTCTCAAAACCTGTGCTCTTGAACTTACTCCTGTTCTTTGCTGCCTTTTTTTATTTCAAAGGTGTTTTTTACCTTCTGTTTGGAAATTTGCTTTTAAACAGGCTTCCAACTTATGGTTTGCAACTTTTTTTTGTAATTGGTTATCTAGTTTTCTCTCTTATCGCTCACTGAGGGTGATGGTAGATGGCACTCTGTCTTCTAACTTCTCCACTAATGCTGGTGTTTTCCCAAGGTTCAGTTCTTTCCCCCACTCTTTTCCTCTTGTATATTAATGACCTTCTTCCATTGACCAGAAATCCTATCCATAGTTTTGCCGATAACAGCACATTGCATTCTACTTTCCAGTTTGAGAAACCTTGCTCTCCTCGATCAGCTTCAACTTCTCGATTATCTGCTCCCAATTCCTTAATTGCCGATTTCCAGTTAATTCCCCATTGGGGCAAAGGCAACTTAGTTGGTTTCAGTGCTAACAAAACTCAGTCCCATCTTATATCTTGCAAAAAGGATTCTTCTGCTCGTATGCTTATCTTTGATGACACTCCAATTTCTAGGCAAGATACTATATCTCTTTTGGGGATTACTCTGACTTCTAATCTCTCTTGGCTGAAGCACATTACAAATATTGCTTCCTCTGCATCTAAAAAACTTGATTTTCTCTTTTCTTTATCGGCGTTACTTTTCTTCCAAACAGTTGTTCAATCTGTACAAATCGCAAATCCACCCTAACATGGAATATTATTCCCACATCTGGGGGCGGTGCCCCCAAAACCTCAGGCTTCTAGATCCCATTCAGAAGAGGGCAATTATATTAATTAATGACTCATCTGTAACAGTGTCTCTCTACTCTGTGTCTTATAGACATTCTATATCTGCTGCATGCCTTTTCTACAGATACTTCCACGGGCACTGTTTCTCTGGATTGGCTTCTATAATTCCAGCTCTCTCTTTTAAAAGAGTCCGAACACGTGCTGCCACCAGCTAACTTCCATTTACTGCAAACTTCAAACTCACAGAACCAACTTTTCATCTTCCTCGTTTATTCATTCAACTGCTTTTTTTGAACATCCTTCATAGGTATTTCCTGAAAATTAGAGTCTACAGAAGTTCATGTCTAAAGTCAACAAATATCTTCTTTTGTCTTGTCAACGTCTCACCCATGCACAGTACTAAGTACTATAGGTTCTAATAGGTCTCACAATACCGGTCAAAATCTTAATACCAGTATTTTTAATTTATGATACCGGTATTTCAAAAAAAAAAAACATTTATTATCGCAATAAATTTTGACGAAAATTAGATGCAATAAAGTAAGGAAAAAAACAAGTAATTACTTGAATTCACATTTTAAATAATAAATATTCTATCAAAAATGATTAAACATACAATTATTCAATTATTCTGAAAACAAAAAAATAAGAGTCCACACTATCTGTCCGAATAAAGTGAGCTCTTAAGAAACTCAATAGTTTTATCGTTTAAACTGGATTTAAAATTTTGGTACATATTTAATTAGCGGCAGAAAATGCCCTTTTGGATTCTCTGCTGGTTGGTGCTCTGTACTGGGATAGTCATAGACAAGTTGCAGTTGAACTCCCCTCTTATTCCCTCATCTTCAAAAAATCTTATTTCCTTTTTATCAAAAATAAAAAATATTTCCTTTTTGACTTTTTATGGCACTACATCCGTAATAACGAAAAAGAGGGATTGACATTTAAGCTTGGTGAGGATACCCAATCTGAGTTGAGTGTGTGTGTGTGTGGGGGGGTATTTATTTATTTATAAATTTTTATTTCCCTGTACTTTAGTATCGCCGTCGGTGGCCATTGTTATGATTTTTGTACAGCAGCTCCCCACAAGCTACCTGACTGTTAAAAAATGAGCATTCCCAGGAGCTGAGGGATTTTCCCCCTCCCACATGAGTATATATATATTATATATTGTATTAATATTATATTAATTAATTAATAAATAAATAATATTCATTTGTATTAATACAAACTTATATATCATATATATATGCTGTATGAGCTGTCAGTTTCTCAAGAGCAATGACACAAATATAAAACAAAAATCATTTTTCATACAAAACTACTTACAAGTATATACATAACTGGTGTTTATTTACATCTAATCTATTCAATTTTCTTATTTAATCTGTTAATACATGCTATCATTTCCATAAAATTTCTCTCAATTAACAATCTCAACTCTATCTACAGCTTCACACACTAAATAATTTAATCTTAATCACCCATATCAATTTTCTTCACAACAGCAATCCATAAGTCGCTAACTTAATGCTAACAATTCCCTGTAATGTCTCTTAATTTAGCAATATAAATTTTCTTTACAACTTCAACCAATAAACCAACTCAATACTAAACATTTCCTTATTTCTCGTGTTTCTTCAACTTCAACCTTACTCTAAAATAATCTCCGACTTTATCTAAGGACCATTTCCAAAACAACACAGTTCAGAGGACTTACCTTTCTTCTCTTTCACGGTGGGATTCTTTTGTGCGGGTTCCTTCCATGGAGTGCAGTGATCTCTCTCTCTCTCTCTCTCTCTCTCTCTCTCTCTCTCTCTCTCTCTCTCTCTCTCTCTCTCTCTCCTTAATTGAACTCTGCATCTCTGCTGTATAGCTCTTCCAATACTGCTCATTTCGGGATTTCGAGAACAGTTCTCTGTTAATACTAAGGAAATTAACACAGCAGTAGTAGAAGCCAATGCACTATCTGACCGGCTTGTTATTCAACTTCCAGATTAAATTCTTGCATAGGAACATGCCTGGCGGAACCCTTCACTATATACTGACACACAGAGTAGTAAGTAACCTACATACTTATCTGTGGCTGGATGCGAAATGAATCCAGAACTTCCACTGGAAGTCTGCAAACCCTGCAAACAACAACCATAAACCCCTATTTTGGTGCGAGCACCTTGTTTATTTTCTTCTCATTTATTTATTTATAATTGATTTGATTGCAGGTTACCATCGCCCCTTTTACTACTTTTTTATACACAAGCTTATGTGCAAACTCCAGAGGGGTTTGCATGCATTTACTTATCTCTCCCTATCTGATTTAAACCTGACCCAATCACGGTGTTATTCTTTAAACTCACTCTTCTTCCTTTGGTGGGAAAAATAGAATATTTTTCCCACTCAACGAAATGCTTTCATCTTTTACCTCTAGATCGATCATCTGTTCACAATACCTCTGAACTGCTCCATACTGCCACCCTTTCCCAAAATGCACTAGGTGTCACATCCTCAAGTAGCGGTGTAATAGAGGGATTAAACTATTGTTCAGAAGCTTTTAATTTTAACCCTCCTGCACCTGCCATACCATTGTTCACCATATTCCTTATTGCCCTACCAGGCCTACTGCCACTAATGGAAATATTTCCATAACAATGTTTTCGTTATTCCTTAACTGCTTTACTTTCACACACACTATACTTACTAAAGAAATATATTTGTAAAAATTTTATATCTTACAGGTTTTATATCTTTCATGGTGTTTTCAGATTTCTGTTGCATTTGTACTGTGTGTGTGTAACCATTCCTCATTTGCAAATTCAGCAGTATTAATGATTTATTGTTGTCGATTTTATAACCTTTATGCGAATAAATCAATGGATAATTATTTTTTAAATTAGTACCGAAAAACTGGTATTTTAGTATCAATATTGGGATTTGAATACAGGAAAAAAACTTTTTTTTTTTTTTTTTTTTTTTTACATTACTGAAATAGGATTTTTTAAAGGAGGATACACAGTTTGTACTTTTTTTACCAGAACCTGCACAGTATTAATATTGTAACTCTGAGGACCCCAATAGAAATGAATGTAAAAGTCATACTGGAAGCTCAGTTCAATCTGATGCAGGGATGTGTAATGGGGAAACTCGACATTTTTGGTTAAAAACAACTCCTAGTAATTTGTTTTTTCTTCAGGAAAGTCATATCTCTGGACGGCAATTCTGGCTTATTTCTTTATTATATCTTTCTGTTTCTGATTAAATATGTGACCATGCTTTGTTCACGAGTGTGCAAATAATACTGTTGTGGTGTGTGGGAGCATGACTTGACCTGTAATTAGTATACTGGTCTGAGTACATCAGTTTACGATATAGTGAAGTTGTTAAATGCATGCCTAGTAAGGAAGGTAGGCTTGAGTTTAACAGCTTCAGTACTATACATTTAAACAAAGTTATTTAGAATTTACTTGTTTATTTTTAATAACAAATAAATATATTCTGAAATCTCAATGAATCTGAAATCTGTGAAGAGCAATCGAGGGTTTTTTAATCATCTTTATATAAAATTGACTGGCATCTTATGATTTGTTTTGATTAAATATTTTATTAATTTTTTTTTTTTTTTTTTTTTTCGTTTGTTTTAATTTTAGGGTGCAGTATTAGCAGCTGTATCCAGTCCTAAATGGAGCAGTTACTATACGGATTCATCAGTAGATGGAAGCACTGACTTTGAAATGGAAGATGAAATTACTTCAGCAGGTAAGTGAATTCTTAAAAATGACTCCTTGTGTATTGTACAAGTAGAAACACTATTATTTCTTTAGATCTTAATTATATAAGAGATGTGAATATCCTTGTGTCTCACCAGGTATCTGAACAGTATCGTTAATATGATAACATACAGGATCTCTTAGAGGTAAGTGACCATAGTGTCTTGGAATAAAATGCTGAAGGAGATCTCGGCAGTAGGGAAAGTAAGCAATTCAGATTCAAAGAGAGGAAGACTGTGGCTGATCAAGATATTTGCTTGACCCATGTCAGTGGGGGTGATTAGGTATAGCAGTTGAAACAATGGAATTGTAAGAATATTTTACAGGAGTCATCCTGGAAGCCATGAATACATTTATACCATTAAAGAACTACCATACAAGAAAGAAGCTGAACAACATGATGTCAAAATGTACAAATGACAAGATGGCTGACAAGTTTGTTAGAATGAAAGATTGTTATAGCTGCAGATTGTTAGGAGACATCGTTTCATATAGCAAATACAAATCAGTCTGTATCAAGGCTACATTATCAACAACTTCTTACAAGGGGCTAGAGAAGTAAACACCTGTCTAACCCCTTGTTTTCCCTATTCTTTTTGATAAAGACAGCTAAGAATAGGGAAAACAACGTATTATATGTAATTTACTTCTTTTTAATTACATGTAAAACTCTTATCTAATTGCAAAGAAAAGAGAATCAGATTGACCACCATTATAAGGTGAAAGTGATGGAACTATAGATCACCTGGCAGATGAGCTCAACAGATATTTCACATTGATCTTTACAACTGACTGCATCCAGTTTAAAGATTGGCATCTACAGATCAATTTAATTTTTGTAGTGGGGTAAATTATGGAATCTGTGGTCAAGGATATACTATGAATCATTTCAACAAGAATGGAATTCTTTAAGCATCACGGTACAGTTTTATAAAGGAGAAAACATGTCTTCTCTATTTATAAGCCTACGTCTAACCTGATGAATCATTATGATGGTTTTACTAAATGGCTGGATGCATGAAATAATAAAGCATTTTGATAGGTCTCCAATGAATAGTATTGTTCAAACTGGAGCAAGCTGAGGATTATAGACAAAATTCTTAGGTGGATCGGGAGAGCTGGAAAAAGGATAGTTATTGATATTTTATGTGATAAATTGTTATAACAGTGTTACTAAAGGGCTGGATGCATGAAATAGTAAAGCATTTTGATAGTCTCTGGTGAATGAGTATCGTTCAAACTGGAGCAAGCTAGCGATTAAGATCCTCAGGTGGATCAAGATAGAGGATAGTTATTGATGACATCCTTCTGAGGTTAGATTACAAACGAGATCTCTCAGGAATCACTGCTAGAATATTTCTTGTTTCTAACTCTCTTAAATAATATGATGGAGGTGTGCAGGAAACTGTCTGTAAATGTTTGTAGATGGTATGAAGGTCATAGGGTGGTAAAAAAATCTCAGTTAGATGGGACTCCATAGGTGGTTTCCAGTCAGGCCCTGCCCTTTGTTATCATCTTTATAATGGAAACAAAGGATGAGGCACCTCAAACTTTAATAATTACTTTATCTTCTTTAAACTGAAATTGGATTTACTTAATATATAATATGTCAACTTCTTAGTTGAGACCTCATTCTCTGCTTTTTCAGGACCAACTTGCAGTTGCAGCTGTAATATTTAGGTTTTTTGGGATTTTTTATAATCAAACTCATTTTGAAAACCACTAGAATAGAATATCTGAAGAAAAGATTATTAAAGAATTCTAAAACTGGTAGAACTAGGATTTTAGCCATTGTCAGATTTTTTTCAAACACAAGTTTTGAAATCTAATATCATGGTGAACTGAGTTATGTACAATTGTTGAGATATTCTGTGGTGTTTTTATGAAGCGACTAAGCAATATGTTGCCACTACAACAGTTAAAGCATATTGCTCAACTTGGTTAAAGTTTATTGAGCAATGAATATAAATATTAAAAATCATTAAAAATGATTTTTAATATTTATAGTAAAATTTAATATTTTTACTATATGTATTATATTATACAGTAGACTCTGGATTTTCCAGGATAGATGGTAAAAAAAAAAAAAAAAAAAAAATTCGAGATAATTGATTTCCCGGTTAATCCAAAAATACAGTAAGTCCCCAACATACGTTCCAGGACTTCTTAGATAAGTCGAGTTTTATGTAACTTGGGAATGACTAATAAAATATTGCTACTATATCCCTGATATATCAAAATTACAAAAACCACATAATATCCTCAGAAGAATGAAGAAAAATAGTTATATATTTTTTATATATTCATTATATATATAGAAAAAAACAGTTATATTTTTAATTAATTCAATTAAAAACTTTATCTGGGGACAGCAGTGAAGTAGCTGGAGTGGCACAAGAAAAGAAAACATAAAAGTAGTAAAAAAATGCATGTTATTGTACAGTAAAAACTGATGTATTTCATAGCCTTGATTATTATAGTTGATTTCATTGGTGCCGATCCCTTCGTCGCTTCTCATATTCTGTCTTTTTCCTTTGTTATTGTGTTCTCTGTTGGCACTGAAAAATTTAAATTCTGTACGATACTTAACCCCAGGGGCTCACATCTGGTGAGTATGGGCTTGGCACACCCAGAGTCCTGAGCTGGATATCATCATTCTTCTCTTTCTTGGTGATTCCTTTCTACTTCTGTCTATCTCTTTCTCACTCTCAGGGTAACTTGGGATTATTTTTGGCTGGTGCAGCATAAGCTTTAGGCTTCCTTGCACCATATGGCTAATAATAATAATAAAAATCTGTTGTTCTCTGCACCTTTGCATCATGGGCACAAAATAGTGCCTCTCTTGTATCCAGTCCTTCCCTAAATCCAAACCGCACATTGTCAATCGACTCCTCACAATTCCTGAAAATCTGGTTTTTGAATTATTTTTAGGAACATTTTGAGTACTTGGCTCATCAAACTAATTAGTATGAATTCTCCACAAGTTCTAGTGTTTAGTGTTTTAGGAAGAGTGATGAATGTAGATGTCAGCCAGTCCCGAGGCATGTTGCCTGTATAGTAAATTCTGTTAAATAATTCATCAAGAATGTCGGTGTTTTTGTAGTCAAGCAATTTGATTTTTTTCCACTGTGATTTCATTGTGTCCTTTGGCTTTTCCCTTCCTTATTGATTTAATCACTCTCTCCGCCTTGGATCTTAGGATGGATGGCCCTACCACTGCATCGTTGTTATCATCTAGCCCACATTCACTGTTGGCGAAGAGGTCTTTTATGTATTTAGTCCACATGTACAGTTTTTCTGATTCTTCCATGATAATCTCACCTTTGTCATTGTGGATTGAAGTTGGTTGTTTCCTTCTGTTAATTCTTGAAATATCTTTAATCTTTTTGTGAAGATTGAAATCATCATGTTTTTCTTGTAAAGCTTCTATTTCTCTGCATATTTCTGTGATCCAGCTCTCATTAACTGATATGTTAATGAATTTTTTAACTTCTCTAAGTCAACTTTCCTCATCAGTTACTTTCTTCTAGTAGCCTTCAGTCTCATCTTGATCTTGGTTATGACTGTATAGTGGTTTGAATCAGTATCTGCACTGGGATATGTCTTAGTGCTTTTACTACTGCTCCGAAAATGCTGATTGATCATGATATAGTTAATTTGGTTTCTAATTACCTTTTGTGTGCTGTCTAGGAGACCTCCGTGTATAGAGCTTCTCTTGGGGAGTTGAAACCAGGCGTTAGCAATCATCGAGTTCTCCTCTTGGCAAACTTGTATCAGCCGATCCCCTCTTTCATTCCTTTTTCCAAGATCAAATTCTCCTACAGTTTCACCAGATTTGCCTTTTCCAACCTTAGCATTCAGATCTCCCTTAGCAATATTTAGGTCTTATTTCTTTTGATGATGTACCCAAAGTGACTTTTAATTATGTACATCAGAGAATTTCTCCAGTTGAGATGAGTTTAAATGATCAAGCTCTTTTTTTCCTTATACTGACTACTGTTTACATAAGAACATGCATCGAGAGTTTGAAAGGATATTTATAAAAAATATCTGTTCTGTGTACTACATTTGTCATTGTCTATGGTTCGAAAACAACACAGAGTAACCAGCTGCTAAAGATACGTCATTCAAACGCACTGCATTTCCCGACATCGACAGGATCGTTTGTGTAATAGCTGTAGAGGATCACTTAAGAACAAGGATCTTAAGTGTTACCCAACGGCCAAGTGATACTTACAACAGTTGTCTTTATTTCTCCTAACAGTGACATACAGGATATAATTGATTTCATTCATTTTTGTTTTGTTGACGTACTCATACTGGCATACCCATGATCATGAGAGGCATATCATACCGGCATATTGCATACCCATGATCATGAGAGGCATATCATACCGGCATATTGCATACCCATGATCATGAGCAGCAATTTCATCGTTAACTTCAGATTGGAAGAAATTAAACCGTTAATTAGTTTCCTGCAAGAAACATTCAGTCTAATTCTCAACACTAATCCCTCAATTTCAACTACAAGATCGGGTACCTCAATCGTTTTCGAGAGATATTTAGATACATTACAAATGCAACTATATGTCTCTTACTTAATTTATCATAAAACCATTGTATCTTGTCTTCCAGCTGAAATTACGGAAATTTGTGAATGCTCTATAAAATATTTACAGTACAAAAGCTCTTTTGTTTCATAATCAATATATACTAATCAAAATACCTGAAAGAAATGTGAAGATTAGTAACCTTTATGGAAATGACGTCATTTCTATCAAAATGATGCATTTGACAGGCATTTCTGCTTCGCATTTTTGTA
Organism: Mastigoproctus giganteus; assembly: GCF_048544385.1. NCBI lineage: Eukaryota > Metazoa > Arthropoda > Arachnida > Uropygi > Thelyphonidae > Mastigoproctus > Mastigoproctus giganteus. The sequence continues at coordinate 160,828,069 of NC_143583.1, read as the reverse complement.
ACAAATTGGTTTTACTTCAGTCCGGAATTTAGTAGGTGCCACCAAAGATGTCTACACATAGAAGAAAAAAAAAGGAAAAAAAAAAAAAAAAAAAAAAAACACAAAAAAAATCAGACCAGCCTATTCAAAGTCGAAGTGATGGCTTAGGTGGAGAGTAATGTCATCTAGTGTCACTTCCAATAACTATCACCCACCACTGGATGTAAAAACCAAAGCTAAAATGGTCTTGCCCTTCCCTTGTGGTAGCCATACAGGGGACAGTGATACTTTCTTCATTGTCTTCCTCAGGCATATCTCTTTTATCGTGACACAAGTGACTTTATCCTGCTGTACACTTGATGCAGTATGTTCAGTATTTCTACTTGTCATCTTCATCCACCTATGGAGACAGATCTCTGTATGCTATGAAGTGACCAAGATAAATACTGATGTAACAATGATGACTAAAGGATAACAATGATGACATAAAGGATAAAACTATACACCACTTGGTTGGAATAGTTCCCAACCATTCAGGCCTCTAAACAGTTAATAGCAGATGAGAGATGGGCCACGGACATGAAGAACCTGATAAAAACCTGATAGCTCCTGCAACCTTGGAAAAAAAAAAAAAAAAAAAATCAAGAACAGTGTGAACTACAGAGAATACTGATACAACCAGTACATATACAAGAAGTACAACCTGGAGCAGCTAAAGTGGAAATGACAAGGTCCCAATATACAGAATAGAAAATGAGTAAAAGCCACTAGCAGAATTCGTGGCGATGGACCCACAAAGACCCACACCATAATGAAGCAGAAATCCAACAGAGTCCCGTGACGTCACAAAACAACCTTAATATGCAAATAATACTAGATTTTCTCAACAATAACAAAGTATCACTAGATGCTATCCAAACAGCCCATTTATTACGCTGCTGTAGCAGGCACCAGGATGAATGGAAGAGAAACCAGAGACCAACAGAAAAGAAAACACAAAAAACAAGAAATCATGCTAATGAGCAAAGTGTGAAAGGAATGTACACTTTGCATCGATAATAATTCCCAGGTATTTTATCTATTGAACAGTTCTGGTTCTGATGGGGTCATTGCCCAGTTTGATAGTAGGAGACCTGGTGGCAGTGAGTGAGCTTGTGATCAAAATGGCCCGAGTTTTTTCTGCAGAGATGCTTAGATGATGGATGTTCACCGAGGAATTTATTTTGTGCAGAGCAGAGTTTGTTCTGGATTCAAGTTGAACTCGGGAATCGGCTTTTACGAGGACAGTGAGATCATTCACATAAGCAAGGAATGAAGTATGAAGTTTGTGTGATAGGGGAGCTCAATTTTCTTCTGGCAGTCATTGAGTGAGTGCCCACAAGTAGATACATTTTGGGAACAAGAATGAGTTGTGTACTCAAACTGAAAGCATTTAGGGACATGGATGTACTCTTTGTATCTTGTCATTGATTGTTAGAAGAGGTTGCCTTTGCAGGTTGTTGAGACTTGCAGTTTGAATAAATTCAGATGTCAACAGTATAGTTACCATGTGAGGGATGCAGCAAATAATTTTTTTTTTTTTTTTTATCTACTGTGTTGTTTTTTTTCCTGGCCATTGCAGCAGAAGCCTATGGCTCTGTTGCACTATATGGCTATTACTTTTGCTCCAGAGGTATGATTTTTTTTATTTATTTATTTTTTTTTTTGTTGGGCAGAGTAAATAATGATTGAGATGGGAGCTTTTATTGTACATCAGCAATACTGAATATATATATATGTATATATATTTCCATTTTTTTCAGAAATTCTCCAAACTTCTCAGAAACAAGTTAAACAGTCCTTGCTGCTAGGATTCCATATCAATCAATAAAATCTTGTTTTTGAAGTGCCTACTGTTGGACTGGTATGCAGTTGCAGAAGTGTGAACTACCATGAGCACTAAGACAAACCTTTCAAATATTAATAAGAGTGTATTATCCCTTTATTTCTATATGAATTGTGTTCTGCAGAATCCATCTTTCCAGCCGAACCTTAAGTAATCCAACCCCTTTTTAGGACTCTCTCAAGGTTACTTCTGGGAATTAATTAAATGAAAGAATCCAGTGAAAGAATTTTGTGAATTCTCTCACTGGATTTAGGTTGTGACAGTAACCACAGGTCCATCAGTGGTAGGAAGCAGTTCTGAAATGTTAATTTGAATTGTTACCTTACAGAATTATGAAGTTTACTCAGACAGTTTACCTCATAAATATTTATGAAAAAAGCTGATGTTTTATTTACAGTAGTACTCAGCTTTCCCCATTCAGACTGCACAATTTTAAAACATTCTGATAGAGGAGTGCATTTTCAGAATGGAATCAGATAGTGAGGTTCTTCAAAATCAAAGAATTGTAGTGGCAAAGAAAGAACTGATGGAAACTATTCATAACATCTGAAAAATATCTGTTGGAGTGACACTATTAATAAACCTGTAGTGAGATGCTGGGTCAAGCATTTGAGTTAATCAGAATTAGGAAAACTGAACTTCATGATCAACCATGCAGCAATCAGCCAATCTCAGTAGTAACTCTGAAAAACATAAAACTTGCAAATAACATTGCACCCTGTATATGACATGATGGAATCATCATGCCACATACATGATGCATCACATACATAAATAAATAGCTAGCATATCAAAGTTGTCTTTCTGGTTTGTTTCACAACAGATAATGCTGCACTGCAGGATTCAAATTGAAGATGAAAGTGTCTTATAGTCTCATGTTTATATTTATGATTTTTTTTCTGCAGGAAGATTTTTTTCACTGCAGGATTCAAATTGAAAATGAAAGTGTCTTATAGTCTCATGTTTATATTTGATTTTTTTTTCTGTAGAATTTATAAAAGTTTTGTCTTAAAGAAAATACCATATGTTAAAAGCACATCTTTAAATTTAAATTATTCATTAAAAAAATTGCATCTACTAAGTATTGCGACAATTGATAGGAGATCTAATATTTTGTGTACAACGAGCAGAACTGAAAACAAAAACTGTAGTCAGAAAAAAATTGGATCCGACAGATAATTGACACTGTCTTAGCCATGATCAGAAGAATGAGTACTAACGGGTTTATATAGAACTAATCCCTATTCTGCTTAGTCAGTAGGTAGCAGTGCTCCTGCTTTGAGATGGTGGGGCCGGTAATCTAGGAGAAAAAGCTTTCATTACAAGGGTTCATTCAACCCCAACAATATATCAGCAATTTGTATTTCATCTGCTCTATCCACAGCTTAAACTCCTAATACCTAGTGTTGAAAATGTTTTCTTTGAATTTTCCACAGAAAATTCCAGAAATATGTGCTAATTATTGCACAGTTAGGAAATACCCATGACTAAGTTAAACCTAATTATATGCACATGTTGATTAATATGTCAAGAAGACATTGATAGTAAGTTTATTTTACTGCATGTTTTCCTCCAGTTGGTAATGCTCTCTGGCTTCAAGATATCGATGCATCATCTGGAATCAAATGTGAACACTGGCTTTCCTCTAATCAAGGTGTAGTTTCACTAGTATGGTTTTTAAATATAATTTTCTCACTGAAGGGAGTTTTAAGTTTCAAAAATTAATTAAAAATATATATTTTTTTAATATAGAACAGGATTTTTTAAAATCTGTATTCAGAATAGATTTTGAATTATTAAATAGTTTTAGTAAAGATTTACCACATGAAGTATTTTATTAGTTTAGTATTAGTAACGGCCATATGGTGCAAAAGTTTATTGGAACAAGAGGACAATTATGACAATATGACCAACCTGTCCCATCCTGTTACAATAGGCCCAACCAAATAAATTGTTTTGTATTTCCTTCTGGTCTATTGCTGAAGACATCCATACTTCCAACTCTGTTCTATCCTTTTTCATGCATTTTTTTGTGACTTCAGTGTGCCATGTGGCATCGGGCTGGATAGAGTCATTGAATATTTATGGGCAGTTCTTTGGCTGTGTGTTTCACATAGTTTGCAATTGTTTTGATGGCTGATGTGAGAGAGCAACGTTCTTGCATCAAGTTTTGTTTCCTTCTTAATGACACAGCAGCAGAAACCCATAAGAACTTGAAACAAGCTTTTGGTGACAATGCTTTAGGCCAGATGTAGACCTACTACTGGTTTAACTGGTCAAATGTTGGCTGATGACGACAATCGCTCTGGGCATCCATCCTTGAGCACCAACGAAGAAAATATTGTAAAAGTTCAGGCGGTGATCCATGAAAACTGTAGGTGGACCATCCACGACATTTGTGGCATTGTAGGACTATTGTACGGCATGTCAGTGGATTTTGTCAGACGAGTTGAACATGAAAAGAATTGTGGCCAAATTAGTAGCACGGTTACTGAGTGAAGACTAAATGCAGCATCGCACGGAAGTTAGCAGATATCTTCAAGAATGGGCCTACAATGACAACTTTGGTGACAAGAGTTGGGTATATGGGTACAACCCAGAAATCACGCAACAATCATCCCGGTGGAAGAGCACATCTTCGCCCCAACCAAAGAAAGCCCGACAAGTGAGGAGCAAGGTGAAGTCAATGCTGATCTGTTTTTTGGACATTGACGGAATTATCCATAAGGAATTTGGCCAGACTGTCAATGCAAAGTTCTACTGCGACGTTCTGAGGCAGTTAAGGAAAGCCGTTAGGAGGAAACGTCCAGAGAAGTGGCACATAAAGAACTGGGTCCTTCATCATGACAGCACAGAGGCCGTCGCATCTCTCACTGTGCCACAGTTTTTGTCATCCAACAACATGAAAATCGTCCCCCCCTTATTCTCCAACATTAGCCCCCTGCGACTTCTTCCTCTTTCCAAGAATGAATCAAGCTAAAGGGTCGAAGATTTGACAACATTTGTTTGTTTGTTATTTGGTTTTTAGGAGCATTAGCAACTAAGGCTATATTGCTCCAGGGATATGCGGTGGTTATTCCTGACCTTTCCGCATCCTCCATATTTGATGGGCACGGGCTCAAACCCGGTATAATCAAGAAGCATGTGCTACGGACTGCTGCTTCTGCCCACCTGACTACAGAGGCGCCGTTTTGACAACATAGAAGATATCCAAACAATTGTAGGCGGTGCTGGTGCTGATGAACATTATGATGAAGGACTTTCAGGACCCATCAAATCATGGGATAAGTGCTGAGATCGGTGTTTCTGATCATCCCCCACCCCCTTATTCGCCGGCACTAGATCCCCATGACTGCTTCCTCTTCCCAAGAATGAAAATCAAGCTGAAGGAATGACAATTCGATAATTGTAGATTACTTAAATAATAATAATCTACGTATTATCCTACCATACCATAGTAGTTTTTACAATCAGTTCCGCCGCATATTCAAAGGTACCGACATCACCCTCACATTCTCAACTTATAATAAACTTGGCTCATTATTTAATTCATACAAAGACATACGAAAATATCATATCAGCGATATGAACAATATTATTTACCTAATAAAATGTCAACCTAACTGCAATGCATGTTACATTGGTAGTACAACTTCAAAATATGGTTCTATTAAAACATCAAACACACGTGCGTACAACCACTACAATAGTTTTAAGACAAGCCAAACCAACACAGAACTAGCATCACATGTTCAATCTCACAGTCACACCCCCTTAGTAGATGCAGCCATTCCCATTATCAAATTAAAATCCAGTTTTAAAATCTTCCAATATGAAGCCCTAGTCTTAGAATGGTTCTGTCGCCATTCCAATCTCCAAGTATTAAATACCAAACTACCTTACAACATTGCACCGGCTTGGAATCTCATGCACCTGAGATTTCCACATGTAACCAGGAGCATCATGGTAACTTAGCTTTCTTAAATACATGCGTTCACTCTCAACCCATCATTGCCAACTGAAGATGTGGATAACCAAAGCCACTTGTTATGGCTATTGGCCTCCAGTATTAACCATTTATTTTCAACTTTAATATTGACAACCAAGGACGAAGACTTGCACTTCTACTTCCTTGCGCATATTTTAACTTCTGTTTTTAAACCCCAACTTACTTACTCCTAATTTAAATTAAAATTATCATCCACCCTATTCAAACATCAATTGCAGATTATAAAAAAAGGTGAGTACCATAATAAATTAAGCTATGCTATCATATTAACTGAAGGGTTGAATATTTGACAGCATAGAGGATATCCAAACTGAATTGCATGTGGTGCTCGTGCTGAACACTACGACGAAGGACTTTCAGGACCCATCAAATCATGGGAGAAGTGCAGGGATCGGTGTTTCTGCTCTCAAGGGGACTACTTTGAAGCTGATGGTGGCGAATAAGACCCAGGGTGAGTCTAATTTATTTTTTAAATACATTTCTGTAACTTTTGGGTAGCACCTCGTAATTGTTAATCTGTAGCAATCCTAAACTGACAAAACTCATTGATGGAACCGCCTAGTTCAACTCTGGCCAGATCGGTGGCCTTCTTCTTCCAAAGGTATGGTTACAAGGACATTTATCCCATCTGTGTACTTTGCCTTAAATAAGTCTGTTATAAAATGGTTCAGTCCAAGTCTCCGTACTCCTTTTCTTTTAACTGGCCATTGTTCTCTTCTTGATAAACTTGCTGTGCTTAACTTGTCTTGATTCTCGTCTCTGTAACTGTGACAGCCCTGAAGACTGGCAGCATGTTCTTTTCACCTGGCCATATTACTTGGAACTTCATTAGCCTCTGTCTGCTGTGTCAACCATTTTCTCTGGACAATGAGTCATCTCCCTTGGATTCCAAATAAAAATTTAATCTTCTGCAAGATTTTGCATGTAAATCTTCACCAGACGTGGACAACTCATTAGTAGTGCTTAAATCCCAGAAACTACTGCTATTCCATCTCTCCCAGCAGCCAGGGCCATCATCCTCCATTGTCTCCATTTTGTCACTACCACTACCTTTGACGTGGACAGTTCCTAATCTTACTCATATAGTGCTGAATGATTACTGTTTTCCTGTCTTTTATCTCCTGGCCTCAGGTGGGATCATCAGCTGACATGGGTGGAATCTGTATCTCTTCCCTCTGTCTCCTTTTAATTCATGTCTTTTTCTTTTGACCATCTATCAAGTGTTTACTTTCTTACTTTTTATTCTTCCTCCTTCTTTTACTGTTATTCTTTCCTCTATTATGTTTCTCACTGTGGGCAGAAGCCTTGTGCTGGTGCGGGATTTTTATTTTATTTTATTTTATTTATTTTTATGTTTATTTTTCCAATTTTTGTTTTGTAGATTGCTAAAATTCCTTATTTTTATAATTTTATTTTATTTTATTATTTTATTTATTTTATTTTTAATTCCTTTTATTTTGCTCATTTTTTTGAATGGTTTGAACATTCAGCATTGGTGCGGCATTGGATAACCCATTTGGACTATCCCGTGTGGCTTAACTCCTCATAGCACAGTCGGGTATCAGGACTTACCTTTCTGATAGCAAACTACTAAACAACATAACATCATATGCACAGCACAAATATAGCATTACACACGTTTCTCTCTCCTTCCTGCAGGGTTTCTGTATCATAACACTTTACCATGGCAGAATCAAACTAGTGTTTGGGAGTTGCCTTATATAAGGTACTATACTTATTATTAGCCATAAGGTACAAGGAATGCTGCACCAGCAAAAAAAAAAAAATTAAAATTTGAATTACCCTGAGAGTGAGAAAACAAGAGTCAGAAGTACAAGGGAATCACCAAGAAAGAGAAGAATGATGATATCCAGCTCAGGACCCTGGGTGTGCCAAGCCCCCCATACTCACCAGATGTGAGCCCCTGGAGTTACATGGCTACATTGCATTGTCCACCTAACCAACAGATCATAATAATTGACTAATAAATAATATTTCCACATAATATTATTGCCTAGTATATGTATTAATTAAACATTTCTTTTTATTTTCTAAGGGTGTGAATACATTCTGTTAACCCCTTCCTGGAACATTTTTTCCTGAAAATGTGCCATAATGGATCGACTTTTTTTTATTTTACAGATTAAAAGTATGCACCATGCGAATACTCGTATAGTTTTTTTGTGTTTTTTATAAATTTTTAGTAGAAAATACATGGGAATAATTAACCCATTTGGGCTATCCCGAGTTATCTCGTGTATGCCCAAAAAAGTATGCAAATTATACAGATTTTTTTTAATAAATTAGTGCTTGAGTTAAAAGAAAGGAACAGAAAAACATTCTTCACCACTCATTGTATAAATAAATTTAAAAAATCAAGTGGAATGCACAAGAAGTATTCTCCTGACACAAGCGATAATCGTGAACTAACTTCATGAGGGCACCGAAATATTTTTGAATATTGTTTTCTCATTGGTTAACGCTTATCAGTATTCAGCATTTAAGATGGCAAATTTATTTTGCTTACTGGCGGCACATAGTAACCTGCGCTATTGTTCTGACATTGCAATTCAATAAGTAAATATAAGTAAAATGAAAGCCAGTCATCTGCTGCTAGCCGTAAGAAAATCCCGAGAAATCTTGGGATTTATCTGACTAATGCAAAATTAGCCAGATAAAATGCCTGAGAAAATATGATTCAATCATATATTTAGAGGTATTATTGTATCCCGTGATATTTTTTGTGTAGTTCCAAATAACTTTTAAAACTAAAAATGAGATATCTTGAGATAATCCATGAAGGGGTTAACATTTAAATTACTAAAACAAAATAAATTTTAAATGATGTCAGAGTTCATTCTTCCCCTACATGTGGCGCAGCTGTATTTCTTGCTGTGAGCCACAGTAGTTTATTACATGTCAAATTCTTACCATTGAGTGTGTTCACATTTTGTACATGTTATCTGTATTTTGCTTATTGAGGTGTTTTAGGGTATTGCAAATTTTACACATTTTGGAAAGTTTTTGCAGCTTACTGTGTTTGTATGCAACAATAAATTGGATACACTGAGTGCTGCCGAATTAACCAATAGCATAAGATATTTAGCTTTTAACTTTTTCTCTCTCTATGTGAGGTATCCCTGTTGGCTACTGTTAAAAAGTTTCCCAACAGTATGTGTGTCTCTAATTTTGAATGGACTATTTCCTTTGCAAAAGTTGGACATACTTGCTAGTGGGCTGTATAACTGAGCTTTCACTGGTCAGTTTCTGCTTTCAATAGCAAAGCGGGATACTAGCTTTAACCTTGGTTTATCTGTGTGGGGGTGCCCCCTTTGGCCTTTTGTCAAAAATTTCTATGCAATACACGATCCTCTAATTACAAGCATTAACTCTTTTGCCTCAGAGATTTGCACAGACTTGTCCATGACCAATGTGACTATATTGTTATGGCTGAAATTTTACTTGGAGCAAGCTTAACAGCAGGGATTTTTGTAGTTATAAGGAAAAATATATAAGCATGAGAAATAGGGAATTTCTTTACTTTATTAACTTTATTCCTATATCAGCTTGCATTCTTAATAATAATAATAAAAAATACCTCGATCTTTGGGAATCTTACGAATAAAAGTTTCTTGTGACAACCAACTAAATGCAAATGTTCAATTAATTTTTTATAAACCAAAAATAGATACAAGCTGTAAAATAGATAAAACCACTCAAGAACTTATAAAATAAAAGGAGGTTCAAAGATAAAAATAGATAGGATCAGTTAAGAATAAAAATTTAAAAAAATAATAAACATAAAGAAACTAAATTAATAAAAGCAATAAAATCACACGTTTTAAGTAACTTTAAGAGGATTATGCCTGTTTATTAACTGAAGTGAGCAACACAAATTATATATCTCTGATGTGACAGGAGTACATAAGTAATGCTCAAGTGGGGGGGGGGTAATGGGGATGAAAGGTAAAGGAAGGGGTAAAGCTGAAAAAAGGAGGGAAGAGGGTGGAAAAGAACTGGTCAGGATTTGGTGTTAGGAGGTGATATGTTAAGCTCTAGGTGCTAAGCAACTTTTTAGTGATCAAGAAATTAAACATGAACTTATAGAATGCTTTCTTTAAAAACATATTAATGTAGTTTGATACCCAGTTTTCTCACTTTTCTTATAACAAGTAGTGCCTTTCAAAGTTGCCTTTCAGTTTTTTTTTTTTTTTTGTCTTTTACTATCTTTTAACTGAACTAACCTTTCTTAATTGCTTGGTCATTGGTTAGCATCCTGCCTCTCCATGGTGGGGCCAGAAACCTGAAAGGTAAAAATTATAATCCTCCAGGTCTGAACAGAGCAACCATGGACTTGGCAATCCAGATGTCATCTGGATCTATGGATCAGTAACCACTGTGCCAGGAAGATGATTCTAATACATCTGCTGTCAAAAAAAAAAAAAGAAGAAGAAGAATGAGAGTGTTTTTTCACTCTTCCTGATTATTCATTCGCTAACAGACTGGCCTGTCAACAAACTGCCAGCCTTTGTTATAAAAGGATCCCTGGATTACATAGCTGGCTTCCCAAAAATAGTTTGCTGTCCGAAATCTAATCTGTGAATGGAAATTATGTATTATCAATACTCAGAGCTGCTTCTCAAATGATTATGCTGGTAGAATCCCATCAGAGTCACTCGACGTGGCACATTGAAAACCTCCAAAGGTGTCATCGGGGAATGGGACTTTTTTAAACAGTCCAGGAAAAAGAAATTGCTGAAGAACTTTAAGACCCATGAATATTGGCTTTTTAATGAGTATTCTCTTGTCCTATTCAATTCAAGAAAACATGCATTCAAAAAGGGAGGGGAGCACTTGTTCCAACACACACTGTCATACTCACCTTGAATACTTGACCACCACCATCAGTAAAAGTAAGATGAGTAAAACCAACTGTCAAGTAAAACCATATAATCCCAATCCACTTAGATGTTACAAGTTCCAGAAGTTCAGCCACTCCAAAACAGTGTGTAGAGGATTAAATGTGTGTTCCACCGTCAACACAAAAGGACACCCTTGGTAAAGAGAAAAGCAGATTCAGAAATATAAGGCTGCATATAGTCATGTACCAAGAAACTAAAAAGTGGATACCATTATCTTCTACCCCCCACAAACTTATGCACTTGTAGCAGTACAGGGTGATTCAAAAAGGATTTTACAACTTCGTAAGTGTTTAGAAATTTATTCAGGAGACACATATAATTTATTGAACTGTCATATTGTAGTAAAAAACATCATGTTTTGCTGATGTAGTGCCAAATTCCATCACTGCAAGCGCCAGCAACTTGTATTTCAAAAATGGCTACTTTCACATTTCATGTTAGTAGTAGGGTTAACACCCAGAACTGCAGGATTTGGGCTGGCGAAAACCAGTGTGCACGTCTGGAACATGTTCATGACAGCCCAAAGGTGAATGTCTTTTGCCCCCTCAGCAAAGTAAAAGTTTACAGACCCTGCTTTTTCCATGACACAACTATCAGCGGTATCGTGTATATGGATATGCTGGAAAATTTTCTCATTCCACAGTTCGATGAAGATGACCACGAAGAACGATTTAACTTTCAGCAAGATGGAGCACCTCCTCACTACCTGACAGGGGTAAGGGAATTCCTCAATAACCGTTGTCCAGGTCGGTGGATTGGTTGAGTAGGGCTATTAGCATGGCCACCTCGTTCCCCAGATTTGACACCTCTAGACTTTTTTCTAGGGGGGTTTCATTAAAGATCGAGTGTTTGTTCCATCCTTATCTACCAATCTTACTGAGCTCAAAACTAAAATCACTGCCGCAGTTACAGAAGTTACCCCTGATATGTTACGCTGCATTTGGGAGGAAATTGTTCAGATGGGATGTCTGCCGTATCATCAATAGCAGTCACATTGAACCAAAATGACTGTTCTAGGTAAAACCTGATGTTTTTTGCTACAATATGACAATTCAATAAATTATGTCTTCTGAATAAATTTCTATACACTTATTAAGTTGTAAAGTCCCTTTTGAATCACCCTGTATAGAAATCAAAAGAATCAAGAGATTTGAAACACTAACTGATATCCCTTTCCTTTCAAGCATCTTAGTAGCAAACTTGGCATGAGCACTTTTTTCTAAATAAAAACAGTAAAAATTTGATCAAACAAATAGCACACCAGTTGTGACTTTGCAGATTCTGAAGCTTCAGCACTTGGTAAAAACCTCCAAAATTCTCAGAGCAATAGAAAAAGTAAGGTATTATACTAATCTCATGGAAACAAAAGACAAACATCAAGATGAAGCTATCCGTGAGCTTCATGCAACTGAAGATATGGATACTGGTGGTTGGCTAGTTCGCCAGTTTCCCCCACCACAAAAAAAGAGAGAAAAAGAGAAAGTCAAAGAAAAATCCAAAATAGATTAGTATAAATAGACAACTTAACAAAAATCATTAGGAAGCAGCAACAACAACAACAGCCTGCATAATGAATACAACACTTCATCAGTTGTTATTTGTTATTGTTATTTGGTTTTTAGGAGCATTAGCAACTAAGGCCATATTGCTCCGGGATATGCGGTGTTCATTCCCTGACCTTTCCGCATCCTCCTTATTTGGTGGTGACGGGCTCGAGCCCCGGTCTAATCAAGAAGCATGTGCTATGCACTGCTGCTCCTTCCCACCTGGCTACGGAGGTGCCTACTTCATCAGTGAAATTGTTATAGACTTTGTAGTAATATTGATGACATTAAAGATCTTCATTCCTATAACCCTGCTAGTGCATGAAATCAAACATAACCCAGCAAATAAACATAAGTATTTCAATAAAGCACTAGAATATGTACAGACAAAATTAAATAAACTCAACTTCCTGTGGGAAACTGGCCATTTTGGTGGATTCTAGAATTCTCTCCAAACATATTCAACTCAAAACATCCCTTAATGCAGTTGCAAGACACAGCACTTCTGGAATTGCACTTGCAATAGTGTTTCTTATAATTCCACCAAATTATTCCTTTGCATATGAAGAATTAGAAGATCTAGTGAATCAGTTACCTTTTCCTTTTTGTATACTTGAAGATTTCAATAGGAATCACACTGTATGGGGATCTCTTCACCTATACAAAAGGGAAGAGACGTTGAAAGGCTCTTAGTTAAAATCTAACACTTAAACACTGGTATTAATTTCATACTAATTTGCATTTATCAGCAGGAGCAAGTTCAGCAATTTCTTCTTTCCGCTTTTTGACTGATCAGTGTAAAGTGATTCATATTACAGTGATTACTACCCGAATTATTTTAAGGACACTGATGAATGATATGCCAAAGAATACAAATGAGAAAAAAATGGAAACACTCTAGAAAGAAACTTGGTAAATACCAGTTCCTTGTAGCTTCAGATTAGGAAGTCACTACAACCTCTTATTTTTGAAGAGCAGTTGTTTTTTTCCTGAATTGAATAATTTTTGCAGCCAATATTGCAACCCCACATGCGTCCAATAAATATTGTGAATAGTACAGACATTAGTAAAACAAAAAAAATGCAGCATGGCAAAAAAAAAAAGAAAAAAATAGGGCTGAGCTTTGAATTGATTCCAAAGGTTCCACACCATTGCCACTGTCATAATATGCTATAAAGAAAGAGCTAAAGCCTGTTATATATGTGGAAAAGCCAGATAGAATCCTGGATGTCATTTGATTGGACAAATCTTTAATAACATCTAAAATAATAATGAGTTGGAGAGGACAAGATATAATTAAGCCATAGGAAATTGCAAATGCACACAGGGCACCTTTTGAAAAAAAAAAAAAAAGTGTTCCCCGTGTATTTGCAATTTCTTCAGCAATATCTTCATACAAGCCATTCTTCCATATATAAAAAAAAATAATAATAATAATAAAAGATTTTTTGTCCTAAATTTTTTTTACAAATCCTATGTCCTCTTAACACATACTGTGTATGTCTGCTTGTGTGTGTGTGTGTAATACAAATTTTAACGTAAGATGATTAAAAGAATTTATAAAATTTTTAACAGGTGCCGTGGCAGTGGTTTTGGATAGTCTGGATACAATACACTGTTTATCTGATGGCTCCCAAAGAGATAGAGAGTTCCTTACTTCTGTTTTGGATGATAAAAGATTGCACACTCTTTTAGATGTAAGTGATGTTATTTCCCATGTCCTGTTGCTTATAAAGGCTAGGGACATCACCAAATATTGATGTTCATATCCTGCATTCATAAGAATTGGTATTTTTTGAAATTTGGAAATTTGTACTATTATGAAGAATCAGTTGCATATCTGAAATAAAATAAAATATAATGACAATGTAAATGAAGGTGTGTGGAGACCTATAATAAGAAAACTGTTACATTTATTTAAAAATACTCTTCAAAAGCAATACATATTTATCCTATTATACTTATATCTCTACCGTGTTCATGCTTTGCCTGTATAATTCAATGACTATTTCTGTAACTGCATCCTTTATCTGAGCCATCCAACTTATGTTAACTTATAGTCCTTAAACTTTCATTTAAGTTCTTATAAGTGGAAATATGCAGGGCAGCATATCTAGATTATGTGTGTTATTCCAGTATTTTCCATACAAATTCAATCTTGCTTCCTTGCACAAGACAAATGAGATTCTTGAAAAATTTCAGTGGTAGGGATTGAAGTAGCTGCCACATAGTTTCTTCAGTATCCTTTATCACCATGTGATTTCCAAGTGTTTGTACAGCTTAAACAAAAAGAAAAAATGAAGGGCCATAGCTCTAACCTAGCACTCTAGTTAAGAATGCAGTTAGCACGTATGTTTTAGATACAGAATACCTAAATTTACTGGAGTTAAACCATAGGGTCATTTTTGTAAACAGGATAGGAAGTTAAAATATAGGAGTTATATTCCTGCACCCTCTCAAGGACTTATCCATTCCAAGACAAAATATGTTTACATGATATCATTATGTGGTTCTAGAAACACCAAAGTAATATTTAAAACACTTCAATATACTAATTGTACATAAGTTATGCTTAGGTTAGCTGTTTGAACACTTAAAAACCATAGTTAATCTACAACTAAGCATAAGATGCTTAAGCAATACGCTTTTGATTGACGTCACGTAAAGGTAGGAACAAGTGAATAGAGGGCTCATGCCCCAGACTAGAGCAGCAAAGCAAATGGCACAAAGTATCGGGATTGCTGTGGCTCATGGGGAGAACTGATGGGGACAATTCTTCTACAAATCACAGCCTAACAAAATGTGCAATTTGTGCAATGTTGGCTGCTCTTTCTAGAACAGGACATGATGCAGTCAAGGGGCATGCCTTTGTATTTGTTTGGTGCAGAAAGAATGAAGACATTAGGTGCCATCTCAAGGTTCTGATGGGAGTTTATGAGAGTTTGAATTAACTCAACTTCCCGCGGGAAACTTGCAATTTTGGTGGTTTCTAGAATTCTCTTCAAACATAGAATATTAGGGTATTCTATGTTTGGAAGAATGAAGAGTAGAGTGGAGTAAAATGGGCAGACCATCAAGCTCCCAACTGCCCAACTCAATGCCAGAGCTCACAGTTGTGTATCAGGCAATACAGCGGTAATCTCCAAGGTAGAATGCACTGGTCCCAAGGGAGGTAATTATTGTCAGCAACACTATTGTCAGGGAAAAGAGAAATATGTGGTGCAAGATGATTAAGTGGAATAGGACTAGGGCATGTCGGCCGGGGGGGGGGATAAAAGCAGATGACATTGTAGAGCAGATATCATCTTTTAAGGGCACAAAAGGTGATATTGTTGTACATGTTGGCACTAATGATATTAAGAGTAGGAGATCTGAGGACTTAACACGTACAGGACAGTATTTGGAAAAAGTCATGAGTTAGAATTGAATTTGAAAATGTGTGCAATTCTGCCCAGACACAGTAGGAGGGAGAGTACATGTTTGAGAGCCTTGTTGATCAATTCAGCCCGGGAGAGAATGTGCAAGGCTCATGAGATAGAATTTTTCTCAGTGTGGTCTGTATTTGTTAACATGAGATCACTTTCAGAGGGATGAGATACTCTTAATACACTGTTCGACAAAATTAACAGAACACATAGAAAACAGTGTGTAACTCATACAGCTTGTGATGAAGCAGGACTGCATTTGGCATGGTGATTCACCATAGAAAAATGATGAAATGAGGAGACGGTGAGAAACTTCGGACAGGTATAAGGGACACTTACAGGGTTGTATATGAATTACCAAAAAGGCACATTACAGAAGTTTATACAAGTTGCTCGAAAATATGGTTACATGACATCAGCACAGCATATGATCCCCTCCAATGGCTAAATAGGCTGACAGTGTTGAAACATGCTTAATACAATGAGTGCCCAAGGACATCCCATCCAAGTGTACAATGAGATGCCCAAGGACATCCCACATGTGTTCAATTGGATTTAAGTCTGGTGATCATGCTGGCCACTGCAGTCATTGAATGTCTTCAGTTTCAAGATATTTCTCCCCCACTTCAGCTCTGTGTGCAGTGACATTGTCATGAATGAAAAAAAAATGTGGGCCAGACACATCCCTAAAAAGTCCTACCACAGGATTCGAGGATCTGTTCTCGGTACTTCTGAGCAGTTTGCTATCCCTAGCAAAAATGTGGTGTGTGTGTGTGTAGCCATTGATAATTATCACACAAGAGCACTGCCTCACACAAGATCACCGCCTCCACCACAAATATCCCTTTCTCTGACATTGGAGAGATATGGTACTGCATTCCTCATTTTTTCCAGGTGAAATATGAGGAGCAGTATGAAAGTAATGCCTCTTATTTTTTTCCTCAGAAAATTTAATTCCTACAACTGTCTTTTACATCAATTAATCCTCAATCATTAATAAACAATTTATTATATATTTTATATATAATAAATTGTTTCCACTCCTTATATTTCCACAAAGTCACCATCATTTTCTATGTACTTCCACCATCTCTGAGTCAGATGCTGTATTCCGATCCTGTGAAAGTCCTTATCCTTGCTCCAAAAGGCTTTGCGAACACTGTGCTTGAGCTTCTCGTTGTCTGCAAAATAGGTTCCACTGAGTGCATCCTTCAGTGGGCTGAAGAGGTGATAGTCGGAAGTTGTAAGATCTGGGCTATGAAAGAACAGTGCACCCCAATTTTGCAATGGCTTTCATTGTGCGCAGACTGGCGAGGTTGTTCATTGTCATGGAGAAGAACCTCATTAAGGTTTATGGCCTGTCAAACTCTATGGATGCAGGCTTTCAACCTTTTCAACGTTTCCATATATTGAATTAGTTGATTGTGATGCCAAGAAGTCCACAAGCAATACCCCATATTTGTCTCAAAACACTGTCGCCACAACTTTACTGACAGAAGACTGTCTTTTGAACTTCTTGTGTTGTGAATTTTGATGGTGACACTCGATTGACTGTCTCTTCGTTTCAGGGTCAGTATGGTGGACCCAAGTTTTGTCACCTGTGACTATGCATGAAATAAAACCTCTCCTTCACTCTTGTAGCACTGGCGAAGTCCCATACAGATGACAATCCGAGCTTTGTGCTCATGTGTCAGCATTTTCGGGACCCACCATACGTAAAACTTGTTGTAGCCTAGTTCCTTTATGATGGTTATCACATCAGGTTTCCCTATACAAAATTCAATTACGTCTTTGCTTGATACGTATATCTTTAACATTCACCATTTTGAACTATGTGCTGCACTTACGAGACTGATCACAGCTCCACTCAGTATGATGTAATTAGTGACCTCTATTGACCACTCATTGACATACGAAATAATCTACCACGCCACATTTGAAAGCAAAAAATTAAAATGCATTACTTTCGTACCCGCCCTCCTAAATGTTTAGAATCTGTTTTTAGGCTAAAACTTGATTCATCAGAGAACAACTGTACCCCATTTGTCGGGGCTCCAATTCACTTGTTTATGGCACCAGTTTCAATGAGTTCTGTGGTGGTTTGGGGTGAATGGGATACAAACCACTGGCTTCCTTGCATAGAGTCCTCTTGAATTGAACCTTCTTAACACAGTCCAGTTGGAAATCTTTTTACCTGTGGCTGCAGCAAGACAGTTAGGACATCATACAGTTCTATTTTGCTGTTAGAGCAAGATAGCAGCCTGTTCTAATTGATGTAGCCATCGGGCGACCTTGGGCAACTCTTCTTGTAATGGCTTTGAATTACATGAATTTGAATGACTCCTGTCTCATTATACTGCTTCCATTTTGACAAGATGACACATTAAGCCAACGTGCCACCTCCACATGCGATTGTCTGGCATCAAGTCATCTCACAGCCCACCATCTCAAAGAATCACCTAAATGATAATGACTTGCCATCCTTAGTACTGGAGATATATAATAATATTTGCTATATAGTGCAAGGAAGCCACAGGCTTTTGCTGCGGTGGCAAAAAAATCAACAAAGTAGATAAGAAAACACAAATCACATGCCTCCCCCTTCACATAGGCAAGCATCCAGTTAACCTCCAAAACCATTCAAATCGCTAGCCTCCCTTCCCCCACGTGAGGCCAATCTGCTCCAGTCAATGACTCTCTGCCTAAAAGAAAATTTGGATGGTATGTCAGTTCATATTTCAGTGAAATAGCAATTACTGCATCAATATAATACCTCCAATTTGGAGTATATGTCATTTATATATCATTGAAACAGCTGTTCACACTAAAGCTGAACATGAATCTTCTGGTTTTGCTTAGAGGATGTCTTTCTCACAAGGAAATATTTAACTGTTTCACCTCACAACAAAGTCACTAAAAATAAAAACAGAATAAGTCAAGGACTTTGTAACCACAAGAATAACATATGCAGTTGATGTACCTATCACATAGCTGTGGTGCTACACAGCCCACTTGATATCAATGGTTCGACTGTTGATGATCCTGCTCAGATAGCAAACAAACTGAATGAGTATTTTGCATCTACATACACACACACACGAGGAGTTATTAAGGTTTGAAAATTCCAGAAGGTTATCAAATTGTAGCAGGGTGCTTAATGATTTTGTAATAACTGAGAGACTAGGCATCTGCACAGTGATCTGATTGAGGTGTATACGGCTTTGAATGGGTTGAGCATGCTGAATTCTGATGGGATTCTTCTACTTGCTCAGATTACGAACCTAAGGGGACATAAATTCAAATTCAGGAAAGACATGTAGAATTCATGTGCAGAAATTTGCTTTTAGACAGCGGGTGGTTAATTGCTGGAACAAACTTCCATCTGTCGTTGTGGAAGTTGATAGCTTAAATAAATTCAAGGAGGAACTGGACAAATATTTAGAGGGAATGGCTGTGTGAATTTTTTTTTTTTTTTTTTTTTTTGGCTGATGCTACATACGTTCATACGCTTGCTTTCTTGCATCACATGCCTTTATTATTATTATGAAGTTCAAATGAAGTACTAGTACAGTATCTTTATTTGGTTCATTCTTATTTGAGCTCAGTTTTTAACCATGAGCAGTAAATGTGTTTGTTTCTAATTTTCAATTCTTATTCATCCATGGTAGTTCAAAATATGCACTATTTGAAAGCACACATTACTGAAATCAATAAAATCCTATTAAAGAAACCTTAAATAAATACCACCCACATAAAATTAATTTATGTGAAGTCCATAATGAAATCCAAATGCTACAGGCAACTTTTTATTATTCCAGAGATGTTCCCAAGGTTCTGGCCACTTTAACACTGTAATGTTGTTCTCCTTATACTGGATGCCTGTGATCTGAATTTGTGGCCAGAACATTATCATATTATTGTATATGCACGATTCATTTCTAATGAATTGTCACAGTGTAGTCGGTATATATAACTGTTCTCGGTGTCGATATATAGCATAGCCTTGAGTGTGCATGGCACTGTGTTCAACTGTCACAACCCAACCCACGAAAAGCATTCCCTACCCTCAACATAATGAGCTACTGCAAGCATTTAGGATGACAAATTCTGCAGGTTTTCCAAACTCACACTTGATCGTCTGATCTGAACAGTATTTAATACTGTTCATTCCATGTCATTTTTTTCCCCATATGATCTATTCCCATTATTTCAGAATACAAAATCTGAAAACAGTTCTAGATGGCTTTTACCATTTGTTGGCTTTATATTAGGCTTGTGAATTGTAGATGCACCACAGTAACCAAAGTTATATAACTCCCTATGGTTAGTATCTGCATTACACGAGTGGCCATTATGCTGTTTGTAGGGACAACTACCAGGATGATGCCCTTGTGTTTCTGTATTTTCAGTTACAGAAGGCTTCAGAAAGCTCAGCTGGATTTGAGTAGGACACAATGACATGGTTTTGTAAAGGGATACTCCTAGAATGCAATTTCTACTCTGCAGTACACAGTGACAGTTGAATTCTGTGGCATCCAACAATCAATCAAAAGTTTTAAGTTTCTTCAAAACCTCATATATTACTTCTCACTGTGTCCCTTACATTGATGGCTAATAATATTTATTACCTTGACACTTTTATAGCTGGTCAGGCCAGTTTTGACAGTGTGAAAGGAATGTCTGAATACTTTTGAGAGTGTTGCCCTTATTGAATAAAAATTTATTTAGCTCATTCTATTGTCTTTTATAGTTGTATGATAGGATCAGCACAAGATGTTATAGTCCCATTAAGTGCCCTATATCTGATGCCTTGACTTCAGCAAGAGAGGTGAGTGTTATCCTTTTATGCCTTACACATTAGTTTATTATTGGTTATTCTCATTGGTTATTCTATTTAAAATTCTCTTTCATTAAATGGCATTTTCAGTGCAACTGATAATTTTTTGAATGATGCCTCCTTAAATTGCAGATAATGAATGATGAAAATAATAATTCCTTGCGTGTCAAGGTTTTTTTTTTTCAGTGATCATGAAAAGATTATATACTCATATATATACCTAGATATTATGTAGCATAACCTTCAGTGCTACCCCACCAAAGATTACTGTATAAATCAGAGAAAATTAGGAGTACGTTGAAGATACTTGGGTGGATCGAAAGCTGGTTCATGGAGAAAATGGAGTGGATGGTTTAAATGAGCATTTGACGCCTCCGTAGCCAGGTGGGAAGGAGCAGCAGTGCGTTGCACACGCTTCTTGATTAGACCGGGATTTGAGCCCGTCACCACCAAATACAGAGGATGTGGAAAGGTCAGGGAATGACCATCGCATATTCCCGGAGCAATATGGCTTTAGTTGCTAATGCTCCTAAAAAAAAAAATAAATAAAAAATAATAATGAACATTTACTAATGCTTATTTGAATGAGCATAAGAGAATTAGTAACATTGGGAAACCTCCTCTATGCTAATGAAGCAAGTGGGGGACACTCATGTAACAGAGGAGGTTCCCCAATGTTACTAATTCTCTTAATGACATTGAGAACTAAGCAGAGTAAAACCCTATGATTTAGTTGGATGGCATATAAGTAGCAGAATTATGTTGAATAAAAACAAATTGGACCTTTTACAGATATGTTCTATAAAATGGAAATGTAGGTTTAAGTTTCTAAATGTTCTACTTCCCACCTGGGGTAGTAACTTACACAGTAGGGTGAGGATTAAAGATTCTTTAGTATTAGTAATGGTAAATGATGTAAGAAAGCAAGCTTATACAGCGTCAGCCAAAAAAAAAAAAAAAAAACACTTCCTATGTCACCTCTCCATCCTACTCTAATTTTTTGTCTAGTTAATCCTTGAATTTATTCAAACTGCCGATTGGCTGAAAAAAATTTCCTGCACATATGTCCTGCAACCATCCCAGCTCAATTTGAATTTATGCCCCATTATGTGTATAATGTGACTGACAGGAAATGGATTCCATCGGCATAAGATAATTAGTTGTCTACTTTAGAATTACTTCCTTATTCAATCCATTCAGAACATTAAACGGCTCATTCAGATCTCCTTACAGGTATCTACTTTCCAGATGCTGCAATTTGCAGAAGTGAAGGCTTTCTTGGTAAGAGCAATATTTTGATCCCCTCACTAAAATTGTTGTGATTCTTTGCACCCACTTCAAGAGATCCACACCCCTTCTTTAAATAGGTCTTCCAGATGTGGCCTACTGAATGTGACCTAATCATTGACTTATGCAACAGAATAATCATATCCTTATCCCCACTGGCAGAATTTCTGTATATCATTGACAAAACCCCATGGGCTCTATTGTCAGCATGTTTGCACTGTTCAGAAAACTTCATATTTGACTGCACAATTACCCTCAGATCTATTCATTCTCCACTACCCTGAGTGAGGTACCACACACTCAGGTAGTGGAGTAGGGTACCACAGGGTATCATACACTTAAGGTAGTAATCCTATATTTATAAGTCAACCATTGTTGACTTATAAATCTGAGATTGCTCCTACCCGTATGAAGTAGTACCTTACATTTGTCAAAATTGCCACTTCTCAGACCATCTGACTAATTCATCTACAGGGTGATTCAAAAGTCTCCATACATAGGGAATAATGTTTCTTTTTTTCTGTTTTTAAATACCAATCCACATTCCTGGATTGGTCACTGTGGTCCCATGAAGTGGCGTCCGAGGTCCCCAGACCTCAGCCCACTTGATTTTTACTTGTAGGGCCACTTTAATGCCATGGTGTACCAGGAAAAGATACAAAACATGAATCACCTAAAGGAATGCATTCGAAATGCAATTACATTCATAATACCAGATGTGTTAATGCGAGTTCACCCTGAGTGGGAGATGCATATGTATGTGTTTTCAAAGGGAACGGGAACCATGTAGAGCAGATGTTCCCAAACTTTCTCGGTTCACAGCGCCCTTAATGTCCCAGTAATTTTCTCATGGTGCCCCTAGGCCAAAAGGAATACCTAACACAGTGGTTTTGATAATCTGATTCTCTCTGTGTATAGATATGTAGAGGAAAATAGATTAGTTAAGTGTATGGGTAGGGGATGCTGACCTGACGGGTGTGGCAACAATGGAAAAAATTAAAAGAGCCTGAAAAATAAAAGGAGATTATATAAAAGATTTATATAATTTAATTAAATGAAAATATATAAGTGATACTTAATGTTGTATGTTCTAAGATTTTAACTACATCATCAAGGGCCGGCAGCCAAAACCAAAGGAAGCACAACAATAAGCAAGACTTCTGTTTATTGGAACAATCCAATAAACCTCTCTATTTCCAATAATTACATACTTGCAAACTAAAGATACCCCTATGAGTAGCCCCCGCTAGCTGTGTCTTAGCTAACCTATACTAGTCTGAGACCTCTCTACCCTCAGACATGAAGATTTACAGATATATAGATGACTTGTTAATAATCAACCACCCTACATTTACATAGGATTTTGCTAGTATTTATCCTACAGAACTTACTCTGGAGAAAACAAGTGAAGAAAATATTGTCAGTGAGCTGGATGATTTTGTAATAACTGAGAGGAAAGTGGAGGAGAGATTGTTGAGGATAAACATAAAAAAAGCACCTGGGGTGGATGGGATCTATCCAGTTATATTAAAGGAGGCAGCAAAGGAAGTAAGCAAACCCCTAGCCATAATTATGAGAGCTTCTTTGGACTCAGGGGAGGTACCCATAGACTGGAGATGTGCAAATGTAACCCCAATTCACAAAGGAAGATCAAAGGCTGACACAAGTAATTATAGACCTGTTAGTTTAACTTCTGTTCCAGGTAAATTAATGGAGGCACTGGTTAAAGAAGCACTGCAGGATCATCTAGACAAGAATTCAGTTATAGCTCAGATGCAGCATGGTTTTGTTAAGGGCAGGTCTTGCCTGACCAATTTGATTGGATACTATGATGTAGTCACAAAAGAACTGGATGCAGGGAATAACTTTGATATTATATATTTGGATCTTAGAAAGGCTTTTGATACTGTTGCACATGGAAGACTGCTGCACAAATTGGAGCAGTGTGGCATTGGAGGCAAATTGCTGCAACAGAAGACAGAGAGTGGTAATCAATGGACACTGCTCAACGTGGACTATTGTTATTAGTGGAGTTCCTCAGGGTTCAGTGTTGGGTCCGTTGTTGTTTTCGGTGTTTATGAATGATATTGATGATGGGATATCAAGTTTAATGTCCAAGTTTGCAGATGATACAAAGGTTGGCAGGGTTGTTAAGGACACTACTGACACTATGCTGCTGCTGCAACAGGATCTGGAAAGGTTGAACAGATGGGCTGAGAGGTGGCAAATGAAGTTTAACATTGACAAATGTAAAGTACTACATATGGGAAACAGTAACCCCAGAGCAACATATCAACTCTGCGGTACTACACTGACAGTGGTGGAGAATGAAAAGGACCTGGGGGTAATTGTGCAGGCAGATATGAAGTTCTCTGAGCAGTGCAGATGAGCTGCAAGAGTAGCTCATGGTGTCTTGTCAATGATATACAGGAATTTTTCTAGCAGGGATAAGGAGGTGATTATTCCCTTGTATAAGGCAATGGTTAGGCCACATCTTGAGTACTGTATACAGGTCTGGAGGCCTCATTTCAAGAAGGATGTAAGGCTGCTGGAACGGGTACAGAGAAGGGCAACAAGATTAGTGAATGGAACAAAGGGTTGCTCTTACGAAGAAAGGCTTAAGTTTTGCAAATTACAGAGTCTGGAGACTAGGCACTGGCGAGGTGATCTGATAGAGGTGTATAAGGCTTTGAATGGTTTGAGCATGCTCAATGCGAATGGGATTCTTCATCTTGCTCAAAATAATCACCTCAGAGGGCATAAATTCAAATTGAGGAAGGACGGATGTCAGATAGATGTGCGGAAATTTGCCTTTGGCCAGCGGGTGGTTGATTGGTGGAACCGACTTCCATCACTTGTTGTTGAAGTTGATAGCCTAAACAAATTTAAGGCTCAACTGGACAGGTATTTCGAACGAACGGAGGGGTGACATGGGAGTGGTGTGTGTGTGTTTTTTTTTTTTTTTTTGGCTGATGCTGAATAAGCTTGCTTTCTTGCATCATATGCCTATGCTAATGCTAATGCTAATAAGAGAGATGCTTTCAATTTCAGTGTAGTCAGTTTCACTCATTGGCACTCCTACATTTCAAAAAAAAAAAGTACATGCTAATATAATACTCTCCCAGAATTTCAGAATTGCCATTATTTGTGATGTAACATTCTCTTTTTAAACAATATAAAATTACTCTATAAAAATTGCTTGATAATAGTTTCCCTTCATCCTTCCTTTACCATAATTTTAGGAAAGAACTGAATATCATGAAATTTAAAAAACTTATTGATAACAATATTGATATTAACAATGTAATTGCTGGTTAATACCTTTTTACGTTCAGGCTTGTACATAATGTATAGTCATATATCCCCCAGCCTCTGTCATGTCTTGCAGTGTAGAAAGCCTGTGCCCACCGATTGGCTAACTTCGGGGATATTAAGTTTTGTTTGTCTTGTCTTATTGCCTGTTTATTCGTCTTTAATATTTATATTTTTATTATATTTATTGTTCTTTTTAGACATTGTTCAGTCTCATATTTGTAATAACAATACCATTACTGTCTTAAACACATGAGGCATATGTCCCGTCCTATGTCCAGGGACCTACTTTTGGTATGGGTTACACAACCCTGGACTGCCCAAGCACTACTACATATCCCTTCTTCCATTTACTTTCTGCTGTTCTAAACTCTTATCTCGTGTGTGATTAGGCTGGCCAAAAGCAATATTCGGGATACTATTTTGCTGCTATCACTCCTTTTTTTCTTCTAATGCAAAGTTTAGAGTCTTTTCAATGCCACTTTGTTAGGCTAGATCTTTTCCCTTTGCTGGTTCATTTGCCTCATTTGTTTAATTGCAGAGTTCCCATCACACTCTAACCCCCCCCCCCCCCACACACACACCCAGGGTTACTTTATTTGTTATAAATTCACTGGGAACTATAGACTTACTTCTTTGGTCTCCATTGCAGCCTTGTTGCTTTTGCTTCCCTCGGTTCGTCAGTAAGTTGTCATTTCCTGGCTATTTTCTTTCATCCTGAAATTACTCTTTTTGTTATATATTGTGTAGGATTGTTTGCTCTCTTTCATTTTTTTCTTTAACTGGAATCATTTGGTTTTAATTTTTGTGTAATTTTGCATTTTACTTTTTATTAGTTTAGTATTATATTGGTTGTTTTTTTTATTCCTTTTCTGTCGGGTCGGCTATGATGTATATGTCTGCTCGCTTTTTCTGTCTGCCCCCGTATACATAATGATAGTACAGAGACCTTGCTTATTGCTATGCTTCCTTTGGTTTTGGGTGCCGGCCCTTGAGGACGTAGTTAAAATCTTAGGACATACAGCATTAAGTACCAAATATATATGTTCATTTAATTTAATTATATGAATCTATTATGTAATCTGCTTTTATGCTTCAGGCTCTTTTAATTTTTTCCCATTGTTGCCACACCTGTCAGGTCAGCACCCTAACCCATACACTTATCTAATCTATTTTCCTATATTTCATTATGGTTGCTGGGAATTTATACTATTACTAGTAGTGTCCCAGATGGATTCATATTACATTCTAAGATATTATTATTATTATTATTATTTTTTTCATTCTTTTTTAGACTTTTTGTATATCACTACAACCTATTTTTATTAATTATATGTACAGCCAGGCCTCGCATAACGCGAGTTCGATTAACGTGTGTTTCAGTTACCACTATTTGAAAATAAATTATACCACTTTTCACTTTACATGATGCAAATTTCCAGTTAACGCGATCCTTTTTTTTTTTTTATGCGATAGTTGAAAAAGATTTGAATCACGTGTTAACCTTACTGTGCGTTGGACAGGCAATAAACAAAAATTTGTCTTCTGCCCACTTCGGTGTGTTCCATCAACCATTGGAAGAAGATGTGTTACTTGTTTGTGCCCCGCTAATAAAATCAATGCAGACTTACATTTAAAAATTCAAATTTTTAAATGAACCAGATGAAAACGTTACCGCGAAGGAGATAACGGTAAAAGAACTAGGGCCCAGAGAAGATTGTTGTCATCTATCGAAAATTGATTGATGTAAAGAAAAAGTCAACACTGTTCAAATATTTCCGCAACATTCATTTCTTCATTGTGTATTTTATGTCAGAGGTTCCCAAACTTTCTCGGTTCACTTAATGTCTCAGTAATTTTTTCACGGTGCACCCAGACCAAAAGAAATACCTAACAGTTCCGTTTAGTAGTTAGGTCCAAACAACTTAATAAGAAATGTTGAAATTGTGAACTATCTCAAGCTAGTAGTTTGTGCGGTGTCCGACAGATGTCGAGTATCGCTGTGTTTCCTTGAAAATTTAAAATATTCTGCGCCGCACAGTTTGGGAACCGCTGTTTTATGCAATAAACATTTAACTCCATAATTATTTTCATTATATTTTACATTGTATACAGTTAAAAAGGTATTTTTAAAATTCTTTATAGACATTCCAGAAGGTCAAGGAAAAACAAATTATAATTTTTCCTATTGATTATTACAGTAATACCTCGAAGTTACGCAATAGGTGGGTCCGACGAAAATCGCTTAAGTCGAATTCGCGTAAGTCTGGTTACAACTTTGCATATAAATACATATAAATTGTTTAATTGGGACCAAGGACTAACAAAAACACTAGTTTAAAAGAAAAATATTTAATAAAATTGCAGTTATTTATACACATTAATACAAATTATGTATTAAAAAAATAAATGAGTTACGTAAAAAAGTTATTTCGATGTCGATGGCTTCATAAAATCTAACAAATTCGTCTGACGACACAGCGCCTTTTTTTTCACGCAGAATTTATTTGTAGCTATAACGCGTTCTTCGTTGGAGTCTATATTTTCTAAAATTTTTAAGCCCTTTTCAATTAAGCTGAGACCTTCTGTTCAAGCTTGCAGTTGTCACGTGCTTTTCTGGTCGAACTGGATCTGAAGTGTCGGATAATTCAGTGACATTTTGCTCACGCATCTCTATGAGCTTATTCATTGTTTAAAAGAAAAATATTTAATAAAATTTCAGTTATTTATACAGTTGGTTATACAATTGCAGCTGGATTCACATAGTGAATCCAACAGCTCGTTGACATCATCACCATTGACTTCCAAATCTAATTGCCTGGCAAGATTAACAACTTCTTCTATCACATGAGCGACATGATCAGTTTCTGGCATTGTTTTCGTCTCGCTTTTGAAAAAAAATGGACAAAGTTTCTTCCAGACACCATTCAATGTTTTTTTGTGAATTTCATCCCAAGATTCTTCAATGATTCTTACGGCATCTAAAACATTGAATTGTTTCCAAAAGTCTAACAGATATCTCACTATTTTGTCTCATAGCTTCATTCAGACGTGCAAATGAATGCCTCGTGTAGTAGGCCTCGAATGTTTTGATGACTCCTTGGTCCATCGGTTGAAGCAAGCTGGTTGTGTTTGGAGGCAAAAACACAACTTTCACATGTTGGTTGAAATTAATTAGGGTGGCAGGAGGATGACCGGGTGCATTGTTAATAAGAATGATCAATTTAAATGGAATCTGTTTAGACTTGCAATAACGTTCGACTTCGGGTATGAAGTGGTGACCAAACCAGTCCTCAAAAATGGAAGCTGTCACCCAAGCTTTATGATTTGACTTCCAAATCACTGGTAAGCTAATTTTAGATATATTTTTTAAAACTCTTGGGTTTTCGGAGCGATAAATTAAGAGAGGTTTTAACTTGCAGTCACCAGCTGCATTCCCGCCGACCATCATTGTCAATCGGTCTTTGGAAACCTTAAATCCTTTTTTTATTCGTGAAAACAATGTAATTTCCTACAAAAGTTGAGCACAAATTTGAATGCACACATATATATATGACAGTTGGAATGCAAATTCTTGTATATGTGTGCAGCTCATGTGGCAGCAAAGTTGAATTGTTCCAATTTCGCTCTCACTCTCCGCCGTTGCACCATATATCGATAGCATATGAAAAACGACCTTGAAGATAGTGGGTGGCAGTGTTGCCAAACGAAAAAATCAAGAACCGCATAACTCCGAGTTTGCGTAAGTCGGGGTATTACTGTATATTCGATTAATAAGTTTCTGTTTTGCGCGATGCGCTCGCAGGACAAATTAATTGCGTTAATCAAGGCCAGCCTGTATATATAATATTAAAAAATTTATATGTTATATGATAGTTATTATAATAATATAATCATAAACAAAATTACAACTCAAACACAAATTATATATACAGGAGGGCTCCGCTTCTCGGCATTCCGCTAATACAGTGGTTTCCAATTGTATCCATGTTCGTTATGTTCAGCTCTTATTCTGGTTTTTCTGCATGACACGCTCAGCAACAGGGCCGAGAATGGCGTTGCATGCCATTTTATTGCCAGTGATTCAGTCTCTGTTAACAGCATTTGTGTGCTCTATGTCTCTCTGTATTCTTGTAATTTTCGAAACTTCGAAACGTTTTGAAGTTATTATGCCATATTATACGTAATATTTTTACGATAATTGCAATGGCATCTAAGTGTAGTACTTGTGATAAAAAAGAGTCGTAAACCTCTTACTTTAAATGCCACGTTAGAAATGATTAAACTAAGTGAGCAAGGTATGTCTATGGCTGAGATAGGCCGTAAGTTAGGTTTGACCAAACAGTTAGTACAATTACCACTAAGGAGAAAGTGTTGAAGGAAATTAAAAGTGCTACACTGAACACTGAAGTTATAAGAAAACATGATAGCCTTGTTGCTGACATGGAAAAACGTTTACTGATATGGATTGAAGATTAAACCAGTCACAATGTGCCTTTAAGCTGAGCCATCATCCATGACAAGGCCCTAAGTCCCTTCAATGCTATTAAGGCTGAGAGAGGTGAGGAAGCTGCTGAGGATAAATTCAAAGCTAGAAGCTAGTTTGATAAGTTTAAGGAAAGAAGCGATCTCCACAACATCAAAGTGCAGGTTGAAGCTGCTAGTGCTGATACAGTAGCTGCAGAAAGTTATCCATGTGAGCTTTCTAAGATCATTGAAAATGGTGGCTATACTAAGCAGCAGATTTTCAACATGTACGAAATAGCTGTATTTTGGAAGAAGATGCCATCTAGGACTTTTATTGCTAAAGAGGAGAAGTCAATGCCTGTCTTCAAAGCTGCAAAAGACAGGCTAACTCTCTCTCTCTCTCTCTCTCTCTCTCTCTCTCTCTCTCTCTCTCTCTTGTTGGGTCTAATCGAGCTGGTGATTGCATGTTAAAACCTGTGATGATGTATCACTCAGAAAATCCTATGGCCCTAAAGAACTGTGCAAAAGCTAGTCTCCCTTTTTATTGTAAATCTAATTCAAAAGCTTGGATAACTGGTGATCTTTTCTCAAATTGGTTCACGGACTATTTTAAACCTGCAGTTGAGACTTATTGCAAGAAAAAGAAAATTCCTTTTAAGATTTTACTTCTTGCAGACAATGCCCCTGGCCTGGCCATCCTAGAGCTCTAATTGGTTTGTACGAGGAGATAAATGTTATTTTTCTGCCTGAAAATACAACTTCCTTGCTGCAGTCTATGGACCATGGTGTAATTGCAGTGTTTAAATCGTATTACTTAAGAAGAACCTTTGCTACAGCTATAAATGCCTTAGGTAGTGAAACAGTAACTGGGAATAAACAAAATAAATTAAAAGTATTTTGGAAAGGCTTCACGATTTTGGATAGCATTATTAGAGATGCATAGGAGGAAGGTAAAGAAACAACATTGAAAGGTGCTTGGAAGAAGCTATTTCCCACACTTATGAACAATTTTGAAGGCTTTGGGAATTCAATGAAGGAAGTCACTACAAATGTTGTGGATATGGCAAGGGAATTAGAACTGGAAGTCGAGCCTGAGGATGTGGCAGAATTGCTTGTCTCTCAGGATGAGACCCTAACAGACGAGGATCTGCTTCTGATTGAAGAGCAAAGAAGGATGTTTCATGAAGAGGAGTCCCATCCCGATGATAGTCCTGCTATCTCAAGAGAAGTGACCACCAAGGAATTGGAAGACTCTCAACTGTATAGAAATGGGGATGGCAGCTTTTGAGAGGATTGATCCAAATTTCAAAACAACTTCTAAAGTGAATGTAAGACTTCTAGACGATATTGCATGCTATTAAGAAATTCTAAGGGAAAGGAGATGGAAATCCATGAGGCAAAGTTCATTGTTTTCCTACTTTAAGAAAATACCGTCAGAACCTTCGACAGCAACAGCAACACAAATCCCTGAAAGAGTTTCAACCAAGTTTCCATTGTCGAAATGAATAAGATTCGTTGATGATAAAAATGTGCCATCTTCTTCATACAATAAATATCTCTCTATACATTAAATCTATATTTTAAATATCTCTCTATACATTAAAAAAGTTTCTGAGCACTACAAATGCACAGATAAATAATTACATAGGTTATTTCCTGATTAGATATCGAACAGTGCGTTTCGACAGGTGTGTCTTTTACGTAGGAAAGATTTGACTTACTCCGTATACCTCTGCATTTTACGTAGAAAAGCATGCATGGGGTGGGCGAGCAAAGTGAGCAGGGGGTGAGTCCCCCTAGTATTCATTAATCAAATTTACAATTTGTCAATCACTATAAGCTAAGGGAAAAATATTAACATAAGCAACGTGTGTACTGTGTATTCATTTTATTTTTGTATCACTTTTTTTTAGGCCTAGCTCTGTTGTGCATTTAATATATGATAGTGTAAACATTTTATTAGGCTTTTATATGCATTCATGAGTGAAAAAAAGGTTATGTTACACTTTTCGGTGAGGGTCTGAAACCTAACCTGCCATATGAGTGGGCCCTACTGTACTTATATAATTATTTTATTCTTTATATAGAGGTACCAAATAAACATCAATTATAGATCACACAAAATTAAAAAGATGCGGTACAATGGATACTGTACCCCATTTTATAATGAAATAAATATATAAATTAAAAAAAAAAAAAAAAAACTTAAACCCAAATTACATGACACCCCCTAGGATGTTGTTGCAGCACCCCAGTATTAAACCACTTATGTAGAGCATGTGTTGTGAATAAAGCAACAGTTTGTTAAAAAAAAAAAAAAGTGACCATTTTCTCTGTGCATGGAAACTTGAATCACCTTGTAGATCTTGTTGCAATGGCCTACCTTGATTACTGTCATTAACCACCTTACCAACTTTTGTTTCATCTGTAGATTTAAACATTAAACCTGATATTCCTTCATCAGTATCATTCATTAATACTATAAACAATGAACCCAGCACTGAACTCTCCAGAAACTATTCCTTTAGCCATAGCAGCAACTTGTCTTTAATGTCATACTGCTCCCATTTGTATAGTAGTCTTTTATATGGAACAGTGGCAAAAGCTTTTCTGAAATCTAAGTATATGATTACAAAATTATTTTTTGCATCCAGTTCCTTTGTTACTGCATCATGGTATGTAATCAGATTGGTCAGACAGGATTGCTCCTTAACAAATCCATGCTGTGACTTGCAGTATAGCTGCATTGCTGTCTAGATGGTGTTGCATTACATCTCTAATCAATCCATTCTCTTTTCCAGGGAAGAAAATGACTCAATGAAATAAATATATAAATAAAAAAAAAAAAAAAAAAACTAAACCCAAATTACACGGCACCCCCTAGGATGCCGTGTAATTTGGGTATCTTCCCTGGAAAAGAGGCGTAAAACTAACAGGTCTGTAATTACTTGTTTCTCTTTAATCTCTCTTTTTGTGAATTGGAGATATATTTGTACATCTCCACTCCATAAGGACCTCCACTGAATCAAAGGATGTTTTCAGAATCATGGCTAGGTTTGCTTACCTCTCTTACTGCTTCAGTTACTTTAATTGGATAGATCCCATCCAACACAGGTGCTTTTTTATGTTTAGCTTAAACAATTTTGCTTCCAATTTACTCTTATTTATCATGAAATCATTCAGCTCCCTGTTAGATTTTGATAAACGTCTGGCATCTACTTCCCTAAAGAATTACTCATGTGTGAATGTAGATGCAAATATTCATTCTGTGTCAGCAAACTGAGCTGGATCATCAACATTTGAACCATCTATATCAAGTGGACTATATCTAGTGTTTACATAAAAAAAGAAGTCTTTACTATTTTTCTTTACATCCTTTGCAAAAGATTTCTTGTAATCTGCCTTATGCTTGATTAACCTCCTTTGTGACTCAATTGCAGACTAGCTTATATCTACCATAGGTTACTATATTGTTCGATAATTTATATGCATCCCGTGCATTTTTATTCTCTGCCACGAGTCTCATTAATTCATCTGACATCCATTTAGGCCTAAATCTTGTACAGTATTTCTTATTTGGTATGAAAAGCCTAGTATCTTCCAAGATTAATTCCTTGAATGCTTCCCATTTAGAATTTACTGTTTGTAACTTCATCAGTTGGTCCCATTGTATAGAATTTAAAAACTGTATGATACCACTTTAGTCACCTATACGAAAAAAAAAACCCTTCCCTTTACCCTTGAATGAAATTACATCTTTAAGTGATTTAACTGACCAATTTGATTGAATACTATGATGTGGTCACAAAGAAACTGAATTCCAAAAATAATTTTGATATCATATACTTGGATTTCAGAAAAGCTTTTGATACTGTTGCACATGGAACACTGCTGTACAAATTGGAGAGGTATGGTATTTATGGACACTGCTCTTCGATCTTCTAAGAAATATTGTTAAAGGTTTAGGCCTAACTGGATGTCAGATGAATTAATCAGGCTCGTGGCATAGAAGAAGAATGTATGGGATGCATATAAAGTATCAGGTGACACAGAAGCCTATGGCAGAGGTATAAACTAGTCTGTAATCAAGTCACAAAGAGGTTAGGCAGGCAAAGGCAGATTACGAGAAATTTTGGCAAAGGATTCAAAGAAAAACTACCAAAGAGTTCTTTACTTATGTAAACTCTAGATGGAAATGGATGAATCGGATTGGACCACTTAACATAGATGGGTTGACTATTGATGATCATGCTCAGGTAGCTGATAAATTGAATGAGTATTTTGCATCTATATTCACACATGAGGAGTTCTTCAATGAGGGGAGTGTCAGAAGTTTATCAAATGCTAACAGGGAGCCAAGTGATTTGTAATAACTGAGAGCAAAGTGGACGAGAAATTGTTGAAGCTAAACATAGGGAAGGCACCTGGGG
Source organism: Mastigoproctus giganteus (assembly GCF_048544385.1). Lineage (NCBI taxonomy): Eukaryota > Metazoa > Arthropoda > Arachnida > Uropygi > Thelyphonidae > Mastigoproctus > Mastigoproctus giganteus. The sequence continues at coordinate 160,793,972 of NC_143583.1, read as the reverse complement.
TGGACGGAATCTATACAGCTATATTAAAAGAGGCAGCAAAGGAAGTAAGCAAACCCTTAGCCATAATTATGAGAGCTTCTTTGGACCCAGGGGAGGTTCCAGTGGACTGGAGGTGTGTAAATGTATCACTAATTCACAAAGGGGATTCAAAAGGTGACACAAGTAGTAGTAAAAAAAAAAAAATCACACCATTCCCTCCAAATGCCTGTCCAGTTCCTCCTTAAATTTATTTAATCTATCAACTTCCACAACGACAGATGGAAGTTTGTTCCAGCAATTGACCACCCGCTGGCTAAAGGCAAATTTCTGCACATCTATTCTAAATCTGTCTTTTTATTAATTTGAATTTATGCCACCTTCGGTTCATAATCTGAACAAGTGGAAGGATCCCATCAGAATTCAGCATGCTCAATCCATTCAAGGCCTTATACACCTCAATCAGATCACCGCGCAGGTGCCTAGTCTCCAGCCACTGCAATTTGCAGAACTTAAGCCTCTCTCTTGGTAAGAGGAGCCCTTCATTTCCCGTCACAAATCTTGTTGCCCTTCTCTGTACACACTCAAGCAAATCTACATCCTTCCTAGGCTCCTCCATAGCCAGGTGGGAAGGAGCAGCAGTGCGTAACACACGCTTCTTGATTAAACCGGGTTCGAGCCCGTCACCACCAAATACGGGGGATGCGGAAAGGTCAGGGAATGACCACCGCATATCCTGGAGCAATATGGCCTTAGTTGCTAATGTTCCTTAAAAAAAAAAAAAAAAAAAAAAAAAACACAAACATCCTTCCTAAAATGAGGCCTCCAGACCTGTACGCAGTACTCAAGGCGTGGCCTGACCATTGCCTTATACAGAGGGACAATCGCCTCCTTTACCCTGCTAGCAAAATTCCAATATATCATTGACAAAACCCCATGCTCAGAAATCTTCATATCTGACTGCACAATTACTCCCAGACCTTTTTCATTTTCTACCACCTTAAGTGTAGTACCACACAGTTGGTATGTTTTTCTGGGGTTACTTCTACCCATATGCAGTACTTTGCATTTGTCAAGGTTAAACTTCAGTTGCTACTTCTTAGCCCATCTGCCGAAATTATCTAGATCCTGTTGCAGTAGCACACTGCCATTACTGTCATTAACAACCCTGCCAACCTTTGTATCATCTGCAAACTTCAACACTAAGCCTGATATACCTTCATCAATAATATTGATAAATATACAAAACAACAGAGGACCCAACACCGAACCCTGTAGGACTCCACTAATAGCATTAGTCCACAAAGAGCTGCATCCATTAATTACCGCCCTCTGTCTTCTCCCACTCAACCATCCTTTTATCCATTGTATCAACTTATCCTTAATACCATTCTGCTCCAATTACACACTCTCGCACAAATGCTCACAGGCAGAGTAGATGCTCCAGTCCTGGATAATATTCTAGTCAAACCGCGTGCCACTGCTAGACGTTGCGGGGAAGTAAATAATCCACTCCGTCCAGTCCTGAACAATCTTAGTAGCCTGCAAAGATTCTTCCCATCAAATACAGCGAAAATATTTAACTCACTACACATAGATGCTGAAAAACTGTGTGAGGATGCAACATACCGGAAAGAGATCTTCCAGAATTCGTACAGATTTACCGAAATATGAATCGGCTGCAAAGTACCAAAGAATTCAGAGTAAAAGAGAAACTTTCTATTTTAAGAACAATAATAATTGTTGACCGGAAAAATACACCTTCTGTAACAGTTATGTAAATAGGTAAGTTATATGTGGAATTATTAATGAATTGTAAATATATGAGCTGTATAATGTTTGTACACAATCATAAATGTGTAAATACTGTATGTATTAAACATAAAATGTATGTATTAAACATAAAATGTGTACAAAATATTTTGGGACGAGACTACGTGTACAGTATATGTAACCAATTGCACGTAGTATCTCGTACCCTGATATGTACTTAGCACCCTCCTGGCAATTTGCCGTCCCGGGGTGGTTCCTTATGGAAATAAACAGATAATACTACTACTAAAATATTTGATATCAAAATTATTTTTTGCATCCAGTTCCTTTGTAACCACATCATAATATCCTATCAAATTTGTCAGACAAGACTTTCCCTTAACAAAAGATGCATTGCAGAATCTAGATGATCCTGCAATGCATCTTTAACCAGTGACTCCATTATTTTACCAGGAACAGAAGTTAAACTAACTGGTCTGTAATTACTCGTGTCACCCTTCGATCCCCCTTTGTGAATTTGGGATACGTTTGCACATCTTCAGTCCATGGGGACCTCCCCTGAGTTCAAGGATGCTCTCATAATTATGTCTAAGGGTTTGCTTACTTCCTTTGCCGTCTCCTTTAATAAAACTGGATAGATCCCATCCACCCTAGGTGCCTTTCTTATGTTTAACTTCAACAATTTCTCTTCCACTTTGCTCTCAGTTATTACAAAATCATTAAGCACCCTGCTACAATTTGATAACCTTCTGCCATTTTCAAACCTTAATAACTCCTCGTGTGAATGTAGATGCAACACACTCATTCAGTTTGTTTGCTATTTGAGGAGGATCATCAACAGTCGATCCATCGATATCAAGTGGACCAATCAGATTCATCCCCTTCCTTTTAGAGTTTATATAAGTAAAGAAATCTTTGCTGTTTTTCTTAGCATCTTTTACCAAAGATTTCTCATAATCTGCCTTCACCTGCCTAACCTCCTTCATGACCTGATTACAGACTAGCTTATATCTGCCATAGACTTCTGAATTGCTTGATAATTTATATGCATCCCATGCATTTTTCTTCTCTGTCATGAGTCTCATTAGGTCATTTGATAACCATTTAGGCCTAAACCTTGAACAATATTTCTTAATAGGTATGAAACTTTTAGTAGCCTCCACGATTAATTCCTTGAAGTAACTACTGACCTGTTAGTTTAACTTGTGTTCCAGGGAAAATAATGGAATCACTGGTTAAAGAAGCATTGCAAGATCATCAAGACAAGACTGCAGTAATAGTTAGCATTAGCATTAGTAGAGACATTTGATGCAAGAAAGCAAGCTTAGTGTCCTTGACAACCCTGCCAACCTTCGTATCGTCTGCAAACTTGGACATTAAGCTTGATATACCATCATCAATATCATTTATAAATACAGAAAACAATAATGGACCCAATACTGAACCCTGAGGGACTCCACTAATAACATTAGTCCACGATGAGCAGTGTCCATTGATTACCACTCTCTGTCTTTTCCCCCTCAACCACCCCTTTATCCATAGCAGCAATTTGCCTCCAATGCCACACTGCTCCAATTTGTGCAGCAGTCTTCCAAGTGCAACAGTATCAAAAGCATTTCTAAGATCCAAGTATATAATATCAAAGTTATTCCCTGCATCCAGTTCTTTTGTGACTGCATCATAGTATCCAGTCAAATTGGTCAGGCAAGACTTCCCCTTAACTAAACCATGCTGTGTCTGAGCTATAACTGAAGTCTTGTCTAGATGATCCTGCAGTGCTTCTTTAACCAGTGCCTCCATTAATTTTCCAGTAACAGAAGTTAAACTAACAGGTCTATAATTACTTGTGTCGCCCTTTGATCCTCCTTTGTGAATTGGGGTCACATTTGCACATCTCCAGTCCATGGGTAATTCCCCTGAGTCCAAGGAAGCTCTCATAATTATGGCCAAGGGTTTGCTTACTTCCTTTGCTGCCTCCTTTAATATAACTGGATAGATCCCATCCACCCCTTAGGTGCCTTTCTTGTATTTATCTTCAACAATTTCTCCTCCACTTTACTCTCAGTTATTACAAGATTCTCTAGCTTACTGCCAGAGTTGAATACACCTCTGGCATTCCCCTTCCTGAATAACTCCTCATGTGTGAATGTCGATGCAAAATATTCATTCAGTTTGTTAGCAACCTGAGCAGGATCATTAGCATTAGTAGAGGCATTTGATGCAAGAAAGCAAGCTTATGCAGCATCAGCCAAAAAAAAAAAAAAAAACCCACTTCCACTTCACCCCTCTGTTCGTTCAAAATACCTGTCCAGCTGAGCCTTAAACTTATTTAGGCTATCAACCTCCACTACAAGGGATGAAAGTCTGTTCCACCAACCAACCACCCGCTGGCTAAAGGCAAATTTCCGCACGTCTATCCTACATCTGTCTTTCCTCAATTTGAATTTATGCCCTCTCAGGTGATTATTCTGAGCGAGAGGAAGAATCCCATCAGCATTGAGCATGCTCAAACCATTCAAGGCTTTATACACCTCTATCAGATCACCTCGCTGGTGCCTAGTCTCCAGACACTGTAATTTGCAAAACTTAAGCCTTTCTTCGTAAGAGCACCCCTTTGTTCCATTCACTAATCTTGTTGCCCTTCTCTGTACTCGTTCCAGCAGCTCTACATCCTTCTTGAAATGAGGCCTCCAGACCTGTATACAGTACTCTAGGTGTGGCCTGACCATTGCCTTATACAATGGAATAATCACCTCCTTATCCCTGCTGGAAAAATTCCTGTATATCATTGACAATACTCCATGAGCTACTCTTGCAGCCCGTCTACACTGCTCAGAGAACTTCATATCTGCCTGCACAACCACCCCCCAAGTCCCTTTCATTCTCTACCACTGTCAGTGTAGTACCACATAGTTGATACGTTGCTCTGGGGTTTCTGTTTCCCATGTGTAGTACTTTACATTTGTCAATGTTAAACTTCATTTGCCACCTCTCAGCCCATCAGCTCAACCTTTCCAGATCCTGTTGCAGCAGCATAGTGTCAGTAGTGTCCTTGACAACCCTGCCAACCTTTGTATCGTCTGCAAACTTGGATATTAAGCCTGATATACCATCATCAATATCATTTATAAATACAGAAAACAATAATGGACCCAACACTGAGCCCTGAGGGACTCCACTAATAACATTAGTCCACGATGAGCAGTGTCCATTGATTACCACTCTCTGTCTTCTCCCCCTCAACCACCCCTTTATCCATAGCAGCAATTTGCCTCCAATGTCACACTGCTCCAATTTGTGTAGCAGTCTTCCATGTGCAACAGTATCAAAAGCCTTCCCTGCATCCAGTTCTTTTGTGACTGCATCATAGTATCCAATCAAGTTGGTCAGGCACGACTTCCCCTTAACAAAACCATGCTGTGTCTGAGCTATAACTGAAGTCTTGTCTAAATGATCCTGCAGTGCTTCTTTAACCAGTGCCTCCATTAATTTTCCTGGAACAGAAGTTAAGCTCACAGGTCTATAATTACTTGTGTCAGCCTTTGATCCTCCTTTGTGAATTGGGGTCACATTTGCACATTTCCAGTCTATGGGTACCTCCCCTGAGTCCAAGGAAGCTCTCATAATTATGGCTAAGGGTTTGCTTACTTCCTTTGCTGCCTCCTTTAATATAACTGGATAGATCCCATCCACCCCGGGTGCCTTTCTTGTGTTCATCTTCAACAGTTTCTCCTCCACTTTACTCTCAGTTATTTCAAGATTCTGTAGCTTACTGCTAGAGTTGAATACACCTCTGGCATTCCCCTTGCTGAATAACTCCTCATGTGTGAATGTCGATGCAAAATATTCATTTAGTTTGTTAGCTACCTGAGCAGGATCATCAACAGTTGATCCATCAATATCAAGTGGACCAATCTGATTCATCCCCTTCCTTCTAAAGTTTACATAAGTAAAGAACTCTTTGCTGTTTTTCTTTGCATCCCTTGCCAAGGATTTCTCGTAATCTGCCTTTGCCTGCCTAACCTCCTTTGTAACTTGGTTGCATATCAACTTGTATCTATCATAGGCTTCTGTGTCATGTGTTAATTTGTAAGTATCCCATGCATTTTTCTTCTCTGCCATATGCCTCATTAGTTCATCTGACATCCATTTTGGCCTAAACCTTGAACAATATTTCTTAGTTGGTATGTAAAGCCTAGTAGCTTCCAAGATAAGTTGTTTGAATGCTTCCCATTTTGAATTTGCTGTTGGTAACATCATCAGTTGGTCCCACTGTATAGAATTTAAATACTGTCTCAGTCCATCGTAGTCGCCTTTACGGAAGCAATAACCCTTCCCTTTACCCCTAATGGTAGTTACCTCTTTGAGTAAATCCCACTTCAGCACACTGTGATCACTGCCACGTAGTGGTTCATTTATCTGCAGATTCTTAATGCATGAAGAATCACTGCTGATAATCAAATCAAGAGTATTACTCCCTCTAGTTGCCTCCCGAACATGCTGATGTAGAAAACAATCATCCAATAAATCCACAAAAGCCCTGCTAGTGTGTGAGTAACCAGTCCCCAAATTCCAGTCAATATCTGGGAAATTAAAATCTCCCATTATAAGACTCTCTGATTTACTGGCCCAGTTAAGACACAGCATGGGTTTGTTAAAGGGAGGATTATCCAATCAAATTGGTCTTGTCTGACCAATTTGATTGAATACTACAACGTTGTCACAAAGGAAATGAATGCCAAAAATAATTTTGATATCATATACTTGGATTTCAGGAAATCTTTTGATACTGTTGCACATGGAAGACTGCTGGACAAATTGGAGCTGTATGGCATTAAGGGTAGGTTGCTACAATGGATAATGGGATGGTTGAGTGGGAAACAACAGAGAGTGGTAATCAATGGACATTGCTCTTTGTGGACAAATGGTATTAGTGGAGTTCCCCAGGGTTCGGTGTTTGGCCCATTGGTGTTTTGTATATTTATCAATGATATTGATGAAGGTATATCAGGTTTAATGTCCAAGTTTGCAGATGATACAAAGGTTGGCAGGGCAGTTAACGATAGTAAAGACAGTATATTACTCCAACTGGATCTAGATAAGTTGGGCAAATGGGCTGAGAAGTGACATTGACAAATGTTAAATTTCAGTTTAACATTTGCATTTGTCAATGTTAAATTGAAGTTTAATATTTACATTTGTCAATGTTAAACTTCAGTTTAACATTGACAAATGCAAAGTACTGCATATGGGTAGCAGTTACCGAAGAGAAATGTATCAACTGTGTGGTACTACACTCAGGGAAGTGGAAAGTGAAAAAGACCTGGGGTTAATTGTGGAGACAAATATGAAGTTTGCTGAGCAGTGCAGACTGGCTACCAAGCCAGGTCATGGAGTCTTGTCAATGATATATAGAAATTTTGCCATCAGGGACAGAGAGGTGATTATCCCAATATACAATGCAATGGTCAGGCCTCACCTAGAGTACTGTGTACGGATCTGGAGGCCTCATTTTAGGAAGAATGTAGAGGTGCTAGAACAAGTACAAAGAAGGGCAACAAGATTGGTGAGGGGGAACAAAGGGGTGTTCTTACCAAGAAAGGCTTAAGTTCTGAAATTGCAGCAACTGGAGATAGGCACCTGCAAGGTAATCTGTTTGAGCTTTATAAGGCTCTGAAATGGGTTGAGCAAGCTGAATGCTGAGGGGGCACATTTCAAATTGAGGAAAGATAGTTGTAGAACAGATGTACAGAAATTTGTCTTTAGCCAGTGGGTAGTTGATTGGTGGAGCAGGCTTCCATCTTTTGTTGTGGAAGTGAATAGCCTAAACAAATTTAAGGCTGAGCTGGACAGGCATTTGGAATGATTGGAGTGGTAAAACGGGAGGTTTTTTTTTTTTTTTTTTTTTTTTTTTTTTTGGCTGAGGCTGCATAAGCTTGCTTTCTTGCATTGTATGCCTCTACTAATGCTGATAAAGTAAATCCCAGATTAGTGCATGTGTTCACTGCCACTAATAGTTCTCTCATCTACAGCTTCTTAATGCCTGTTTAATCACTGCTGATAATCAGATCAATAGTATTACTCCCTCTTGTTACCTCTAACATGCTGCTGTAGAAAACACTCATCCAGTAAATCCTTCTCCACCTCAGACAGGCATGGAGAGTTTATTGAAATGCTGATCAACAGACGGAATTTAACATTATTGAACAATACTTCTCCTACCCATGTCCATCTCCTTACCGGATCAACCTCTGCAAGAGACCTTTCCATTTGTTCTCCAATTATATATATCCAAGGATTGATTGCGTAACCATAACAATCCTCACAACAGCGGCCATTACTCGATAATGTGTAAAATTCAGACTTCCTATTCCTTAGCAAAAGATCTAGTAAAATGGAAATTTTCAAAGACTGACTGTCCTGTTTCACCAAACATGTTTCTGGACACCTAACAAATCAAATACTAACAGCTGTGACTGCTGCAATTCCACAATATCAGGTCAGATATCATCAAAAATTACTAGTGAAACGAAGATTGCAACAATACAAAAATAAAGAGAAAAAGAAAGCAGGAATCCTATTCTGCAAACATCCAACTATTTCTAATTTTATTATTTATAAGCAACTAAGAGCAAGAACCCAGTATGAATATCAGATGGAAAGCAATAAATAAATCTTGGATTATATTCTCTTCTTCAGGTGATGAAAATACAGATATCAGACTGAATTGGAGAAAAATAACACAGTTAAATGGTAAATTTCCTCCTTTATATACTCCACTTCTTAACTGGAATGGAGGAGCTTTCTACTCCTACAAAATTCTCAAATGAACTAGGAACCATGTTTTCTCAGTTGTCCTCCTCAACCTCTTATGAACAATCGTAATATTTCAAGTAAAGATTTAACTGAAAAATTGAAAGTGAATTTCATTGACACCTGGGTTTTATATTATAATCGAACATTTACCATGTTTCAACTGCAACAATCTCTTACCAACTCCCGGCACAATGTTGCTGGCTCTGATGGGATATACTATGTAACTTTCCAAAATTTAGATCAAAAATCACTGTTTTCACTACTGATCTTTTTCTGTCGAATCTTCACTGAGCATACATTCCCAAGCTCCTGTCATCATTCCTATATATTGGCAACCCCAAAACCTGCTAAAGGTTGCCAAAATTAATAAGGACAATTAATAAGGGGTTGCCATTAATAAGGACTATTCTGTTCCTCACAAATACAAACGGATTTCTCTTACCAGTTATCTGAGCAAAACCCTTGTAAAAATTATTCGTCGTCATCTCATTTTGTATCTTAAGTCCCAAATGTTGATTAACAACCACAAATTTGGATTCCAAAAAAATTGACCATCGTTAGATTTCATGATTAAACCCAAATCAAACATCAGAAATGCATTTATCAAAAAAGGTCCATCCCATCATGATCTGTCTTGATATTGATAAAGCCTTTGACAGTATGTTGCATTTTGGCATCTTAAAAGATCTATATTCTCTTGGCCTGGGAGGCCATTTCCTTCAAAAAAATTGTTTTAAGTTCGTTTAGCATTAGTATATGCATTAGTAGAGGCATATGATGCAAGAAAACAAGCATATGCAGTATCAGCCAAAAAAAAAAAAAAAAACCCCCTTCCTATTTCATCCATCACTCCAAAAGTTTGTGTAGTTCTGCCTTGAATTTATTTAAACTGTCCACTTCTACAACGGCACATGGAAGTTTTTTCCAGAAATCAACCACCTGCTGACTAAGGCAAATTTCCGCACATCTATTCTACAATTGTCTTTCCTCGATTTGAATTTATGTCCCCTCAGGCAATTAATCTAGGCTATAGGAAGAATCCCATCAGCATTGAGCTTGTTCAAACCATTCAAGGCCTTATACACAACAATCAAATCATTGAGCTTGTTCAAACCATTCAAGGACTTATACACAACAATCAAATCATTGAGCTTGTTCAAACCATTCAAGGCCTTATACACAACAATCAAATCACCTCACAGATGCCTAGTCTCCAGACATTAATTTGCAGAACTTTAGCCTTTCTTCATAAGAGCAACCCTTTGTTCCCTTCAATGAATCTTGTTGCCCTTCTCTGTACTCGTTCTATCAGCTTTACATCCTTCCTAAAATGAATGCTCCAGACTTGTATACAGTACTCATGGTGTAGCTTGACCATTGCCTTATACAAGGGGATAATCACCTCCTTTTCTCTGCTAGAAAAATTCCTGTATATCATTGACAAGACACCATGGGCTACTCTTGCAAAAAAAAAAATGTGCTGTTTGGAAAACTTCATATCTGACTGCACAATTACCCCCAGGTCCTTTTCATTCTCTACTACCCTGAGTGTAGCACCACACAGTTGATATGTTACTCTGGGGTTATTATACTATATATAAAGTACTGCATACCCATATGCAGTACTTTACATTTGTGAGTGTTAAACTTCAGTTACCACCTCTCAGCTGATCTGCTCAACTTTTCTAGATCGTGTTGCAATAGCGTACTGTCATTAGCCCCCTCAACGTGGGCACCTGTACATGGTGAGGGGACCTCCTAGTGATGCTGCTGGTCTTCCAGATTAGCATCACTGGAATCCAACACCCTTGGTTCCAGGGTTACATCATTGGAATCTGGCGTATGCGACCCGTGAAAACTCAGAAAGGAGGATTCTGGTGGTTGAGGGGCCCAGCCTTGATACATCACTTTGGCTCCTGCTTCGACAGGATGGGTGGTCCGGGGCTGGCCCGACTGGGATCAATTGGCAGGTGGTTCTTACTGCTAGGGTTAACTGCATTCCAATAAATCTCTCTCCCTTTCGTCCTGGGACAGGCTCAAGACTTATCGGAAACGTGGGTATGGTGCTCCTAAGCAAACTTGGTGTCCCATTCATGTATGCAATACCTGCTAGTTCACAAGTGGGCATCCTGTGGTGGATGTGAGGTACTTAGGGCATTGGAAATTTTTATCTTACTCATATGAGTAATTTTAATCCTATTTCTTCTGGGGCCCCAACAAGGCCCGTACCTATTCGAGATGATAACACAGAAAACACCTCTGTAAAAAGAACCAGAACTGAGGATACACCACCATCAGTGACACCCCCTCTTCCTCATTCTCCATTCCACCGAGAGCAGTCAATTGGGAAGATGTCACCCTTCTTTATCCAGAAAGGATTAGAAGGGTTGGCTGGATCAGCTAAATCTGTAAAACGGCTGCGTTCTGGCGCCTTTTTCGTCAAAGCTACAACTATGAAACAGATGGAAAAAATCCCGAAAGCCACATCAATAGGGGGAATACCTATCACCGTAATCCCCCACAAAACTTTGAACTCTTCACTAGGTGTCATTTCAAAGTGGGACTTTCTTCATATCTCTGAAGAAGAGATCTGCTCTGAATTGAAAGAACAAGGATGACGGCTGTCAAAAGAATATCAATACGAAAGGATGGGAATCTCGTTCCTACCCGAGTTCTCATCCAAACATTTAACACCCCACAGCCTCCAAGTTCCATCAAGGCCAGGATACTTAAACTGCCCAGTGAGGATTTATATTCCAAACCCACTGAGGTGTTTTAAATGCCAAAAATACGGCCACTCACAAACAGCTTGTTGTGGTAACCCTGCCTTTGCTCGATGTGGTGCGAGAGACCACGAGAGCAAGGAATATTCAGCTTCCAAACTGAGCTGTGTAAATTGCCAAGCAGAGAGAGAGAGAGAACAGGGTTTTATCCTTGGCAGTTTACTCTATAGCATGGCAGCTGTGGAAGGATGAAAAAGAAATTGAAAAACTAAAAACAGAGCTAAATATCTCCTACTAAGAGGCTAGAAAATGCATCAACCAATAAATAGTGGGAAGCCTTCATATGCTCAGAAGGTTTCTGTGAAGTGCACTATCGGTACACAAACCGAGATGACTATACCTCCAAGAGAGTCATTCACTCCGATTGTACACTATTTATTGAGTTCACAAAAGCCCACCAAAAAAACACAGTCAGCTGCCATTCCTATATCCGTACCTCCTAGTGCTCCACCACTACCAAAACCAAGTGGTAAAGAAGAACCAGCAGTAATACCAGAAACAATGGATGTAGAGGACAAAGAGGTACCGGACAAATCAGTCTTGGAACTCTTTGCGAAGGAAGAAATGGACACAGGACAGCGTCCATACTTCCCCAAAAAAGTTAAATCCAAGACTGACAAAAGTAAGCCCTCAGCACCTTGGTAGCCACCTGATGGACCCACCAAGCCAAAATAATGGCTAAATTCCTAATGGAATTGTTGTGGATTCTGGCGAAATACTGATGGCATCAAGGGCCCTCCTGCAAAAGCATGAGCCAGTTTGCTTTTGCTTGCAGGAGACTTATCTAAAGGCAAATGATGATCCCACCATACATAATATCGCAGTTTTTCATAAAGATAGAATTGCCAATGGTCTTGCCCATGGAGGAGTGGCTATCCTTGTGGGCAACCAGACCCCAGTTCAGCCTTTGCTACTTACAATCAGCATAGATGCTGTTGCAGTTCGCCTTACAGTGGGATTTTTATTAACCGTCTGTTCTATTTATTTGCCACCTGGGAGTGACATCTCCCAGAAAGACCTTGATGACCTTGTAATGCAGTTGCCTTCCCCTTTCTTCCTTCTCGGGGATTGCAATGGACATAATACCCTGTGTGGTAGATTCGTCCCCTTCCATCAGTGGAAGGGGACAAATCATAGGGCATATGCTAAATGACAATGACCTCTCCCTTCTAAATATTAGAACAAACACCTTCTTCCACTTGCCTACATGTACGTTTTCTGCCATTGATCTTTCTATCTGCTTCCCTTCTCTCACTTGGGACACTCATATAGAAGTGATTACCTCCCTGTGATAACCTGCTTACATACTGGGAGACAATCTGCCTTTTAGGTTACCATGGTGGAAGTTTCATCAGGCTGACTGGAATGCCTTTCAACATCAGGCAAATTTTGAAATCACTGCAGTCAGTCAGGAGCCTATCAATGATGCAGTCACGTACATTGCAGAAAACATTGTCCAAGCAGCTGCAATTGCAATCCCAAAAACATCTGCTCGGTTTCCACCTTTTTCCAAACCATGGCGGAATTCACAATGCATGCACAGCAGCTAAAGAGGTGCAAAACAAAGCATGGGGAGCTGTGGTGGGATAGCACTCTATCCTATCCCACCACAGCCAACCTTATAGCCTTTAAATGTGTACGAGCCAAAGCTCGGCACATGCCGCTAGAGTCAGAAGGAATCATGGATCAGTTTTACGTCCTTGATTACTCAGTCTACCAGTTCTAAGGTTGTCTGGGATAAAATCTGGAAAATGAAGGAAAAATATACATCTCACCCCTCATTGATCTTAGAATATAATGGATGCACTATAGCAGAGCCCACTGCAATAGCTAATGCTCTTGGGGAAACATTTCAAACATCAGGGGCTCACACCTGGTGAGTATGGGCTTGGCAAACTCAGGGTCCTGAGCTGGATATCATCATTCTTCTTTTTCTTGGTGATTCCATTCTACTTCTCTCTCTCTCTCAGGGTAATTCAGAAATTTTTTTTTTTTTTTTTGGCTGGTGCAGCATAAGCCTCAGGCTTCCTTGCACCATATGGCTAATAATAATAATATCTTACTATTCACCATAGTATCTGGTCCTGAAACATAAAAGAGAAAAACAGGCACTAAATTTCACACTGAAGGGCCTTTGTTCCTACAACGAACTATACACTATGCAGGAATTAAAAAGAGCTCTCTCACTTTCTAAAGCAAGTGCTGTTGGACCAGATGGAATCCATTATGAAATGGTTAAGCACCTTTCCCCAACATCTATGGATCACCTACTCCTTTTATATAACAAAATCTATACTGAAGAGCAGTTTCCGGATGCCTGGTGCATGGCAATTGTTCTTGCTTTTGCGAAGCGAGGAAAGGATCCTAAAATCCCTACTAATTATCGTCCTATCCCTCTGACCAGCTGTCTGTGCAAAATCATGGAGAGAATAGTTAATTTTCATTATAATGTGGTATTTAGAATCAAAGTGCCTTCTCTTGAAAATTCAGTGCGGCTTCTAGAAATAGGTCCACTCTGGACCATCTTATTAGACTAGAAACATCCATCCGGGATGCTTTCCTAAAATGCGAACATTTGGTGACAGTGTTCTTCGACATAGAGAAAGCGTATGACACAACTTGGAGATTTAGCATCTTAAAAGATTTGCATGACCTTGGTCTTAATGGACATCTCCCCATTTTTATTAAAAACTTTTTAGCCAAGCGATCCTTTCAAGTTCGTGTAGGGTCCTCACTCTCTCGTTCATTTTGCCAAGAGGAGGGAGTATCACAAGGATCAGCATTAAATGTCACGCTTTTTGCCATCGAAGTAAATTCCATTACAGAACAACTTCCTCCAACTGCAAACAGTTGGAGGAAGTTGTTATGTAATGGAATTTATGTTGATGACTTTAGCATATTTTGTCAGTCATGCAACATCAGGGTTATTGAAAGAAAACTGCAGCATGCCATTAGTCGCCTTAATTTCTGGGCACTTGCTAATGGATTCGGGTTCTTGCCTATGTAACAGTGACCCCTTTCCAATATTATGCGCATTTTCAACTAACTGCAAACTGAAATAAAAACAATCTGGAAGTTTGACAAAGCTAACTGGGTGAAATATCAAAAACTGGCACATTTATAATTTCAAACTATTGATACTCTCACCATTGATTCTGCAGTAACCTGCATCACTCGGAAAATAATGGCAGCTGCAGAAACCGCCATATCCAAATCATCTATCAAAGCCTGCTCACACCCAAAAATATGGTGGAATGAAGCCTGTATAGACACCAAAAAAGAGAAAAATAAATACTGGAATTTATTTTGTAAAAACGCAACCACAACTAATCTGATAAAGTTTAAATGAGCAAGAGCTAAAGCTCGTCATATACAACGTATAAGCAAAAAAGAGACATGGTCCCGATATGCCATCACAGACACCAAAACAGTTTGGAATAAAGTGAGAAAAATTAATGGAAAATACCCTCCTATAACTACTCCGATTCTAATTTTAAAAGGGAAAGAAATCTGTAATCCTCTCAAAACTGCTAATTCTTTAGGTAAAATGTTATAAACACTTTCAGCTGTAACTGCATATGAACCAACCTTTCAGTCACATAAAGTACAGGCAGAAAAATATAATCTAAATTTCAGTACTACATGCCAGCTTCTGTATAACATATTCCTTACCATGACAGAGTTAAGCAGTGCACTTTTGCGATCAAAAAACAGTGCTGCTAGCCCTGATGGAATCTATTATGCAATGTTATGTCATTTGAGTGAAGAGTCACAGTCTGTTCTTCTGAAACTATATAATAGAATCTTGAGGATTACTACCTTATTAGCTGGTGTGATTCCACTGTACGAGCTTTCCCAAAACCAGGAAAGGATTGTTCTGATCCGAAAAATTACAAACCTATTGCTTTAACCAGCTGTTTAGGAAAGACATTAGAGAAAATGATTAATGCCAGGTTGAAATGGTTCCTAGAGATGGAAAATATCCAAAGTCGAAATCAATATGACTTTCGAAAAAGAAGATCAACACTTGACCTCATGGTGAAAGCTGAAGGAAGCATTCGAAGTGCATTTCTCAGGAATGAACACCTAGTGATGATATGTCTTGACATTGAAAAAGCTTTCAACACAATCTGGTGATATGGGATTCTTCACAATCTCTTTGAATCTGGTCTTGAAGATCATCTTCCAAAATTTATCTGGAACTTTTTGAGCAATAGATCCTTTCAAGTATGTATTCATTCTGCTCTCTCGCAGACATTTGTGCAAAAAAGAAGGAGTCCCTCAGAGATCTGTGCTTAGTGCCACCTTCTTCTCCATCAGAATTAATTCAATAACCACATGCATTCCTGACACAGTGGAAACATACCTGTATGCAGACGATATGGCAATCTCATGTCACTCTCAAAACATGTGTAATTGAAAGACAGGTTCAAGGCAGAATTAACAAGCTTGTTCAGTGGGCAAAAAATAATGGTTATCGACTCTGAAGGCAAAAAACAACAGCAATACACTTTTGCCTTAAATTTAATCTGCATCCCGAACCAGATTTACAACTCGATTCTTATCCAGTTACTTATCGACAAAGTATTAGATTTCTTGAAATAATTCTGGAGAGCACATTAAAAAACTGAATCTACTTAGGGCAATTTCTGCTATCATGGGGTGCTGATTGGTACATGCCGCTACACCTGTATCATTCACTAATTAGATCGAGACTAGACTATGGGTCTCCTGTATATGGCTCAGGAAGGCAGAGAATTTTAAAATAACACATCCCCAGTTCAGAGTCTCTATACAGAAGCACATGAACCACCCCTATTCCTTCTTCGACATGTTCTGCTATTAAATTATGCAGCTAAGATCAGAAGTTTCCCACATCATCCTATATGGCAATATCTTTTCACACCAAAATGGGATAATTTGTATAAAAATAAACAATGCAGCATTAGATTACAGAATATAAACACATCTTGGGGTCTAAATATGGATAACATAACTCCAAATGAAAGCATGGCTACTCCGCCATGGCAAATATTGATAAACGTTTCCAACAATGGGGAAAGCATATCTTCAAAATTGCAATATTAAGCAGATTCTGCTTCTCACTCCTTTCAGTTTTCTTGTTACACTATTATTTGTGCAAATGGCTCCAAGATAGACACTAAAGTTGGTGCTGCTGCAGTACTGCCAAATGTAATAATGTCTCGTAAGCCTCCTTTGGGGTGCAGTAGTTATACCTCAGAACTGTACACTATCCTGATGGCATTAAAGAACGTAAAGCTGAATTCATACCCTGAAACCATAATCTATACAGACTCCTTAAGCGCTGTATCTACTCTTCAGGTAAACCTCTTTCAAGTCACCCCTATTTACAACAAATTCAAATAAATTTTGTGCAGCTTCATACAAACAAGCAAAAAATAATCTTCTGTTGGATACCTGGATATTCTGGAATCACAGGCAATGAAAAAGCAGATTTTTCCGCCAACAAATCAACTTGATTTAAGTTGATTTGAGGAACATAGGTTAGGGTTAGGAAATTCTCTGAGACCAACCAGATATAAATGATCTTTTTACCTTCCTGAGAATAATAAACAAATTCCATCTATTCTAAATCCATCTTGCTGTTTTGTTTATCAAGCCTGTACCAAATAATATTGTAATAGGTGCATTATGGCCTTAGTAGCCCTTGCACGCAAACCAACCAACAACAACAACAACAGTTCCCAGAACACTACTGGGTGCACAGATGAAAACCCTGACAAGACAACAGGAGGAGTCTGGTTCTTCTGCAGCAGAACATCAAAAGATTGACATAGACAGAATCCGAACTCCAACTTTCCTGATTATTCATTCAACCGATTGAATAATCGGTTGGATGAATTGAATAACCGATTGGAAATCTCTCTCCATTCCTAGTGCAGAAATTCCTAGAAAGCATAATAGGGACTCCCAAGACAATTCGTTGATTAAGTTGAGGAGGCTTACTGGTTGAAATTGTCAGTGCCCGACAGTCTGAACAACTACAAAAACTAAAAACTTTTGGTGGCACTTTGGCTACTGTTTTATCACACTTTTCCTTGAACGCATCAAGAGGTGTCATCACTGAATGGTACCTCATAAATCTGTCAGACAAGGAACTGAAACAAAAACTATGAGATGGTGTGATCCAATGGCGTGCAAACTTATTTCGCTGGCGACCCCCTGTATTAAATATAAAATTAATGCCACCTCTCAATGTAAACCCTGAGGTAGGATGACCAGATTTTTTTAAAAGAAAAATGGCATTTTATAAATTATGTAGTAGAAAATTTTATTCGAGTACTGAAAAAGAAATAAAAAAATTGTTTCCCTTTTAATTTACATGTTAAAATAATTGCTTAATATTTTAATTGAATACAGCAAAAACAACAAATCAGTTCTTATTCTTCAGTTAAGAATACAGAACAATAAAAAATGAACAATCACAAAACAAAACAATAAGAAGGACGAGCCTGAATAACTGATAATATTTGGTCTGTATTTGGCACAATGTTTGAAATTACTAATCTCGTGGCATCTTCTGGATAAGGTGCTAGAAGATGCCACCTTAACTGCCAAATTAAACTCTACATCCTAAACCCATTATACTTCTACAAGTGTCAGAAGTTTGAACACTAACAGACAGTCTGCAGAGGAGAGCTGCTTTTGCCACATCTGGATCCACTGTGCGCATGCACGTGCAAACCCACACACACACTAGTACTGACTGCACAGCCACAACACCAAACTGTCTTAACTGTAAAGCAGTGTATTCAAAGGAGTGTCCCCTTTGGAAATGTGACAAAAAGATACAGCGGTATAAAACTGAACATAATGTAACCTACCAAGAGGCTAAAAAATACTTACCAGTTACGAATACTAACAAGCCAACTTATGCCCAAATAACTAAAAAAACACACGTGAATTGCTACTCAAACATGAATACCACCAAGAAAATCAATAGCTGAATTGGCAAGATAAGTATTGTGCCCAGTACCAGCACACAAAACGAAAAGCAAACACAGCAAAGCTATAAATATGCCCATTATAGTACTACCAGATTCCATTCAACAGCCGAATACTACAGTATCTACCATTCCTGACTGAAAGATAATTTATCCGAAGATGAACAGGTTTTAGAACTGTTCACTGATGAGAAGATGAATACAGTGAAACCTTATTTTCCAAAGAAGGGGAAAGGAAACTTGAGCAATGTAAACCTTTAGTCCCTCGTAAATAAATCAATGGCTCCTCTAAACCCAAATAATGCTTACTATTTTACATATCAATCAATCAATCTTATAACTCAATAATGGAATGCACACTTATATGCATCTTGCTACAGAATCTACCCCAGCTATTGATCTCTCTCTCTCTAAGTTCAGCAACCATATATCCATTATTTGGATGGACTATTCACAGCAGTCCACTGGACAGTGATGATTACCCCGTGATATACTGCATTGATACAAGCATTCTCCACCTCTTGTACTGAATTGCCAAATGGAACTTTTTTAAAGCTGAATGGGATGTGTACAATCAGCTAGCAACAATAGAAGAAAAGGAGATCCAACAAACACCCACAAACCTGGCAGTAGAATATATATATTTAAAAAAATACTGCAGGAGCAGAGAAAGCTATTTCAAAAATATCGGCCTGCTCAAAAGTGTGGTGGAATGATGAATGTAGTGCAGCTAAGAAACAGAAGAACAGAACATTGAATATCTTCAGGAAGTTCCCAACAACAGCAAACATCCACTTTAAACAGGTAAGGGCAAAGGCAAGACTTGTTAGGCAGACTAGCAAAAGGGAAGCATGGAGGCATTTCGCTTCCACAATTACAAGAATTACAAAAACCCAAACAGTATGGGCAAAAATACAGCAAATGTATGCAAAACACTCACTTGTCAACTGTCCCATGCTCATTGTCAATGGCTGTGATATTACAAAACCAGAGGAGATTAGAAACTCCCTGGGTAGATCCTTCATGGAAATCTCAGCTACAACATCATACTCACCACATTTTTAGTCAAGAAAAGCACAAGCTGATAAACACTTAATCAATTTTGAATCAGATCAGCATCTAGTGCTGTATACAATCTCCTCTTCATAATTGCACCATGCTTCATAATTGCACTATGATTGGTGTGCAGCAGGGCATAATAGCAAAACTTACCGAACTGGAAACTTACTGAAACATCATGAGAGCAAAACTTACTCCTCTATAATAGGATATTCAAAGAAAACACTTTTCCCGACAAATGGCACCATGCTTATATTTTAACATTTCCAAAACCAGGAAATGATCCCACAAATTCATAACATTATTGACCTATTGCACTCACCAAGTGTATGAGCAAGGTCGTGGAAAAAATTATCAACAGCCAGCTAACCTGGTTTCTAGCTTGAAATGACCTCCTAAATCCAGTGCAATGTAACTTCCATGATGGTAGATCTACTCTTGACCTTTTGATTAATTCAGAAATATAAACATCTATAATGCCTTTGTTTGGAAAGAACACCTTGCCATGGTTCTCTTTGACATTGAAAAAGCCTTTGACACTGCTTGTAGATGCGGTATAATGTGAAATCCATAAGATATGGATTATGCGGACACCTACCAGTTTATCAGAAATTTTCTACACCACCACTGCTCATTTCAAGTTAGTTTACAACCAGTTATCTTCAAAATTTATCCAGGAAGGTGTACCACAAGGATCAGTGCTAATCTCTAATATAATAATGAACTCAATAACACATGACCTATCACAAACAGTATCCACTACCCTGTACTCCAGTGACTTCAGTATTGCCTGCCATTCGCCTATTATGCAAATGATAGAAAGACAGTTATAATGTGGCACCAATAAAATAGCTAAATTATCCCAAAACAATGAATTTTGTCTCTTTCACCAAAAGACTGTTGTGATACACTTCTGTAGGAAGCATAATCTACATCCAGACCTGGAACTTCAACTAGAAAACCAAATCATACCAGTGGTCCCTAGGTTCCACTTTCTCGGTGTGATATTCAACCCAAAAACTGACCTTCCTTGAACATATAAAAATGCTCCAGAATACCTGTCTTTAAAAGCTTGATATCTTAAGAGTTCTATAAGCACAACATGCTAACCATGACACACTACTACATCTGTACCATACGTTAATACGGTCCTGTCTGGACTATGGTGCTGTTGTCTATAGCACTGCTAGACTAAGCACTTTACGTTGGCTTGATCCTGTACACCCCGGTGCTCTTCGTCTTGCACTGGAAGCATACCATACATCACTGGTTCAGAGCCTGTATGCCAATGCACGTGAAGGCTTCCTTGAAGCTATGCAGACAAATGCTTTTATTAAACTATGCAGTAAAACTCAAAAGGCACTTGGAACAGATTTTTCTTCTGAATGGGGAAACCTTTACAGAGCTTATCCATATATAAATCCACCAACTGGGATACATTTTTGCTCACTGCAGGCCGACTGGCAAATTGACTTTAGTAATATACAGGCTATTTCTACACCAACCATATTGCCTTTCATACAATCCCAACTTGGATGTATCATATACTGCTGTGTGACCTTTCATTCACAGCCTGGAGAAAACACACCTTGTTCCAATGGCACATTCTGCAATACATGTCACACTGAGAAACCAGTTTGGCCAGTACACACCAATCATAGATTGGTGTGTACTGGCCAAACTGGTTTCTCAGTGTGACATGTTGTCAGTTTTATATCCAATTTGATGGATAAAAACTGACAACCATGTTGCACTTGATCCCAGCATTATCATATTCAAGACGCTCCTTACTGAATGTAGTAGTTATACTGCAGAACTCTGTGCTATCCACATAGCCTTAAATTATGCACTCTCAACAACCATATTGCACAATGGCATATATACAGACTGCATTAGTACTATCCAAGTGATGCAACACAATACGAAGAATGATAACCCCTTACTTAGAGAGATCTGGAATACCCAAAGTTAAACCAGAAGAAACAAGTTCTCCTTTGTGAGATCCCTGGTCACTGGAATTTCTGGAAATGAGCAGGCTGACCTAGCTGCCAAAACTGCTACTGATCCTATAGACCAATCCTTTACTACACCTGCATCTGACTACAAGTACATTATAAATAAACAATATCCTGAACAATTGCAACACATCTGGTAGAGTCAAGGCAATAACAAGCTACTTGATATAAAAAAAAGATTTCAATCCATGGAGATCTAGTATCGATGAGAACTGACACAAAGAAGTCGTATTAGTCCGATTACAGATAGGCCACACACACAACTGACACATTT